>NW_026542651.1:0-600000 GCF_028750875.1 Macrosteles quadrilineatus
AAAATCTGACTCCTTCACCTTCAAAAAACGCCCTACTTCAAAAAATTTTGAAAATTCTTGATTTTTTTTGTTTTTAATTTATAAAACGACTTTTCGTCCATATATATGTACTTTTTATGGTCTTAACGTTGAAAAGAAAATCCTTTGAGTGACCTTCTATAATTTCAACGTGCTAAAAAATTTAAAATGGCGGGTTTTAAATCAAAAAGGTAGTTTTTAACTCTTTTTTAACGTATTCCTTATAGAAGATTAACATGCTTATACTGTACACGCAAACGAGATCTAAATGTAAGTAGGTGAATTATGGATATTTAGACCAATCCCATTCTAACCCCCCCTCTTTCATCCCCATTAATAAAATTTTACCATTAGCAACAGGGTGCAGCCCTATTATTTTTTTTAATTTATGACAATAGCTAATTTGCAACCAACAGGTGAGTGAGCTTAGCGAACGAGCTAACCTAAAGGCAAGTGAGCGCAGCGAACAAGCTCCAACCTTAAGGTGAGTGAGCGTCGCGAACGAGCTCCAACCTAAAAGTGAGTGAGCGCAGCGAACGAGCTCCAACCTAAAGGTGAGTGAGCGTAGCGAACGAGCTAACCTGAAGGCAAGTGAGCGCAGCAAACGAGCTCCAAACTAAAGGTGAGTGAGCGTAGCGAACGAACTTCAACCAGGATATGATTGAGCCATGCGTTTAGTTTAATTTTTCCCATCTTTCCCACCCCAAATTCGTGTTTAAACCTGAAATTTTACCTTATTTTCCCTATTTTTGGTGATTTTGACTGCGCAAGGGGTCCATTCTTCATGCCGATGATTTTTACCAACCCCCCGCCCCCGAAGGGGGCCTAAGATTATTTTAAAATATTATTTTACCTCACTCTAACTCCCAAGACTTTATATCGATGCTTATTGATGTGAAGAAAGTTTTAGGGTTGTGACTTAGCAAATTTAATTCATCATAGCACCGGCCCTACATCGAGACTCTAACATGCCAAGACTGGTTTGGTTTGCACTAAACAACCCCCCTATGGAATACTTCGCAACTGCCAAGTTATCACTACGTCTTTTACGCAAAAAGCAAAAATGTTTCCGGACAACATCCTGTCCCCCGTGACAATTTCTCATCACGGCTACTATTAAAAGGGGGCCTGGGGGCGGAGCCCCCAGCGAGCCAAAGGCGAGTCTAAATAACTATACAGCCCGATGTGTAACTCACTCACTCAATGGGGATACTAATTCTAGACCACTTCTAGATGAGCTAGAGATCTGAAATTTGGCACACTTGTAGGTCTTGGGCCCAAACCCACGGGAAAATCCTAAAAAGTCGCATTTTTTTACATTAACCCCCCCCGTAATCTCGAATTTCCCCCCCTTGTTATTCTTATGGGAAATAACATTGAAAATTCCCGACTTTGGTATGGTCATATGAATCGTTTAGAAACGTGCTAGAGACTTCAAATTTGCGTAGTATTGTAGTAAGAGACCTTACATTACCGGTGGAATATGCAAAAGTCCCATTTTCAAATTTTAACCCACCCAAAAATCCAAAATGGCGGACCTCTGAAAACGAAAAAAACACTTTTTTTTCAACCGGATGTAGCTCGAAAACAGTAAGAGCTAGAAAAGATTTGAGAGTATATCCAGGAACAGGAATTAAATTTTATACAAAACCCTGTTAGGCGTTTTCCAAAAATCGCACTCCTTCAGCTTCAAAAAACGCCCTACTTTCAAAATTTGGTAAATTTTTATTAAATTTTTACCGGTTTTCGCCATGTTTTCATACTTAAATAATTTATTTTTTCAAAAATTATTATTGCTTTGCATTCTCCTTACTTTATTTTAAATTTTACTCATTACATGTTTTTTCGTAACTTTACTCCTTGACCCCAAAACTTAATTTTAATCTCAAAATTTGAAGGTTTTTTGCCACTTTTACGAGCCCCGTGTTATTCTTATGGAGAATAAGATTGAAATATAATGACTTTGGTATGGTCATATGAATCGTTTAGAAATGTGCTAGAGACTTGTAATTTGGTAGTATTGTATTAAGGGATCATAAGCTAATGGTGAAATTTTCAAAAGTCCCATTTTCAAATTTTAACCCCCCCAAAAATCCAAAATAGCGGACCTCTGAAAACGATAAAACACGTTTTTTTCAAACGGATTTAGCTCGAAAACAGTAAGAGCTAGAAAAGATTTGAAAGTATATCCAGGAACAGGAATTAAATTTTCTACAAAACCCTCTTAGGTGTTTTCAAAAAATCAGGCCCTTCACCCCTAAAAAAACGCCCTACTTTTAGATTTTCCGAAAATTTGTTTGGTTTTCGACTTGTTTTTAATTTTTAAAATTACTTTTTGGACAAATTTTTAAATTATTTTCTTTTTATCTTTAAAGAATAACTCCTTGTAGTTAAATTTAAAATTAAAACGCCTAAAAAAAAATAAAATGGCGGGTCATTGGTCATGCAGTACGCGTTAATCGGTAATCCTGTATATAGTGAGTTGGTTCTCGCTCTTATTTTTGCTACCTGATTTGACTACACCTGTTAAAGTTTCACTATCGCTTAATCCTATTGGGACTATTATTTTTCTATTTTTGCGATCCATACGAGTTTACCGTACGTATTGATAGTATGGATTACTCTTGCGTTGCTGCTGGGTCGTTCCATCAGGGAGACCCAAGATTCGGAGAGAGTAGCAATGCTCAGTGCACGGCTAATGCAGCCTGTGCCCTCTCCTGGCACGTTTTCTGCGGTGGTTTCAATACAACTGCCATTGATAAAATACTCACGGCCGGCGATTGCTTGTATAAGAAATCTCGCCGTGAGTATTGCGTTGTTGGCAGGTACCTTTACCCCGAGGAACTGTCACGGAATTTTGATATTGATGACAAACAGATTTGCGTTGATGATATGACGCATGTCAGTAACGGGTTGTACCCGACTTGCGTTAATGGCTTGGATGAGGCCGTTAAATCTTTGACGTCCACTTTGGAGAGTACCATGCCCGGGGATTCTCTCGACGGTGGGTTTTTATTCACGGGGCAATTAGTCACCGTCGCAATTTGGCGTCATAGAGAACAATTGTATCTTTTCGACTCTCACGCCGTTAATGAAACCCGCCGAAGAGACGTAGATCCAGATAAAAACAAGGCTAGGTTATTTGTATGTGGGAGTTTCCCTACACTAGCCTCACTGTTGTTGGTGAATTGTGCGTTCGTCGGCGGACAGTACAGCATCATGAAACTTAGGTTTTCAATTGACTTCGCTGTCCGGTCGATCGAACGTGACGATAATGATCCACAACCTATCCCCCCCTCCCAGACAGTTTCAAGCCCAAAAAAATGTCCCGGGAGACCTAAAAAGGTAAAACGTGGGCGCCCGAAAGTTTTGGAAACTACGCGGGAAGAGCAAGTGAATGCGGCGAAGAAAAAGTATCGGGAGACGCACCCTGATCAAATCAGAGGGAAAAATAAGGTTTATTCTCAAAACCATCCTGAGATTTACAGAGCTGCTGCTGACCGTTACAGCCAAACGCACCCTGAAGTCAACAGGGAGGCTGTACATCGCTATAGCCAAACTCACCCTGAGGTCAACAGGGAGGCGGTTGGTCGATACAGCCAACGAAATCCTGATGCCTCTCGACAAAGGGTGCAGATTTTTCGGTTACATAATCCGTTGTTTTCCGATCTTCGTCACTTGCCTGCTTCACTTGCTCGAAGCATTTCTGATCACGGTCCAATGGGGTCTTGGAAGGGGGAGCTGTTGAATGATATTCCAGCTTTTAGTCTTAAAAAAGTTAGTCTTTGGGACAATGATATTTTTAAGTGTATGCACTGTGGCGCTCCACTTTTTGAGGAGGAAAAGGGTAGGAAGAAGTGGTGTTGCGGACAAGGGGCATACAACGTCCTTGATCTAAGCCCTCTTGATGAATCCTTCTATTCGGATCGGCGTTTTCTCGATAGGGCTCGTGCCTACAACGACCTGTTTGCGTTTAGTGCCTTGGAAGTATCTGGTGGGTACAGACACCCCAGTGGTCTATCTTTCTTTAAGATCGAAGGGAGAATGTACCACCAGGTCTACAATCTGTCCGACCCCGGTCAAAAGTTCACTACCAAGACTGGGGACGTTCAGTTTGTAAATCGTTCTCGTCTGTATATCGACGACGGTGAAGAACGGCGGAACATTGCCTTGGATAGATTACTTGATGGTGACATTGTTGACTCCATCACTCGGTACATGTCACAGCAGAATCCATACGTCGCTCACTATCGGCGTTTGGGTAGTGAGCCAGCTGTGAACGCTCACTTGGATTTCCAAGTGACAAGTAGATCTACCCATGGTCCCGTTCTAGGAGACAGGCAAACAGGCGTTGAGGTGCACGCTGTCATAAGCACCGACGAGACAGTGTACGAGCCCCGCAAGCTTTCCGTTTGGAAAGTTGGATCCGGACGACCCACTTCTATTAACCTTTTTAGTCCTCTCATGGAGCCCTTCCAATACCCTCTCCTCTATCCTCAAGGCACTTTGGGCTGGCATATTGGTCGCCGTGACAATTACAACAACAAATTGTCCCAGTATGATTATTCCCGTTGCCTTCTGCTGTCTGAGCCTCGTTTCTCACACTTCGGCCGACTGTCTCAAGCATGGCAGGTCGAAATGTATGCCAGATACGAGGACGAGAAGCTCAACTACATCAAGTTCACGCAGACGAAGGCAGCTGAAAATGCCATGAGGATAGGGCCGTTGGATGAGATTGAAGCGGCGAATCGTGGTGGACGTCAGGTGCTACACGACATTAACAATGACGAGACCGTTCAGGGGGAGGGTGGGGTACAAGCTGGAAAGGTTTACCTCCCAAGTTCGTTTACCGGGGGGCCGAGATACATGAAACTTCGATACGAGAATGCTATGGCATTGGTCTCACGTCTCGGCTTCCCCACATTTTTTCTCACATTCACTTATAGTGCGACTTGGGAGGAGAACAAAAAAGCATGTCCACGGAATAGCGGTCGCAGTGATCCCAGCACGGCCTGCAGAGTTTTCTATATCAAACTGCTGGAACTCCTCCGCGATCTGCGCAGCGGAGCTATGTTCGGTCGGTCTGTCTACATAGTCCACGTCATCGAGATGCAGATGCGGGGCCTTCCACATGCCCACATCGTGTTTAAAATCGAAGGCGATGGACCAGTACAGGCTTCGGACATAGACTCCCTCATCCGCGCTGACATTCCATCTCCGGAGGAGGCAGGAGGCCGATTAAGGGCGTTGGTTCTGCGGCACATGATCCACGGCCCTTGTGGTACGGATCACAGGACCGACTTCCCTTGCTGGGACACTGCCAAAGGCAGCTGTTCTAAATTTTTCCCCAAACCTCCCTGTGAATCAACCCATGTAGACGAGAGGGGTTTTGTTAAGTACCGGCGAGACTATGATAATGAGGGCAGCATAACGTCAAGGAACAGATCCATTCCTGTACATGACGGCTGGGTCGTGCCGTACAACTCAGCATTACTTCTTAAATACGAGGCGCACATCAACTTGGAGGTGGCTTCCACTCGGCGTGTGATCAAGTATCTGTTTAAATACCTCATGAAGGGTGGCTCGCTTCAGAACGTCAAAGTTACTCCTCTTAGTAAACAAGACGATGAAGTTGAGCACTACGTCACAAAGCGTATGGTGGGAGCCAGCGATGCATGCTGGCGTCTCTTGGACTTTCCCATCTCAAAGTCTGAGCCCACAGTCGATTGTCTCCCTGTCCACCTAGAGGGAAAACAGACTGTGTGCTTCCGCCCTAACAACGTGACACACGCCACTTCGGGAGCTACCTCTGACCTGCTCTTGTATTTCAATAGGCCTCTTGACTCGGTATTCGACGATTTAACCTACCAGTCTTTTTTCGAGCAGTACGTTATTCATAACAAACGCCCTAGTAATGCTGAGGTGTACGACCATCCAGACGGCAGGCATTTCCTTACCTCAAGAAAGCGTGGTCAAAAGATCTGTCGTCTCTTCTGGGTCTCGCCAAACAGAAGCGAGCAGTACTTTCTTAGGCTCATTTTGATGGTCATTCCGTGCCGGGGATACGCCGACCTGCTCGCTCGTGGTGGTGATGGTTGCACGACATATCAACAGGTTGCGCGCACCCTCGGTTTGGTTGAGGACGAGGACGAGTACCACCAAGCCCTCAAGGAAGCAGCTCGTTTCATGGTCGGCCCGAGGCTCCGCTCTTTCTTTGTCCTTCTGTGCAACATGGGAGCTCCTGCGGCCCTCTTGTGGGATGCTTTCCGTGACGCATTGTGCGAAGACCATTTGGAGCGGAATCCTCTTGATCACGAGGTTGCGTACAAGCTGGCTCTGATTGAGATCGATCGAAGCCTTCGACGTCAGGGATCCTGCTTGGCCGACCACGGTCTCCCTACTGTAGACGACGACACGACCGAACTGGGGAGGGAACTTCTCATCTACGGTGAAAATCGTCAGAGATCGCTTGTAGATGAGTGGGAACCTAAACTTTCCCGCGACCAGAGGGCGGTCTTCGATTATGTTCGGTCTCTACTACAGGGCCAAGTCGATCGTCGATCAACAAAATTGATTTTCCTTGACGGACCCGGAGGCTACGGCAAGACCTTCCTAATACACGTAATTCTCGCTTACGTCCGTAGTCGTAACCAAGTCGCTATTGCTGTCGCTAGCTCCGGCATTGCCGCTGGTAATCTGCCTGGTGGCACGACAGCACATAGCATGTTTCGGCTACCACTTGATCTCGGCGATGGCACTGGATATTGGAACTTGACCAACGGATCTCAGCGGGCAGAACTCATCAGAGCCGCACAGCTCATAGTTTTTGATGAGGCCCCGATGGCTCACCGGTACATTTTTGAAATCATCGACAGATCTCTGCGTGATCTCATGAATTCACCTGAGTCATTCGGGAATAAGATCTTTATCTGCTGCGGAGATTTCCGTCAGATCGCACCAGTTGTTGCCAAGGCTCGTACTCCGGCCGACATT
Source organism: Macrosteles quadrilineatus (assembly GCF_028750875.1). NCBI lineage: Eukaryota > Metazoa > Arthropoda > Insecta > Hemiptera > Cicadellidae > Macrosteles > Macrosteles quadrilineatus. Next base: position 7,012 of record NW_026542651.1, read on the forward strand.
GCCTGTGTATCACTGTGTGCGTCATCTCTGTGGTCAAGTTTCAAAATCTTTTCTCTCTCCACTCCTCACCGGACTTCTGGGTCCACTGCCTACTCTGACTTCCTCCTCCAAGTAGGCAATGGAACAATTTCATCTGTTCCATTTGGGGAAGGCCGTGACTCTGTTGCCCTGATCCCACTGTCCGGTGTGAAATACGTGACATCCCTTCCCGACTTGATAGATTTTGTGTTTCCTGCTTGTGACCTACACAACACAGACAGAATTGCTGGCAGGTCCATTCTTTCGACCATGAACGCCAATGTCCAGCAGATCAACAACACCGTCCTCAACCTGATGGACGGCGTCGTTCATGAGTTGAGAAGTGCTGATTCTGTGGACAAGGAGAACGACGATGGTATGGATGTAGACGTTCACTTGTTGAACCAAGCTACTGGCAAGGGTGTACCAGACCATGTCCTGCGACTCAAGATTGGCTCCGTGTGTCTCGTCATGAGAAACCTGAACATTGACAGCGGACTCGTAAACGGCACTAAAGTGATCGTGACTGCAATAAGACCTCGTCTGATCACAGTGCGACTCCCTGGACAACAGGATCCGATTTGTATTCCCCGGATTCAATTCGTTTTCCCGTTCGTCGAGGGGTCACCGCTTCGTGTCCGCCGTCTTCAGTTTCCTCTCATGCTGGCATATTCCATGACTGGCCACAAAAGCCAGGGCCAGACGATTGATCGCGTCGGAGTCGATCTTCGCAGTGACTGTTTCACTCATGGTCAGTTGTACGTCCTGCTTAGTAGAGTCAGGCATCCAGACCATATAGTCGTCCTTGTCCGTCCCGATCGTGTCCAAGGTGGAATCGCATACGCGAAAAATATCGTGTATGACGATCTCCTCCTCTAACCCTGACTTGACTTCACCCTGACTTGACTTTAGCTGTAGGTTGTTGTATATATTTTCGTTTAGTTTTTTCTTTAGAAATAAGTCGTTTTTCGTGTGTTTTTAGTATTCTAGTTTGGCAGTACGATAGGGGGCCTGCCTTATCAAAAGTCCCCGTTGTTGTATATATTTTTTTCTTCTTTTTATTAGTTAGTTAAGTTGTTGTTTATAATTCTTTAGGTAGTTAGTAAAGTTTACTAACTTGTATATTGGTAAATAATTGTAAATATGGTTCCGACGTTTCCTGGCCTCCTCGTGGCGGAACTGGATATGCCATAAAGTTTATGGCTAACCGACAGGGAAACAAACATTACTTGATCTATTTTAATAAATATATACATGAATATTTACTATAATCTATTTTATTAATATAACACTTTACTATTATCAACTTATTCACTTATCAATCTACTTATCTTATACCAAATTTTACTGACTTTTACATGTGTTAATAATTGTAAATATGGTTCCGACATTTCCTGGCCTCCTCGTGGCGGAACTGGATATGCCTTGCAGTTTATGGCTAACCGACAGGGAAACAAACATTACTTGATCTATTTTCATTAATAAATTTATAAATATTTACTAACATCTTTTTACTTGAAATACTATAACTGTTAATATAAATAATTGTAAATTAATATGGTTCCTACGTTTCCTGGCCTCCCCGTGGTGGAACTGGATATGCCATACAGTTTGTGGCTAACTGACAGGGAAACAAAAATAACTTCATCTATTTTCATTAACATATACATGAATATTTACGATGATGTGTACATTTTTAAATAATTGCAAATATGGTTCCGACGTTTCCTGGCCTCCTCCTGGCGGAACTTTTACTATTATCAACTTATTAACTTATCAATCTACATACCTATCAATCTACTTATCGTATACAAAAGTTTACTAAATTGTACATTTGTAAATAATTGTATAAATGGTTCCGACGTTTCTTGGCCTCCCCGTGGCGGAACTGAATATATGCCATACTTATCAATCTACTGTAATGTATATTGTGAACTAGTTATTACTTCAATATCCATTTTCGCTATTACAACCCCAATTATATTATCACTTCGTTTGACCAAACACTCAGTTGTAAAAATACTTTACTAACATATTCTCTTACCGCAACTTTATAATTAAATTCTTTTATAAGGGGTTCTTGAAGATTGAGCTTGATATTAACTTGCCAGCCTCCTCAAATACATTCGTAAATTGTTTTGATATAACGCAATATAGCCATGTTTCACTGCCTGCTTTGTTTCAACTGAACTCTATTCTACTATTGAATTAATTCCCCTCAATGTTATTCTTACAGGGACATCGGTCAAAATCACGTTTACCCATTTCTAGATTAGCTGGAGATCTGAAATTTGGTAGGATTGTTGGTCTTGGTGTCAAACGACCAAGGACGTTCTCAAAAGCTACATTTTTCCTTCTAGACATTTTCCGACAATCACGCCCTTTCATCCCACCGCTAATGACGAGTAACAGCTAGGGGGCCTGGGGGCGGAGCCCCCAGCGAGCCTAAGGCGAGTCTAAATAATATACAGCCCGATGTGTTACTGACTCAGGTATACAAATTCTAGACCACTTCTAGATGAGCTAGAGACTTGAAATTTTCGGTGTTTTGTAGGTCTAGTGCCCAAACCCCCGGGAAAATTCCAAAAAGTTACATTTTTAAATTTTAACCCCCCCGAAATTAAGGGTTTCCCCCCCATGTTATTCTTATGGGGAATAACATTAAAAATGGCCGACTTTGGTGTGCACATCTGAACGGTTTAGAAACGTGCTAGAGACTTCAAATTTGCGTAGTATTGTACTATGGGATCTTAAATTAACGGTGAGTTTCGCAAAAGTCCCATTTTCCAATTTTAACCCCCCCAAAAATCCAAAATGGCGGACCTCTGAAAACGACAAAACACGTTTTTTTTAAGGGATATAGCTCGAAAACGGTAAGAGATAGAAAAGATTTGAGAGTATATCCAGGAACAGGAATTAAATTTTACACAAAATCCTCTTAGGCGTTTTCCAAAAATCGCACTCCTTCAGCTTAAAAAAACGCCCTACTTTCAAAATTTGGTAAATTTTTATTACATTGTTACCGGTTTTCGCCATGTTTTCATACTTAAATAATTTTGTTTTTCAAAAACTATTAAAATCTAATTAACTATACAGCCCGATGTGTAACTCACTGATCAGGTATACTAATGTTTGGGCACTTCTAGATGAGCTAGAGACTTGAAATTTTCGGCGTTTTGTAGGTCTAGTGCCCAAACCCCCGGGAAAATTCCGAAAAGTAGCATTTTCCCCTTTCAACCCCCCCTAAATTAACAATTTCTCCCCCCATGTTATTCTTATGGGAAAAATACCGACTTTCGTACGCTCATCTGAACCGTTTAGAAAAATGCTAGAGACTTGGAATTTGCGTAGTATTGCACTATAGGATCTTATGTTACCGGTGAAGTTCGTAAAAACCCCATTTTCAAAATTCATCCCCCCCAAAAAAAATTCCATTAAAATCCCGGTTTTTGGAAAAACACGTTTTTTTAAATCGGCTGTAGCTCGAAAACGGTAAGAGCTAGAATCGATTTGAGGAAAAATCGTGAGTTTGGAATGAAATTTTCTACAAGACACTATTAAGCGTTTTTCGAAAATCGCACTCCTTCCCTTTCAAAAAACGCCCTACTTCCAAAATTTTGAAAATGCTCGATTTTTTTACGTGTTTTTAATTTTTAAAACGACTTTTCGTTCGTATATTTGTACTTTTTATGCTCCCAACATTGAAAGGAAAGTGCCTCAAGTGACCTTCTATAATTTTAACGTACTAAAAAAATTAAAAATGGCGGATATTTAATCGAAAATATTATTTTTTTACGTATTTCTTATGGAGAATTAACATGCTTCGACAAGCAAACGTCAGTAGGTGAAATATGGGCGTTTGGCGACAGAAAAAGCATTTTTGTCACTTCTAGAGTTGCTACGGAGCTGAAATTTTTTGTAAAAGTTTGTCTGGGTACCAAACCATCCAGAAATCCCCAAAATTTAGTCTTTTCCAACCGAAACCCATTAAAAGAAATCCCTTAAAACCCTAGTTTTTGGGAAAAACACGTTTTTTTACAACTGCTGTAGCTCGAAAACGGTAAGAGCTAGAATCGAATTGAGGGAAAATCGTAGGTTCAGAATTAAATTTTCTACAAGACACTTTTCTCAAAGAAGGGATCATATCGAAAATCTGACTCCTTCACCTTCAAAAAACGCCCTACTTCAAAAAATTTTGAAAATTCTTGATTTTTTTTGTTTTTAATTTATAAAACGACTTTTCGTCCATATATATGTACTTTTTATGGTCTTAACGTTGAAAAGAAAATCCTTTGAGTGACCTTCTATAATTTCAACGTGCTAAAAAATTTAAAATGGCGGGTTTTAAATCAAAAAGGTAGTTTTTAACTCTTTTTTAACGTATTCCTTATAGAAGATTAACATGCTTATACTGTACACGCAAACGAGATCTAAATGTAAGTAGGTGAATTATGGATATTTAGACCAATCCCATTCTAACCCCCCCTCTTTCATCCCCATTAATAAAATTTTACCATTAGCAACAGGGTGCAGCCCTATTATTTTTTTTAATTTATGACAATAGCTAATTTGCAACCAACAGGTGAGTGAGCTTAGCGAACGAGCTAACCTAAAGGCAAGTGAGCGCAGCGAACAAGCTCCAACCTTAAGGTGAGTGAGCGTCGCGAACGAGCTCCAACCTAAAAGTGAGTGAGCGCAGCGAACGAGCTCCAACCTAAAGGTGAGTGAGCGTAGCGAACGAGCTAACCTGAAGGCAAGTGAGCGCAGCAAACGAGCTCCAAACTAAAGGTGAGTGAGCGTAGCGAACGAACTTCAACCAGGATATGATTGAGCCATGCGTTTAGTTTAATTTTTCCCATCTTTCCCACCCCAAATTCGTGTTTAAACCTGAAATTTTACCTTATTTTCCCTATTTTTGGTGATTTTGACTGCGCAAGGGGTCCATTCTTCATGCCGATGATTTTTACCAACCCCCCGCCCCCGAAGGGGGCCTAAGATTATTTTAAAATATTATTTTACCTCACTCTAACTCCCAAGACTTTATATCGATGCTTATTGATGTGAAGAAAGTTTTAGGGTTGTGACTTAGCAAATTTAATTCATCATAGCACCGGCCCTACATCGAGACTCTAACATGCCAAGACTGGTTTGGTTTGCACTAAACAACCCCCCTATGGAATACTTCGCAACTGCCAAGTTATCACTACGTCTTTTACGCAAAAAGCAAAAATGTTTCCGGACAACATCCTGTCCCCCGTGACAATTTCTCATCACGGCTACTATTAAAAGGGGGCCTGGGGGCGGAGCCCCCAGCGAGCCAAAGGCGAGTCTAAATAACTATACAGCCCGATGTGTAACTCACTCACTCAATGGGGATACTAATTCTAGACCACTTCTAGATGAGCTAGAGATCTGAAATTTGGCACACTTGTAGGTCTTGGGCCCAAACCCACGGGAAAATCCTAAAAAGTCGCATTTTTTTACATTAACCCCCCCCGTAATCTCGAATTTCCCCCCCTTGTTATTCTTATGGGAAATAACATTGAAAATTCCCGACTTTGGTATGGTCATATGAATCGTTTAGAAACGTGCTAGAGACTTCAAATTTGCGTAGTATTGTAGTAAGAGACCTTACATTACCGGTGGAATATGCAAAAGTCCCATTTTCAAATTTTAACCCACCCAAAAATCCAAAATGGCGGACCTCTGAAAACGAAAAAAACACTTTTTTTTCAACCGGATGTAGCTCGAAAACAGTAAGAGCTAGAAAAGATTTGAGAGTATATCCAGGAACAGGAATTAAATTTTATACAAAACCCTGTTAGGCGTTTTCCAAAAATCGCACTCCTTCAGCTTCAAAAAACGCCCTACTTTCAAAATTTGGTAAATTTTTATTAAATTTTTACCGGTTTTCGCCATGTTTTCATACTTAAATAATTTATTTTTTCAAAAATTATTATTGCTTTGCATTCTCCTTACTTTATTTTAAATTTTACTCATTACATGTTTTTTCGTAACTTTACTCCTTGACCCCAAAACTTAATTTTAATCTCAAAATTTGAAGGTTTTTTGCCACTTTTACGAGCCCCGTGTTATTCTTATGGAGAATAAGATTGAAATATAATGACTTTGGTATGGTCATATGAATCGTTTAGAAATGTGCTAGAGACTTGTAATTTGGTAGTATTGTATTAAGGGATCATAAGCTAATGGTGAAATTTTCAAAAGTCCCATTTTCAAATTTTAACCCCCCCAAAAATCCAAAATAGCGGACCTCTGAAAACGATAAAACACGTTTTTTTCAAACGGATTTAGCTCGAAAACAGTAAGAGCTAGAAAAGATTTGAAAGTATATCCAGGAACAGGAATTAAATTTTCTACAAAACCCTCTTAGGTGTTTTCAAAAAATCAGGCCCTTCACCCCTAAAAAAACGCCCTACTTTTAGATTTTCCGAAAATTTGTTTGGTTTTCGACTTGTTTTTAATTTTTAAAATTACTTTTTGGACAAATTTTTAAATTATTTTCTTTTTATCTTTAAAGAATAACTCCTTGTAGTTAAATTTAAAATTAAAACGCCTAAAAAAAAATAAAATGGCGGGTCATTGGTCATGCAGTACGCGTTAATCGGTAATCCTGTATATAGTGAGTTGGTTCTCGCTCTTATTTTTGCTACCTGATTTGACTACACCTGTTAAAGTTTCACTATCGCTTAATCCTATTGGGACTATTATTTTTCTATTTTTGCGATCCATACGAGTTTACCGTACGTATTGATAGTATGGATTACTCTTGCGTTGCTGCTGGGTCGTTCCATCAGGGAGACCCAAGATTCGGAGAGAGTAGCAATGCTCAGTGCACGGCTAATGCAGCCTGTGCCCTCTCCTGGCACGTTTTCTGCGGTGGTTTCAATACAACTGCCATTGATAAAATACTCACGGCCGGCGATTGCTTGTATAAGAAATCTCGCCGTGAGTATTGCGTTGTTGGCAGGTACCTTTACCCCGAGGAACTGTCACGGAATTTTGATATTGATGACAAACAGATTTGCGTTGATGATATGACGCATGTCAGTAACGGGTAGTACCCGACTTGCGTTAATGGCTTGGATGAGGCCGTTAAATCTTTGACGTCCACTTTGGAGAGTACCATGCCCGGGGATTCTCTCGACGGTGGGTTTTTATTCACGGGGCAATTAGTCACCGTCGCAATTTGGCGTCATAGAGAACAATTGTATCTTTTCGACTCTCACGCCGTTAATGAAACCCGCCGAAGAGACGTAGATCCAGATAAAAACAAGGCTAGGTTATTTGTATGTGGGAGTTTCCCTACACTAGCCTCACTGTTGTTGGTGAATTGTGCGTTCGTCGGCGGACAGTACAGCATCATGAAACTTAGGTTTTCAATTGACTTCGCTGTCCGGTCGATCGAACGTGACGATAATGATCCACAACCTATCCCCCCCTCCCAGACAGTTTCAAGCCCAAAAAAATGTCCCGGGAGACCTAAAAAGGTAAAACGTGGGCGCCCGAAAGTTTTGGAAACTACGCGGGAAGAGCAAGTGAATGCGGCGAAGAAAAAGTATCGGGAGACGCACCCTGATCAAATCAGAGGGAAAAATAAGGTTTATTCTCAAAACCATCCTGAGATTTACAGAGCTGCTGCTGACCGTTACAGCCAAACGCACCCTGAAGTCAACAGGGAGGCTGTACATCGCTATAGCCAAACTCACCCTGAGGTCAACAGGGAGGCGGTTGGTCGATACAGCCAACGAAATCCTGATGCCTCTCGACAAAGGGTGCAGATTTTTCGGTTACATAATCCGTTGTTTTCCGATCTTCGTCACTTGCCTGCTTCACTTGCTCGAAGCATTTCTGATCACGGTCCAATGGGGTCTTGGAAGGGGGAGCTGTTGAATGATATTCCAGCTTTTAGTCTTAAAAAAGTTAGTCTTTGGGACAATGATATTTTTAAGTGTATGCACTGTGGCGCTCCACTTTTTGAGGAGGAAAAGGGTAGGAAGAAGTGGTGTTGCGGACAAGGGGCATACAACGTCCTTGATCTAAGCCCTCTTGATGAATCCTTCTATTCGGATCGGCGTTTTCTCGATAGGGCTCGTGCCTACAACGACCTGTTTGCGTTTAGTGCCTTGGAAGTATCTGGTGGGTACAGACACCCCAGTGGTCTATCTTTCTTTAAGATCGAAGGGAGAATGTACCACCAGGTCTACAATCTGTCCGACCCCGGTCAAAAGTTCACTACCAAGACTGGGGACGTTCAGTTTGTAAATCGTTCTCGTCTGTATATCGACGACGGTGAAGAACGGCGGAACATTGCCTTGGGTAGATTACTTGATGGTGACATTGTTGACTCCATCACTCGGTACATGTCACAGCAGAATCCATACGTCGCTCACTATCGGCGTTTGGGTAGTGAGCCAGCTGTGAACGCTCACTTGGATTTCCAAGTGACAAGTAGATCTACCCATGGTCCCGTTCTAGGAGACAGGCAAACAGGCGTTGAGGTGCACGCTGTCATAAGCACCGACGAGACAGTGTACGAGCCCCGCAAGCTTTCCGTTTGGAAAGTTGGATCCGGACGACCCACTTCTATTAACCTTTTTAGTCCTCTCATGGAGCCCTTCCAATACCCTCTCCTCTATCCTCAAGGCACTTTGGGCTGGCATATTGGTCGCCGTGACAATTACAACAACAAATTGTCCCAGTATGATTATTCCCGTTGCCTTCTGCTGTCTGAGCCTCGTTTCTCACACTTCGGCCGACTGTCTCAAGCATGGCAGGTCGAAATGTATGCCAGATACGAGGACGAGAAGCTCAACTACATCAAGTTCACGCAGACGAAGGCAGCTGAAAATGCCATGAGGATAGGGCCGTTGGATGAGATTGAAGCGGCGAATCGTGGTGGACGTCAGGTGCTACACGACATTAACAATGACGAGACCGTTCAGGGGGAGGGTGGGGTACAAGCTGGAAAGGTTTACCTCCCAAGTTCGTTTACCGGGGGGCCGAGATACATGAAACTTCGATACGAGAATGCTATGGCATTGGTCTCACGTCTCGGCTTCCCCACATTTTTTCTCACATTCACTTATAGTGCGACTTGGGAGGAGAACAAAAAAGCATGTCCACGGAATAGCGGTCGCAGTGATCCCAGCACGGCCTGCAGAGTTTTCTATATCAAACTGCTGGAACTCCTCCGCGATCTGCGCAGCGGAGCTATGTTCGGTCGGTCTGTCTACATAGTCCACGTCATCGAGATGCAGATGCGGGGCCTTCCACATGCCCACATCGTGTTTAAAATCGAAGGCGATGGACCAGTACAGGCTTCGGACATAGACTCCCTCATCCGCGCTGACATTCCATCTCCGGAGGAGGCAGGAGGCCGATTAAGGGCGTTGGTTCTGCGGCACATGATCCACGGCCCTTGTGGTACGGATCACAGGACCGACTTCCCTTGCTGGGACACTGCCAAAGGCAGCTGTTCTAAATTTTTCCCCAAACCTCCCTGTGAATCAACCCATGTAGACGAGAGGGGTTTTGTTAAGTACCGGCGAGACTATGATAATGAGGGCAGCATAACGTCAAGGAACAGATCCATTCCTGTACATGACGGCTGGGTCGTGCCGTACAACTCAGCATTACTTCTTAAATACGAGGCGCACATCAACTTGGAGGTGGCTTCCACTCGGCGTGTGATCAAGTATCTGTTTAAATACCTCATGAAGGGTGGCTCGCTTCAGAACGTCAAAGTTACTCCTCTTAGTAAACAAGACGATGAAGTTGAGCACTACGTCACAAAGCGTATGGTGGGAGCCAGCGATGCATGCTGGCGTCTCTTGGACTTTCCCATCTCAAAGTCTGAGCCCACAGTCGATTGTCTCCCTGTCCACCTAGAGGGAAAACAGACTGTGTGCTTCCGCCCTAACAACGTGACACACGCCACTTCGGGAGCTACCTCTGACCTGCTCTTGTATTTCAATAGGCCTCTTGACTCGGTATTCGACGATTTAACCTACCAGTCTTTTTTCGAGCAGTACGTTATTCATAACAAACGCCCTAGTAATGCTGAGGTGTACGACCATCCAGACGGCAGGCATTTCCTTACCTCAAGAAAGCGTGGTCAAAAGATCTGTCGTCTCTTCTGGGTCTCGCCAAACAGAAGCGAGCAGTACTTTCTTAGGCTCATTTTGATGGTCATTCCGTGCCGGGGATACGCCGACCTGCTCGCTCGTGGTGGTGATGGTTGCACGACATATCAACAGGTTGCGCGCACCCTCGGTTTGGTTGAGGACGAGGACGAGTACCACCAAGCCCTCAAGGAAGCAGCTCGTTTCATGGTCGGCCCGAGGCTCCGCTCTTTCTTTGTCCTTCTGTGCAACATGGGAGCTCCTGCGGCCCTCTTGTGGGATGCTTTCCGTGACGCATTGTGCGAAGACCATTTGGAGCGGAATCCTCTTGATCACGAGGTTGCGTACAAGCTGGCTCTGATTGAGATCGATCGAAGCCTTCGACGTCAGGGATCCTGCTTGGCCGACCACGGTCTCCCTACTGTAGACGACGACACGACCGAACTGGGGAGGGAACTTCTCATCTACGGTGAAAATCGTCAGAGATCGCTTGTAGATGAGTGGGAACCTAAACTTTCCCGCGACCAGAGGGCGGTCTTCGATTATGTTCGGTCTCTACTACAGGGCCAAGTCGATCGTCGATCAACAAAATTGATTTTCCTTGACGGACCCGGAGGCTACGGCAAGACCTTCCTAATACACGTAATTCTCGCTTACGTCCGTAGTCGTAACCAAGTCGCTATTGCTGTCGCTAGCTCCGGCATTGCCGCTGGTAATCTGCCTGGTGGCACGACAGCACATAGCATGTTTCGGCTACCACTTGATCTCGGCGATGGCACTGGATATTGGAACTTGACCAACGGATCTCAGCGGGCAGAACTCATCAGAGCCGCACAGCTCATAGTTTTTGATGAGGCCCCGATGGCTCACCGGTACATTTTTGAAATCATCGACAGATCTCTGCGTGATCTCATGAATTCACCTGAGTCATTCGGGAATAAGATCTTTATCTGCTGCGGAGATTTCCGTCAGATCGCACCAGTTGTTGCCAAGGCTCGTACTCCGGCCGACATTGCCTGTGTATCACTGTGTGCGTCATCTCTGTGGTCAAGTTTCAAAATCTTTTCTCTCTCCACTCCTCACCGGACTTCTGGGTCCACTGCCTACTCTGACTTCCTCCTCCAAGTAGGCAATGGAACAATTTCATCTGTTCCATTTGGGGAAGGCCGTGACTCTGTTGCCCTGATCCCACTGTCCGGTGTGAAATACGTGACATCCCTTCCCGACTTGATAGATTTTGTGTTTCCTGCTTGTGACCTACACAACACAGACAGAATTGCTGGCAGGTCCATTCTTTCGACCATGAACGCCAATGTCCAGCAGATCAACAACACCGTCCTCAACCTGATGGACGGCGTCGTTCATGAGTTGAGAAGTGCTGATTCTGTGGACAAGGAGAACGACGATGGTATGGATGTAGACGTTCACTTGTTGAACCAAGCTACTGGCAAGGGTGTACCAGACCATGTCCTGCGACTCAAGATTGGCTCCGTGTGTCTCGTCATGAGAAACCTGAACATTGACAGCGGACTCGTAAACGGCACTAAAGTGATCGTGACTGCAATAAGACCTCGTCTGATCACAGTGCGACTCCCTGGACAACAGGATCCGATTTGTATTCCCCGGATTCAATTCGTTTTCCCGTTCGTCGAGGGGTCACCGCTTCGTGTCCGCCGTCTTCAGTTTCCTCTCATGCTGGCATATTCCATGACTGGCCACAAAAGCCAGGGCCAGACGATTGATCGCGTCGGAGTCGATCTTCGCAGTGACTGTTTCACTCATGGTCAGTTGTACGTCCTGCTTAGTAGAGTCAGGCATCCAGACCATATAGTCGTCCTTGTCCGTCCCGATCGTGTCCAAGGTGGAATCGCATACGCGAAAAATATCGTGTATGACGATCTCCTCCTCTAACCCTGACTTGACTTCACCCTGACTTGACTTTAGCTGTAGGTTGTTGTATATATTTTCGTTTAGTTTTTTCTTTAGAAATAAGTCGTTTTTCGTGTGTTTTTAGTATTCTAGTTTGGCAGTACGATAGGGGGCCTGCCTTATCAAAAGTCCCCGTTGTTGTATATATTTTTTTCTTCTTTTTATTAGTTAGTTAAGTTGTTGTTTATAATTCTTTAGGTAGTTAGTAAAGTTTACTAACTTGTATATTGGTAAATAATTGTAAATATGGTTCCGACGTTTCCTGGCCTCCTCGTGGCGGAACTGGATATGCCATAAAGTTTATGGCTAACCGACAGGGAAACAAACATTACTTGATCTATTTTAATAAATATATACATGAATATTTACTATAATCTATTTTATTAATATAACACTTTACTATTATCAACTTATTCACTTATCAATCTACTTATCTTATACCAAATTTTACTGACTTTTACATGTGTTAATAATTGTAAATATGGTTCCGACATTTCCTGGCCTCCTCGTGGCGGAACTGGATATGCCTTGCAGTTTATGGCTAACCGACAGGGAAACAAACATTACTTGATCTATTTTCATTAATAAATTTATAAATATTTACTAACATCTTTTTACTTGAAATACTATAACTGTTAATATAAATAATTGTAAATTAATATGGTTCCTACGTTTCCTGGCCTCCCCGTGGTGGAACTGGATATGCCATACAGTTTGTGGCTAACTGACAGGGAAACAAAAATAACTTCATCTATTTTCATTAACATATACATGAATATTTACGATGATGTGTACATTTTTAAATAATTGCAAATATGGTTCCGACGTTTCCTGGCCTCCTCCTGGCGGAACTTTTACTATTATCAACTTATTAACTTATCAATCTACATACCTATCAATCTACTTATCGTATACAAAAGTTTACTAAATTGTACATTTGTAAATAATTGTATAAATGGTTCCGACGTTTCTTGGCCTCCCCGTGGCGGAACTGAATATATGCCATACTTATCAATCTACTGTAATGTATATTGTGAACTAGTTATTACTTCAATATCCATTTTCGCTATTACAACCCCAATTATATTATCACTTCGTTTGACCAAACACTCAGTTGTAAAAATACTTTACTAACATATTCTCTTACCGCAACTTTATAATTAAATTCTTTTATAAGGGGTTCTTGAAGATTGAGCTTGATATTAACTTGCCAGCCTCCTCAAATACATTCGTAAATTGTTTTGATATAACGCAATATAGCCATGTTTCACTGCCTGCTTTGTTTCAACTGAACTCTATTCTACTATTGAATTAATTCCCCTCAATGTTATTCTTACAGGGACATCGGTCAAAATCACGTTTACCCATTTCTAGATTAGCTGGAGATCTGAAATTTGGTAGGATTGTTGGTCTTGGTGTCAAACGACCAAGGACGTTCTCAAAAGCTACATTTTTCCTTCTAGACATTTTCCGACAATCACGCCCTTTCATCCCACCGCTAATGACGAGTAACAGCTAGGGGGCCTGGGGGCGGAGCCCCCAGCGAGCCAAAGGCGAGTTTATCTAAATAACTATACAGCCCGATGTGTAACTCACTCACTCAATGGGGATACTAATTCTAGACCACTTCTAGATGAGCTAGAGATCTGAAATTTGGCACACTTGTAGGTCTTGGGCCCAAACCCACGGGAAAATCCTAAAAAGTCGCATTTTTTTACATTAACCCCCCCCGTAATCTCGAATTTCCCCCCCTTGTTATTCTTATGGGAAATAACATTGAAAATTCCCGACTTTGGTATGGTCATATGAATCGTTTAGAAACGTGCTAGAGACTTCAAATTTGCGTAGTATTGTAGTAAAAGATCTTACATTACCGGTGGAATATGCAAAAGTCCCATTTTCAAATTTTAACCCACCCAAAAATCCAAAACGGCGGACCTCTGAAAACGAAAAAACACTTTTTTTTCAACCGGATGTAGCTCGAAAACGGTAAGAGCTAGAAAAGATTTGACAGTATATCCAGGAACAGGAATTAAATTTTCTACAAAACCCTCTTCGGCGTTTTCAGAAAATCGCACTCCTTAAGCTTCAAAAAACGCCCTACTTTCAAAATTTTGTAAATTTTTTTCAAATTTTTATCGGTTTTTGCTATGTTTTCGTACCTAAATAATTATTTTTTGCAAATATTATTAATGTTTCGTATTCTCCTTAGTTTACTTTACATTTCACCATTTACATGTATTTTCGTAACTTTACTCCTTGACCCCCAAAAACTTAATTTTAATGTGAAAATTTGATTGGTTTTTACCGGTTTTACCAGCCCCATGTTATCCTTATGGAGAATAGCTATGTAATTTTAATACTTTGGTATGCTCATCTGATTAGTTTAGAAACGTTCTAAAGACTTTAAATTTTTGTAGTATTGCAGTATGGGATCATCCGTTAATGGTGGAATTTGCAAAAATGCCTTTTAAAAATTTTAACCCCCAAAAAAATCCAAAATGGTAGACGTATAAAAACGAAAAAACACGGTTTTTAATACCGACTATAACTAAAAAACGGTAATAGCTAGCAAAAATTTGAAAGAATCTTCATGAACAGGAATTAAATTTCCTACAAGACACTATTACGCGTTTTTAGAAAATCGCACTCCTTCACCTAAAAAAAACGCCCTACTTTCAAATTTTGGTAAATTTTCTTCAAATTTTTAACGGTTTTTGATAATTTTTCGTACATAAAAATTTTTTCTTCAAATATTATTAATGTTTCGTACTCTCCTTAGTTTACTTTACATTTCACCCTTCACATGTTTTTTCGTAACTTTACTCCTTGACCCCCAAAACGCGTAGGTCAGTAACGCTGTATAGTCATTTGGTTCTCGCTCTAATTTTTGCTAATGGATTTGGCTACCCATGATTAAGTTTCACTGTCACTTCTTCCTATTTATTGGACTTGTTATTTTGGCGATTTTGCTGCAATTTTCTGTAAGCATGGAATTCTCTTGCGTTGCTGCTGGGTCGTTCCACCAGGGAGATCCCAGATTTACCGAGAGCAACAACGCTCAATGCATGGCAAATGCAACCTGTGCCCTCGCATGGCAAGCATTCTGCGGCGGATTCAGTACCAACGCTATTGACGCTATACTCATGGCGGGCGATAGCTTGTATACACTATCTCGCCGTGAGCATAGCATCACTAACCGGTATCTGTTCCCTGAGGACCTCGCCAGGCACTTCGTGGTTGCACACCATCGTGTTACCATCGAAGAAATTTCTTGTGTTTGGGACGGGTTGTATCCGTTACGAAACGATGGCCTAGATGAGGTGACCTCTTCCTTGTCTTCGGTTTTGGAAGCAGCTATGCCCGGTGACTCCGTTGATAGCGGTTTTTTGTTTACGGGACAGTTGGTGACAGTCGCTTTTTGGCGTTTCCAAGGGCGGCTGTACCTCTTTGATTCCCACGCGGTAAACGAAAACCGTCGTCGAGACATTGATGAGGCGAGAAATAAGGCTAGGGTGTTCGTCTGTAATAGTTTTCGTTCTCTAGCTTCCCTCATTTTGGTGAATTCTGCGTTCGTCGGTGGGCAGTACTCCGTCACAAAAATAAAGTTTTCCGTCAACGAAACTCAAACTGTCCACACGGTCGACTGTTCGGACAATGACTTAACTCAGTTATCAGAATCTGCCTCTGAGACAGTTGTTCAGAAAACCAAATGTCCAAAGACTTGAAATTTTCGGTGTTTTGTAGGTCTAGTGCCCAAACCCCCGGGAAAATTCCAAAAAGTGACATTTTTAAATTTTAACCCCCCCGAAATTAAGGGTTTCCCCCCCATGTTATTCTTATGGGGAATAACATTAAAAATGGCCGACTTTGGTGTGCACATCTGAACGGTTTAGAAACGTGCTAGAGACTTCAAATTTGCGTAGTATTGTACTATGGGATCTTAAATTAACGGTGAGTTTCGCAAAAGTCCCATTTTCCAATTTTAACCCCCCCAAAAATCCAAAATGGCGGACCTCTGAAAACGACAAAACACGTTTTTTTTAAGGGATATAGCTCGAAAACGGTAAGAGATAGAAAAGATTTGAGAGTATATCCAGGAACAGGAATTAAATTTTACACAAAATCCTCTTAGGCGTTTTCCAAAAATCGCACTCCTTCAGCTTAAAAAAACGCCCTACTTTCAAAATTTGGTAAATTTTTATTACATTGTTACCGGTTTTCGCCATGTTTTCATACTTAAATAATTTTGTTTTTCAAAAACTATTATTGCTTTGTATTCTCCTTACTTTACTTTAAATTTTACTCATTACATGTTTTTTCGTAACTTTACCCCTTGACCCCCAAAACTTAATTTTAATCTCAAAATTTGAAGGGTTTTCGCCACTTTTACGTGCCCCGTGTTATTCTTATGGAGATTAAGATTGAAATATAATGACTTTGGTATGGTCATATGAATCGTTTAGAAATGTGCTAGAGACTTGTAATTTGGTAGTATTGTAGTAAGGGATCATAAGCTAATGGTGAAATTTTCAAAAGTCCCATTTTCAAATTTTAACCCCCCCAAAAATCCAAAATGGTGGACCTCTGAAATCGATAAAACACGTTTTTTTTAAACGGATTTAGCTCGAAAACAGTTAGAGCTAGAAAAGATTTGAAAGTATATCCAGGAACAGAAATTAAATTTTCTACAAAACCTTGTAATTGTTTTCCGAAAATCGCACTCTTTCGGGTTAAAAAATCGTTTAGAAATGTGCTAGAGACTTGTAATTTGGTAGTATTGTAGTAAGGGATCATAAGCTAATGGTGAAATTTTCAAAAGTCCCATTTTCAAATTTTAACCCCCCCAAAAATCCAAAATGGCGGACCTCTGAAATCGATAAAACACGTTTTTTTCAAACGGATTTAGCTCGAAAACAGTAAGAGCTAGAAAAGATTTGAAAGTATATCCAGGAACAGAAATTACATTTTCTACAAAACCTTGTAGTTGTTTTCCGAAAATCGCACTCTTTCGGGTTAAAAAACTCCCAACTTTCAAAATCTGGTAAATTTCTTTCAACTTTTTACCGGTTTTCGCTATTTTCTCATACTTTAATCATTCCTTTTTGCAAATATTATTATTGCTTTGTATTCTCCTTACTTTAGTTTAAATTTTACACGATACGTGTTTTTTCGTAACTTTACTCCTTAACCCCCAAAACTTAGGTTTAATGTCAACATTTGAAAGTTTTTACGAGCCCCATGTTATTCTTAAGGAGAAAACATTTACCCCTTAAAAACCACCATAAGTCCCCGTTCCCATGGTCCGTTCATGCCATAGATTTACTCTGGTTTACTTAAGGTTTTATCCCCCTATCGTATTTACAACCCCCCCCCCCCAAATATTAAATCCCCCAATGTTATTCTTACAGGTGCATAAGTCTAAATCTCGTTTACACATTTCTAGATTAACTGGATATCTGAAATTTTGAATGATTGCAGATCTTGCGCCCTTTACGAAAAGTGACATTTTACAAATATAACTCCCTCCCCCACGAAATATAGAATCCCCCCCCCCCAATGTTTCTAAATAATATACAGCCCGATGTGTTACTGACTCAGGTATACAAATTCTAGACCACTTCTAGATGAGCTAGAGACTTGAAATTTTCGGTGTTTTGTAGGTCTAGTGCCCAAACCCCCGGGAAAATTCCAAAAAGTGACATTTTTAAATTTTAACCCCCCCGAAATTAAGGGTTTCCCCCCCATGTT
This sequence comes from Macrosteles quadrilineatus, assembly GCF_028750875.1. Classification (NCBI taxonomy): domain Eukaryota; kingdom Metazoa; phylum Arthropoda; class Insecta; order Hemiptera; family Cicadellidae; genus Macrosteles; species Macrosteles quadrilineatus. The sequence goes on from NW_026542651.1 coordinate 24,855, forward strand.
ATTCTTATGGGGAATAACATTAAAAATGGCCGACTTTGGTGTGCACATCTGAACGGTTTAGAAACGTGCTAGAGACTTCAAATTTGCGTAGTATTGTACTATGGGATCTTAAATTAACGGTGAGTTTCGCAAAAGTCCCATTTTCCAATTTTAACCCCCCCAAAAATCCAAAATGGCGGACCTCTGAAAACGACAAAACACGTTTTTTTTAAGGGATATAGCTCGAAAACGGTAAGAGATAGAAAAGATTTGAGAGTATATCCAGGAACAGGAATTAAATTTTCTACAAAACCCTCTTAGGCGTTTTCCGAAGATCGCACTCCTTCAGCTTCAAAAAACGCCCTACTTTCAAAATTTGGTAAATTTCTTTCAACTTTTTACCGGTTTTCGCTATTTTTCAATACTTAAATCATTCCTTTATGCAAATATTATTATTGCTTTGTATTCTCCTTACTTTAGTTTAAATTTTACACGATACGTGTTTTTTCGTAACTTTACTCCTTAACCCCCAAAACTTAGGTTTAATGTCAACATTTGAAAGTTTTGACGAGCCCCATGTTATTCTTATGGAGAAAACATTTACCCCATAAAAACCACCATAAGTCCCCGTTGCCATGGTCCGTTTATGCTATAGATTTACTCTGGTTTACTTAAGGTTTTATCTCCCTATCGTATTTACAACCCCCCCCCCAAATATTAAATCCCCCCAATGTTATTCTTACAGGTGCATAAGTCTAAATCACGTTTACACATTTCTAGATTAACTGGATATCTGAAATTTTGAATGATTGTAGATGTTGCGCCCTTTCCGAAAAGTGACATTTTACAAATAGAACTCCCTCCCCCACGAAATATAGAATCCCCCCCCCCCCAATATTATTCCTACAGGTCCATCGGTCTAAATCAATTTTACCCACTTCTAAAATAGCTAAAGATCTGAAATTTGGCTCAATTGCAGGTCTTGCGCCATGGCCCATTTCTATTTACCCCCTACCAAAAAAGGGGGCCTGGGGGCGGAGCCCCCAGCGAGCCAATGGCGAGTAAAAATTCTACGATCGAATGAACAAAATCTAGAATAAAATCCCTACAGAGTTGTCGGGGTCTAATTAATATAATCGAACGGAGAATTTATCGCGGTACGGTTTAAAATAATGTTATATTAATATTCGTAGCTGATTGTTCGAATCAACCTACTCTTAAGACTTGGTTCTTTCACCCGCAAAAAAAAAAAAAAAAAAAAAAAAAACGGGGTTTAGAACTCAGATGACGAGTCTTGGGGTGTTAAAACAACGAATTAACTAAATTAACGTACGTAACAATTATTCGTTAAGCGAACGGAACAAATGTACTTTCGTAGCTAATTGTAGCTAATTCGTAGCTAAACCGAAATATATCCACCGCTATTTCACTGGCAGGTATGAACTGGTGGGGATTTATACGAGTCGGCGAAACTAAGTTACTAACATTTAGATATTGAAAATCTAATTTGGAGCGGGTAACATAAGTGGCAGATGAGTATGCGTAAGTTGTAACGGAAAATAAACGTAGCTAACCTTCGTAATAAAATCGTAGCGTTATGTTGCGCGTCGTCGTATACTTCGTGTGAGAGGCTTGTTCGGAGCTAGTCGGCGGTCTGGATGAAAGTATGTGTCAGATTGCTGTTTATTTGAATTTTGTTAACAATATTATTTTTGAGACGGTCAAGGAAGTGGTATTTATCATGTCGCGTGACTAATTGATTATGTTGATTACTTGATTACTTGACTACGCTATTAAAGTTGGGAAAAGCCCTGTGGCCCGATTTTTACTATTACTGATTTATACCTTTCCAATATCTGCGCTTAATTTTGTGCAGATTGCTCCAACCGTTCAAGAGGAGTATTGTAAAACTCTGGATGAAAGTATGTGTCAGGTGCTGTTTATTTGAATTTTGTTAACAATAATATTTTTGAGACGGTTAAGGAAGTGGTATTAAAATGTCGCGTGACTAATTGATTATGTTGATTACTTGATTATTTGACTACGCTATTAAAGTTGGGAAAAGCCCTGTGGCCCGATTTTTACTATTACTGATTTTTACCTTTCCAATATCTGCGCTTAATTTCGTGCAAATTGCTCCAACCGTTCAAGAGGAGTATTGTAAAACTTAACCAGAAGTGTAGTATAAGAGCTTTGTTCCGCTCAAAAATAAGAAATATACAGGACCACACACCTGGACCTTACAAATATAAACGCCGGCAGCAACAGTGGTTGACCGGGCTATAGTGCTGGAGTTGTGAGGGCCCGTAGGGCGGATTCCTGAGAGATTTTTTTATAACACCATATTGGCGTTAAATAAAAACACGGGATGCCAACATGGCGTTTTTTAACGCTATGTTGGCACTCACCGATATGGTCTTTACCACCATGCAAAATTTGTAAACGATTGCTTCAGCCGTTTAGGAGGAGTTTGCGTACTACGAAATGCATAAGAGTATAAGAGCTTCGCTCGCTCTGCTCAATAATTTGCTATTGCAACTGAGCTCTAGTTTCAGTTTTGAGGTTGTACCATGTTTTGAGTTTGTTTCATGTGTTTACCTTTGCAGAAATAGGTGGGCAGAGTACACGGCGTCGTAGAGTAGACTTTGGTTTTTACGTACATATTTAACCTTGACTGGACGACATCATGTGCTCGATCAGAACGTTTAAACTAAGCGCTAGTTAAACGAAAAGTGATTTCCGTCAACTGATATTACATGTTGATATTACATGTTCTTACACCATAGAACTCTTAAATTTAGGATATACACCGTGACGTTTCCTCCTAATTCTTTGCAAGATTAACAAATTAAGGAGATATCTTTTAAAATAAAGAAATTTTTTTATTTATAGAAATCACATTATAAATATAAAAAGTCAAATAATTAAATGTAAATATTGCATTAATTTTGTGTTTCTTCTTTTCAATAGTACAGGTATAAACAGTAATAATCAGTACAGTATGAATACAAAATAAACATGTGGATTGTTCTTCAAAATATGACAATAAAACATTATCTGACAGTTCTGTAACTTTCTTACCTACGCGCCAAGAGGAAGAAAGTTCGTACGGTATGTTCGTTCATACTTCTTTCTTGATTTTTAAAGGTAACAGATTTAATGAAACATGTTTTCAGTTTCTACTATTTATGGTCTACCATTATATTCACAATTACTTTCACTGAGTTCATTATTTTTTTAAACATGTTAGGCCCACTTATAATACATCTTTCAGGTTGTGTTCAAACCAAGCGTTGAACGAAAATGAACATAAACTATAAACACGAAATGACAGGTTAAATCGTAGGTATGATAGTCAATCAGCTGATCATAGTATTATTATCTTTAAGTGTTGCCAACCTATTTTCCAAGCGTACACGGATTACGTGCATAACAAAACCACACTGTTTTATGTTGTTTGGTCGGAATCCTGATGTGCGCCAAAGTATAAACCGTACAACAAAGTTTAAACCGTATGACAAAGTATAAATAAATATGCAGCAATTAGCAGCTTTCTGTACTATTAACAGTACAAGGAAGCCAACTTTGTCGGGTGACTGTAGGGAAAAACTATTTTATTGAATTGTAACAAGTTTCAAACGAGCAATAAGAGTATCTTTATTAGATCCTATTTTTTGACAACCCTTACATTGATGTACTGTTGTTATTGTTAGGTATGATTAATTTGATATTGAGAGTGTTAAAATAACACATTCAGTGTTTGAAGCACACACTTATAGGACACACTTATTACGAAAAAACCACAACAAACAATACTTATAATCCTGACACGATTAAATATTTGCTATTGAAGCTAAACTTTAGTGTCAACGTTTAATCTTGCAATTATTGTTGATTGGTCGAATAACCATTGTATCATTGTAACAAAATATCGTATCTTTTGCAATAAGATACTTATTCATGTTTCAACATGAAAATACAGCTGTGATTTACATAACCTGGACATTGTGAACATTGAAGTCTATGATTATCAGTACCCACAGTCGATTACTCAAAATAACTAGATTTTTACTGATTATAGCTAATTATACTTTGTCATTCTTAATTACTACACATTACTGCAAAAACTAAGATTACGCAGCTATTGATAAACTAATTACAATAATATAATTGTAATGTGCTTTAACCAATGTGCCACTTTCATTTTCTACTCACCTCTTTGGGCTGCAATGACTGTACTATAACACCAATCTTGATCCATTACCCATCTTTTAGGTACGTAGACCTAATTATATAGGCTACACAACCACACATTAACGACAATTCTTCATACCGGTACTTTCCCCTAGAATACATGTGATCTTCCTACTTAGAAAATAAAACTACAAACGTCCAAAAAACCCAGATTTGAGCGATTGTTTGTGACGTTTCCTCCTAATCTTTGCTAGATTAACAAATTAGGGAGGTATCCTTTAAAATAAAGAAAATTGTTATAGAAATCTCATAATAAATATAAAATGTGAGATAATTAAATGTAAATATTGCATTAACATTTTTTTACCCTTAGTTACATACTAACTTAAATATTTCATCACTTTAGTCATGTCTGATCAATGGGTTTTTGATGATGTGTTGATATTTTTAATATTAAATCTATATGGTAAATGTGTAACAAGTCTAGTTGATGATTCTGGTTTGACGTTTCACCTGTGTTTTTTTTATAATATTTTCACACTCAATGAATAACAAAAAGTATGTTGATCGAGCAGACACACCCTTCATATTGTGTCACAAAAGACTGAAATCGTTTATGTTTCAACATGAAAATGCAGGTGTGATTACATTACCTGGACATCCAGCTGCTTGACAGGTGGTAGAGAATTAGTCATCGTAGATGTAAAGTAGGGGGAACGTTCCCTCTCCTCCGTACCCTTTCCTCTCCCTTTCACGAGTTTGCAAAAAATGCGACAGGTAAGTGGGTAAGTCAGTCTCATGTGACCACTCGACAGGAATGGTTGTATGAGACTGAATGTGATATTTTCTTTAAGTTTTGGAATTATATTTCTATACTTATATATTTATTAAGTGATACTGGAGTCTGAGTATGATTTACCTATATCAGGCGAGCAGAAGTAGCCAGCAAACTGGTTTTAGTGGGCGGCAAACACTAAGTTCATTTCGCTAATGCGAGTGTCTCGTCCAGTAGTTTTTGTTGTCAGCACAAGATGCCAACCTTGAGCTAATGAGCTTTCATCTCAACCTTCAATTCCTAAGTGTTTAAATAGTGTTAAAACGATAGGGCGAATAACTGGTTAACGCTTATACAGAGGTAGACGGTGTTATGATGTTTAATTGTTAGTGTGATTTCAAAACTCCAAATGAGTTACCTAGGTACAATATCACGATCAATCCAATATGTTGTAAATCAGTATTAACTTAAAAGCTTTATTGAAACTCTATTATTACCATAGTATTACTAGTTCTGATGGAGGCTAGGGCTGTATTTAAAATTAAAGTGAGTTGCATTACTGCTCCTTTTTAATCACAAGTATTTCAACATTATTATAGTTCATCACAACGCTTAAAACAGTTAATACGGAATAACTGGTGTTATATTGGAAAATGTACCAAAGAATAGCATGATGTATTCCGGTTTGTGAACTACTTTGTCAAAGTATGTAGTATTTCTAACGCTAAAGACTCCTATCCTAACAGTCCTTAGGTTTTAGGGAAATCCAAGGTTTTTTTGCAAACTGAGTTTTCAAAATTTTAATTTGATATTTGCTGTTGTAGCTGAACATCTTGAGTTTTTTAGAGTAAATTATTTTTGGTTGTGATAATATCATGATAGGATTATGCTCGAAATCACAATGTGTCTGGTTTGCCCGTATCAGGAGAACAGAGGTGGGAAGCAAACTGGTTCCCAAACATTGGCTTGACATTACATCTTACTTGAATACCATTTTTAATGCTAGAACGATTAGGTGTTAACCTATAAAATTCTAATACTACTTAGACGTTTCAATATTTAGCATGGTGTTCATAATGGTCAATAAGTACAAACATTATTTAGCTCTACTTTTAAGATGACCAGCTGCACCTTGAATTGAATGATAGTGTTAGTAGTTTAAAAATTATAATGTCATATTTACCATAACATATTAAATCTTTATGAGTGATATATTAAAATTAGTTTTTACTTCAAAACACTGGTAAAAATTTATAAAACTGCCATATGAGACTGGTATTTTTCATGATGTTTATGACTTCTAGAGGTGGTTCACTGTACATAATAAGGTTCCTTTCATCAGATGTCATCCAGCCTACCACAAGACATTTTACACTACTCGAGGTGGAACAGTTGATAAATAACAGGAGGAAATCGTTCTAATTAGCAATAAAAACTGCGTCATTGCAATAAAAACGTCTAGACTTTGACGTTTCAGTGACCGATGATGACGTTCTACTCAGAAGTATGGAGATATAAAAGAAGTTAGCCAACTTTGTGTGAGTTTCCAACATTAAATCGAAAACGTCGTGAATGATGAGTATATTACATCTTTGGGTCATATTTCTCTACATAGCATTTTGTAAAGTCTAAGGCAAAGAGAGTACAAATAGTGGTTGATAGCAACATATATAGGTACTTATTATTTACTTGATCTCACATCTTGTGAATTTTGGACAAAAAATATTCAGTAATAGAAGTAAATAACACACGACTAGAATGAACCAAAATTGCAACAAATGATACTATAACTAGGTGGCGTTCGCAGAGGCATCTACAAAATTGAGCGTTACTGATCTTCATAATTATTTTTACCTACAATAATTGTAGGTAAAAAATAATTATTATTGTTACAAAAGTTATTTTCACATTTGCGTTGATTCAACCGTTTAAACCATAACCTATGTAACCTATATTACACGTTAATAATTTGTATAATCAATCAGAAGGTGATCGAAGACGAAGAAGCCGCCGAGCTTTGGCCAAAAATTGCTTTGCTTCTTAGTCGTCCTTGACAAAATCGAACTATGTGCTGCGTAGCAGCATTTCGAACACATAATGAAATCCACAATTATTCAAGGAATCTATTGATATGTAAATTTTGTTAATGTGTATGGTTTACATTCAAACTAATGTATCATTTTTTATAAAAGCTAATATTAAAAATTCTGTTTTTCTCAAGTAAGCTAACAAAGACACTATTATTTTACAAAGCTGTATGTTTTACCATGTAAATAAATAAACTTTGTTCGCATTAAAACACGTGGTTTTGTTATAACTAGGTGGCGTTCGCAGAGGCATCTACAAAATTGAGCGGAGTCATCAGGGTTCCATATATATATATATATATATATTGTTACTGATCTTCATAATTATTTTTACCTACAATAATTGTAGGTAAAAAATAATTATTATTGTTACAAAAGTTATTTTCACATTTGCGTTGATTCAACCGTTTAAACCATAACCTATGTAACCTATATTACACGTTAATAATTTGTATAATCAATCAGAAGGTGATCGAAGACGAAGAAGCCGCCGAGGTTTGGCCAAAAATTGCTTTGCTTCTTAGTCGTCCTTGACAAAATCGAACTATGTGCTGCGTAGCAGCATTTCGAACACATAATGAAATCCACAATTATTCAAGGAATCTATTGATATGTAAATTTTGTTAATGTGTATGGTTTACATTCAAACTAATGTATCATTTTTTTATAAAAGCTAATATTAAAAATTCTGTTTTTCTCAAGTAAGCTAACAAAGACACTATTATTTTACAAAGCTGTATGTTTTACCATGTAAATAAATAAACTTTGTTCGCATTAAAACACGTGGTTTTGTTATTATAAACCTCACAAAATTCATATATTAACTAAAGAACCCACGCTGCTCTGCAGCGTTAAAATTAATACCATATCCGAGAAATAATTAAATTTATGATTTTTTGATTGAGAAATACAGAATCTTGAACATAGCTAAATCAAACGATCATGTGCTCAAATTAAAGTATTGTTGATTCTTTACCTTGCGATTGCTTAAAACTTGTGCAAATTGATTAACTATTAGCTTAATTAATTAATTGACTCAGGTACTTTATGCCTTATAAATTTATTATTGCCATATTTATGCCATATTATTAATTAAAATCTGATTTTTATGAAACTATATCCATATTATTTATGCAAATACAGGTTTTTATACAGAAAATTTTCTGTCGTTTCCCGCGACAGAAAAACCACAGAGGCGGGTTGGCAACACTGGCTAGGTAGCCTCAGCTGTCAGCTCAGCCCTCACTTCAGTCAGTCTTACTTAGACATCTACAGTGACTGTTTTTCGGATTGTAGGTTAACATCTTGCAATTCTTCTAATTCGTCTGGACTGTTGAGGAGTTGATATCCATCCCCGGAGGCTGAAGGTCTCTTCCATAACTCAAGTAGGCCAGTGAATAACCTGTGGTTTCATTAACTGCTGTCCTTAGTGCTCGAGGCACCGGAATCCAGAAGTGCTGTACGGTCTTTAGCGGAAAGCCGTACGGCAGTTTGAACAAAACAAAATTAATGCTGGTGCTACCGTTACCTTGTCGGATGTCTTGAAGGTGGATGATGTCCGTCTCGTCCAAGGTAGTGGGTAGTCCAGGGGATGGAAGCGGTGTAGACAGCAGCGGGGTAGACCAAGGGTGGGGGGCAACAACAAGGGAAATGACTAGCACTGGTGAAGTTAAAAATGACTAGTATATTGAACAAGACTTAAAACTGACAAAATGAAGTTAATTGTGAATTAATGAGAATTAAAGAGTCCATGTAAAATGTAGGAAAACGTAGAGGACGTCTGCCCAAGACGCCGTCGGCAATGCTAGTGAGGAGCGTTTCCAGTGGTCGGAGTGGGGACGATTCGCCGTAGATACCTAAAGGCTTAGTTTCATTACGATTCTCCAGTTCTTCAGTTTTTGTATTATCTGTAGTTTTTAAGTCACCACCCATTGCCCATTGCCCATTGCCCTTGGTAGCAATTTCTTCTGGTTTATTCTCCGGACCGGGCACTTGTTTCATGGGATCTGAAGGGCCTTGGCCTTCTGTGTTTGGTTTCGTTGTTTTATTTGACAATTCATCGACAAATTCCTTAATATCTTTCAGTAGTTCTTCTTTCCTAGAGGTTTCTTCTTCGTTGTCTTCGCTGTCTTCATCGATAGGAATTTTGCTGACTCGTTGTAGAAGATGATTAAGTCGAGTTAAAATTCTAAGATATTCTGCTTCGTTTGGTAGATCTTCATAGTACGCCTTAACTAAAGATTTCAAGTCTGAAAACTTATCTTCACAGCAATCCAGTTCATTTTCTGTTACCAAACTCGCAACCGCTTTTTCTTCAATGGGAGTACCAGCATTAAGGGCGTGAGCGAGTCGCTTACGCAATTCATTTGCATCCCCATCACCTGAGACACCTCTTATCTTCAGTTAATAGGAGATCTCCTCCATACGTAACCTATATGCGTTAATTTTATCCATTCTTAGGCCTAATCAATAATAAACCAAACATGCACAAGAGATCTTTAACTTTTTTTTTAAGAGGTTGGCGGCCTCTTTTAACCTTGCATTTGCCCGTCCACATAGACTAAGCGCCCGTGCGTGGATCGTTTACAGCAAAGCAAGGAGTGAGTCGGTACAGTATAAAGGTGAACTGTACTGATAAAATGTTATCGGCAGTGACCAGGATCCGAACCCACGACATCGCTGCCTTGGGCCCGAAGTCCGCGACGCTACCGACTGAGCCACCGACTCACTAAACTCCAACTCCGACTCACTTCAAGTATCCTTAAAAATATTGCCAATAGGCCTTATAATATGCAGCAGAAAATATCCAAGATCAATATTCTCCTACAGAAAGTTCAATAGTCCAAAGGGCCCCACGTTCTGGACGTCAATTTGTAACCTCCCAAAGGGAGTTACATGAATTTGCCAAGTCAGTCGGTTTGGGTCGAGGGTGTTGCCTAATTGTATTTGCAGTCACGTATTCAGTTCACCTTGTAGTCACAGGGTGCCACCTCATTTGCCTTAGGGTAGGGGGGGGAGTTCCATTAACGAGGAAAGGGAATTCCTGGCGAGTTGGACGGTTGCCTGGTATCTAGGTGACCGTAAGGTGAGCCTGATTACGGAAGACACGAATACGACAAAAAGAACAAGTTTTACATAGTGACCAAAATGAACACACCTTACAATTTAAATTACCAAAATGTACCCTAACCTCAAGATCTGGAGATAACTGTGAGTAAAAATCTAGAATTCAGTTAGGCCTACCTAGTTGTGTGGATACTGATCCATTTTATCAAGGTAGCAAGGGAATCAATAATACAATACAAATACAAGTTACAAAATACAAATTTACTAGAGAATAATTCAAATATTGACAATACAAAGGAATTGAAATGTTGTTCAAAATTAAATAACTCAATTAATATCAGTACTAAAGGCAGAAACAATTCCTTAACCAAGATAATTCTCAAGTATCCGAGTGTATCAAAACATGGACAATAATAACAAGAAAAGACACTTCAATGAAACAAGAAACAATTCACTAAATTTACTAATCTCAAATATTGAAAACATGAAACAAATTTACCTACTGAGTTTTAAATCTCAAATTTATTGGAACATGAAACAAACTATTTAAATATACACTGACAAGTTGACAAATTAGAATGTGGAATTTAAACAGGGTACTATTTACATAGGCCTAACCAGGACCTGTCACATTCCTATCAGTAAATTAATTGATTAAATTTCAGACTCAGTAAATTAATTGATTAAATTTCAGACAATATTTTCATGAATTTAGGTGGCCACCTGAGATAAACACAATATAATACACAATGAAACAATGATACTGATAAATATAAATAATACGATGAATGTTGCTTAACCTACGTTGCTTCTTCAGAATCTGAGCGTCCAACCTAACCTAACCTAACGCTCCCCAAAACGGGCAGGGTTCACTCAGTCCTCCATTTTGTTGATAATGGGACGGTTCAAAATGAAAACAGAAAAGGTTTGCCTGCACACAGTAAGTTAACTTCTACAACGAACAGCGTCTTCAAAGTGATGACTCACAAGTATGTGGTCACAATTGCTTGGTTTATCTATACTTACGAATATGTTATGGATTAAAGATGGCAGACTTTGTGCAGCTCTTCTCTGAAGACACACCCACTCTTCACAATTATTTACTAATTGAAATACTTTTTAAATATTTTTACTTAAAACAATAATATTTAAGAGTATTTAAAATGAAAATTAGCATTGTATTGTACTGAATAAATGTAGTCGATTGCATTTTATTGTTGTTTTCTCTTTATATTTTCCTTATGACTCTGTCTCTTAAGCTGTAAGTTTCTGGATATAAAAGTGCTAAATGAATTTCCCTATAATTTAGACTATGTTTAAGAAATAAAAATAACAAGAATATAACAGTATTTGTACTTTATTTACAATAAGATACATAGAATGGATTTTTTTTATTACACAGAATACTAGAAGTTTACATAGTGTAAGAAATATTTACATTGGCCAAGAATATAATATAGGTAGAATGGTTTAGTTCAAAATAATACTGAATACTAGAAGTATTACTAAAAAAATAATAATATTTAAGAGTATTAAAAATTAAAATTAATATTGTATTTTAGTACTGAATAAATGTAGTCAATTACATTTTGTTGTCGTTTTATTTTTATATTTTCCTTTTTAGGAAATAAAAATAACAAGAATATAACAGTATTTGTACTTTATTTACAATAAGATACATAAAATGGATTTTTTTTAATTACGCAGAATACTAGAAGTGCACATAGTGTAAGAAATATTTACATCAGGAACATAATAAATGTTACATTACTTAATAACAATATTTACACAAAGATAGGTAGAATGGATTAGTTGAAATTGTACTGAATGCTAAAAGTGTTCATAATAAATATTTACATTAGTCAAGAATATAACAATAAACATTGTGATATATTTTTCACACTAATATGGAATCAATTTAGTCAATCATAAGAAATATTTACATTAGTCAAGAACTATTTACATTAGTCAAGAATGTAACAATAAACATTGTGATATATTTTTCACACTAATATGGAATCAATTAAGTCAATTTCCATTAGCTCTATTGCTAGTGGTTGTACCGGAATAATTGGAGCTTCGGGCAATGGTGCTGGTCTTGGGGGAATTGCATAGTGACCCCAGGGAAGCGTATTGATCCCATCCTCTGGCATTACATAACGTTTGTCGTCAAATGCTCCCAAAGAGCGCTTCTGTACACAACTGAGTATAGAATATGGTGTCGACTCTGAAAACGTTGATTGTTTGTACTCTTTGTGGTTTTGTTGTACAAACATTCGATGTAGTCCTGGGTGGTAAGATCACACTTTACGACTGATAGATTAACTCCTTTCGCTTTCTTCACAGGTGGTGGTACGCATATGGCTTTATTTTCATTGTTGGCTTCTGGCGTACATATTAAAATGCTATATGTTAAGCAGTACAGCCTTGCCATTAATCCAACAAACATCTTAATTGCTACACCTGCGGCCTCGTCCTTAAACTTCCCGAGTACTCTAGCGTTTCGAGCGTCATAACATATGTGGTTATGGGGGTAGTTACTCGTATTGAAGTCGTCCAAGTGTTCTAGCATGTCACGGTAAACATTTCTGGTACAAATACAATATTTAATCCCGTCAGTATCAATATATGCCATTCTTAATCTTTCGATGCCGTATCGTTCTACCATGTTGTAGTGGAAGCCGTACATCCACATTTTGCTATGATCCAGAATTACCATTCCCGCGTATACTAGTTTGTTTAAAACAACCCGCACTTTTGCCATGTGGAGTAAGGCAAGGTTTTCCTCGTACCAGGTGTGATCGTTGAAATATGACTTGGCAACATATTTGGTATATTTATGGTGGCATGATATGATTTTCATGTTTTGTTGTTTACGCACATTCTGGAGACTCGTGCCATGGACAGCATTCACCATCAATTTAAACAATTCTATTTCGAATTTATTGTTTGCACGCTGCCTAAGCTCTGTATTAAGGGTCACGTATGGCTTCAACCATGGTGATTGTTTGAAACGTAGAACTCTGTGGATTTGTCTTATACGTAATCCATTATCCAATTCTTGTGAATACCAATAGTGAATAACGTATTTATCCTTATCCAAGAGGGTAGCCATCAATTTCTCTGGCTGCCCTGCTCCACTATTAATAATGTCCTTGGATGAGTATGGTAATTGACATACTGGTGTCTTTCGCACCTCAGGACAGAAAGGTAGGTCACGATGTTTATCATGTAGTGCAGGATCTCTTGGATACTCTAGGTCAACTTCCATCACATATCCATAGTCACCATCTGATGGGATTCTCTCAATTAACAATTCATTGCACTCCTCGGGTGATAACCATTCAAATTGAGCTTATGGAAGTGATTCCGACATTGCCAATCCATAAAGGTTATTGGCGTCGTAGTACATGATAAATGTATCATCATTATTCTCACTATCAACACAATTTTCACTTGTTGATGCGCTCTGACCGTTTCGATCACCGCCTAACGTTTCCATCCTAGTGTACTTATTGTTGGCAGTGACGTGCCTCGTAACGCATTATTGTTATTCCTCCTCGAATTCCCTTCTCAAAAAATAGATACATATCGACATCTTGAAGGGTTTTTTCATTTATCTTTTATTTATTTATATATTTTTTTATTAATTTGTACAATATTTACTTATAACTAATTAATTTGTACAATATATACTTATAACTAATTAAAACTATAGGCTCTTTATTTACAACTTAATTAATTATACATTTCCGTATCTTCATACGTATCACCAAACTCAAGGTCTTCGAATGCTTCATCGAAGATTCCTACTCTCATGAAGTACCCCCTGCCACTTACTACCGCTTCGGCGATGAGGTACCAAAGTACTTCAATGATTCTCTCGGTCGGTCTTCTATATGTGTTTATACTTCTATTTAAGAAGCCGTACTGGATCCAGCACAACTTATAAGTCTCGTCAAGATAGACGAGCTCGTTCAGTTTTGCGAGGTCGTCTTCCTCTGTGAACTTCCATTCGAAGGTGTAAGACATCTTTACGGGTGCAGAGTAACAGTTTGGATGAGATTATGACTCACAGTTGAGATTTGGTGGGGAATGTATAATAGTAGTATGGATGAAACGGGCAATGGAGAATGAAAGTACCACAAAGGTGTTGGTTTCAAAGGTTATGCTATTATGCTACAGATAACTAAGCAATAGCGGATGATATTTATTTCTCACGGTTAAACATTTATTGCAACGGTAGAGGGTTGATAACAACGTTTTGACCTTCCAATGTATTCTTGTTATGTAATAAGTTATAGGAAATTGAAGTATAAAGATAATATTTATTTATATTGGCCTCTTATAATAAGTAATACATATTTTCTGGTTTTTTAGGAGGTGGTTCCGGAAAGGAACCAAAAGAAGATCCAAATATTGACAGAGTCATCTCCCTCATTAAAACTAAAGTAGAAGGAATCAGAAACACCTACGACTCAGAATCTGTACCTATTCAAACTTTATGCAGGTATATTTACTTTACACCCAGATTTACAATAGCACCAAGTATAGCATGCCATAATTTAGCCTCACCTCACAGAGAAGTGTCTTGTTTCAGCAAATAGAAAAATTTCGTCATACGGCTATTAGACAGTAGTTGATTTAAACGTAAGTTAAACATTGTTTTCCTCCAACCAACTGCTTAACTGCTTAAAATGAAAACTTCGAGCTAGAGATATGTCAAGACGAGCACGATTATGCTAAGGATTTGGAATCTGAGGTTAATTACTAATATTATAAATGTGAAAGTGAGTGTGATTGTTTGTTTGTTTGACGTTCAATCACGCATTAAATACTGGTCGGTTTGGGCTGAAATTTGGTATGATGATAGCTCATGTTCCCAATTATCATATAAACATATTTTTATCTCAAAAATCCTTTCAAGCTCCGCCCCAGTGGCTCAGAAGATTCCCATGTTTACCTTATGAGTATTTAACCTTTTAGTTAATATAAATTAATAGGCAATTGAAAATTTTTGTTTCGTCTAAAATTATTCTGCATAGCTTTTAATTTCAAGCTCTTTTTGTCCATCTTTTCGCTAATTTAATTTAAGTTAACAAATCAAGTTGCTTTCACCTTGTTTTACAGAATTTCCAATTAGGTATTTTTCTTTTTTAATTTTTCGAAATTTTCATTAGGTAAAAAATTATTCCTTAAGATGTATTCTCTCTGAAAAATATCCTAGCTCAAATCATAAAATTTATATGAGTATGTCACTTTTATTTATATATCCATTTTCACAAATTAAAATTACACATTGAATCTTTTGTAGCATCGTTACATTTTTTCAGACCATAATAGAGATTGGTCTCATTACACCCCTGCAATGCTACGAACACCACAGGCAAATGCGTTAATTGAAGGGAGGCCTACCTTTAAAGTTCCAGAAGATATATTTTGTCGAAGCAGATATAGTTTAAATCCCCTTTGAGGAACCAAACAAGACCTCCCTATCTGTCACCCCCAAAAGCGGCTTGGAAGATCAAAAAGCGAAATTAGCTTTAAAAACGCTGCAACATGTATCGAAAAAATCATCAAGACATATTACAAACAGACAAAGACCTGTATTAAATGTAATTGAGGCCGTGGCTCCGGCAACAACCAAAAGTAGTGATTCCGTGTTCATATTTGCAAGAGGAACAAGAAAAAATAACTGAAGGAAGAACAGGAAAAACTGAGCATAGAGATAATAAAGAAAATCATTTTTTGTTAGCTCAGCTTAATAAGATCTGTGGTAATTAAATGTTAGTGTAAAAGTAAGATAATACATATGTTTTGAAGTACTTGTTTATTTATTTCACTTTACACTTGGTTCAGACATCACATTTTGCTCTCTTCCATCTCAGACACCAGGTGCTAGCTGTGTGAGTCTGAAACAAAAGTTAAAATTGTACATACTGTATTATGGTGTCAGATAAAATTTTATAATTATTTTAAGCCCTTCAAAAACAAAGTTTAACCACCGCAAAGTGTTGATAATCCTAAAATTGTTTAGTATTTCAAAATGCAAATAAATGTGTAACACATATTTCAAAGGGTTATAGCTGTAAATTATTTCAGAAAGCGAAATCAGATATGAAAAAAATTATCATTGACAGTTTTATGAATCTTTATGGTTGATAAACTCATTGAAGAGGTTGTAGGCTAAAGGACTTTTTTATCAAGTTTGAACGTTATTGGAAAAAACTGCGTTAGCTTGCAACCTGGTAGCTGAAAAACCAACGGTTGGCCTAAAAGTAACTATTGTAAAGAATGTAAAAAATAAATCTGTGAAGTTAATTATTCGTTTCCTAAGTGAACCCTTTGTACAGCTGTGTCAACACAAACCTATGAAAATGGTTGCTACAAGAGCCTGTCGTCCTCGGAAGTTCACGTTGATCTCTCTTTGAGGTCCCACAGCAAGAAACGGTTGCCTTATGTCACCCTCTGCAATGGTTGTTTCCCATAGAGCAAGCAGAATTTGATCCTGATCCCAACCTACTGCCATTAACGGGAACCTTCTCTTCAAAAATCCAAACATCCTTTCAACTGGATTTTGAGTACGAATTTGGGATTCGTTGTAGAGGTGCTCTTCTGGATTTGTTCAATTGTCCAGAGGTGTCGTCATAAAGCTTTTGCAACCGTACCCCGAGTACCCAACCAAAATAAACGGTATCAGCATTCTGACACATACTTTCTCCCATAAGTTTGTCAACAACCTTTATCATGTATAAGTAGTGAGAGTAAATATACGCAAATGGGATTTGTACAATTTTGTTCAGAATTTAAAGGACTATAACATGCTAAATTTTTATAAAAATCGTTCGGGCCATTTTTGGGAAATCCGATTGCTCTGTTATTTTATGGGGGTTTTATGGGAAAATGACATAATTTACAATAACTTTTGAACCATAATTTTTACAGAAATGGGGTTTGTACCATTTTGTTCAGAATATAAAGGACTATAACATACCAAATTTTTATCAAAATCGTTCGGGCCATTTTTGGAAAAATCATATTTTTCCGTTATTTTATGGGGTTTTATGGGAAAATCCCCATTAAAAATAAAAATTTCTACAAAAATAAAAAACACTATCAAAACTGTAACGACTATAACATTCTATGTTGAATCAAAACAGGATTTTTTCTAAAATCCTATTTTTCGTTATTTTATGGGGTTTTTTTATGGGAAAATAACATATTTGACCATAACTTTTGAACAGTAATTTTTACAGATATGGGGTTTGTACCATTTTATTCAGGATTTAAAGGGATACAACATACTAAATTTTTATCAAAATCGTTCGGGCCATTTTTGAGAAAATCCGATTTTTCCTGTTTTTTATGGGTTTTTATGGAAAAATCCCCATTAAAAATAAAAATTAAAAAAAAAATGAAAAAACGCCTGGAGATACCATGGATTAGAACCTACATACCAAATTTTATCGAAATCGGACCACAGGTGTAGTCTCTAGCCCTGTACACATCCAGATACACGGACACACACACACACAGACATCACTTCGAAAACCACTTTTTTGGGTCCAGGGGACCCAAACCGAATATATCCACTCAAAACTCAAACTCGAAAATTTTTACGAAAACAATACTTTCTCCATATACTATGGTATAGGGGGATAAAGTAAAAATGTACATACTGTATTATGGTGTCAGATAAAAGTTTATAATTATTTTAAGCCCTTCAAAAACAAAGTTTAACCACCGCAAAGTGTTGATAATCCTAAAATTGTTTAGTATTTCAAAATGTAAATAAATGTGTAACATATATTTCAAAGGGTTATAGGCCTAGCTGTAAATTATTTCAGATAGCGAAATCAGATATGAAAAAAAAATTATCATTGGCAGTTTTATGAATCTTTTTGGTTGATAAACTCATTGAAGAGGTTGTAGGCTAAAGACCTTTTTTATCAAGTTTGAATGTTATTGGAAAAAACTGCGTTAGCTTGCAGACTGGTAGATGAAAAACCAACGGTTGGCCTAAAAATAACTATTGTAAAGAATGTAAAAATTAAATCTGTGAAGTTAATTATTCGTTTTCTAAATGAACCCTTTGTACAGCTGTGTCAACACAAACCTATGAAAATGGTTGCCACAAGAGCCTGTCGTGCTCGGAAGTTCACATTGATCTCTCTTTGAGGTCCCACAGCAACAGAAGGTTGCCTTATGTCACCCTCTGCAATGATTGTTTCCCATAAAGCAAACAGTATTAGATCTTGATACCAACCTACTGCCATTAACGGGAACCTTCTCTTCAAAAATCCAAACACCCTTTCAACTGGATTTGGAGTACGAATTTGGGATTCGTTGTAGAAATGCTCTGCTGGATTTGTTCAATTGTCCAGAGGTGTCGTCATAAAGCTTTTGCAACCGTACACCGAGTACCCAACCAAAACAGCATCACCATATCTTCCATGAAGAAACATGTTTTTTTCAGTAAGGATTGTTAGAAATGTAGGAATCATGTGTACTCCCAGGCCACCTCACTATTATATCCAACATCTCTAAACTAGCATTAAAAATTGCTTGCACATTCAATGATAGGTAGTTCTATCTGTTCCGATAGACTTCACCATTCTCAGCATCTGAAAAATACAAGTATTAAAGTTAAACATGTAAAACTCATTGTAGTCTGACATTTTAGGCCCTTCTAAGTCTCATAAATACTTATGAACAAATATACAGTATCTCCTTACAGTATGGTATCTTTCTTGCCTGAATTTTATTGGGTAAAAATGGGGTTTTCTAATTTTTTACCCTTAAAACAAAGAGC
This sequence comes from Macrosteles quadrilineatus, assembly GCF_028750875.1. Taxonomy (NCBI): domain Eukaryota; kingdom Metazoa; phylum Arthropoda; class Insecta; order Hemiptera; family Cicadellidae; genus Macrosteles; species Macrosteles quadrilineatus. The sequence goes on from NW_026542651.1 coordinate 43,768, forward strand.
TTTTTAAAAAATAAATAATTTAGCATATCAAAGTGTTTTTGTATGGTGATAGGTTACGGAGAAAATTCAAAAAGTTGTTCTTATAGATAATATAGTAAATGTTGTAGTTGGCTTGCTTATGGAGGGTGTTGAAAATGTCTGGAACCAACATTATATCTGGTGAGTGGTTAAAGAAAAACAACTGATATTTTGTGTACGGATATACTATGGTTTTACCAATCTTTTGGTGCCTTATGAAATTTTTTACCACTTATAGGGAACGTCCTGTGGAGGATGCAGTAAAAAGGTTTAATGGAAGCCTATGGTAAATGATACATGATTTTAAAGGCCATTTTTTCCGAGTAAGGAGCCACAAGTATCATCTCAAAAGGACCACCCTAGCAAAAATCGTGACTGTTTGAAATTTAAAAACATTGCTATTTAAATGGTCCGGATTTGTTTCCTATAATGCTATTACAAGCCAGTTACGAAGTACAGTATTTTATCACGTGGTGAACTGAAAAATGACTTTTAAAGTGTTAAATAAGATTTAAAATTCTAATTATTAAATGTGTATGAAGAAAACAGATAAATAAAACAATGACTTACAGATTTGTAAATGAAGATATGGAAATTCCAGTTCCAAAGTGTTTCTACAAAATTATAGCAAATGTTTAAAATGTTTTCCTTCCACAGTCTGACAATGTGCACTTCGAGTGTAAAAATCTGATACAGCATTGTGAAAAGCTTCTTCAGAAATGTTGCGTGTTTCTTCCATAATTCGCTGCCTCCGATCATCTAAGTCACGTGGTTGTGTTTTGAAAACATTATCTTTCAAATGCCCCCAAAAGAAATAGTCTAGTGGGGACAAATCAGGAGATCTTGGAGGCCATTCAACTGCTCCCCTTCGACCAATCCATTGTTGAGGGAATTTTTCATTCAAGTACTGTCGTACTTGTATTCCATAGTGAGGAGGTGCTCCGTCCTGCTGAAACTAGACGGTAGGCAGGTTTTGGCCAAATAGATTCTTAATAGCAGGAAGTATTTGATTCTGGAGCATATTTCGATAAATCTTAGAGTTTAAATTACCATTTATAAAGAAAGGCCCAATTACTTGGCGTCAACATATGCCAGCCCAGACATTTAATTTTTGAGGATGCTGGGTATGAGACTCTACCATCCAGTGAGGATTTTCACTTGCCTAATACCTACAGTTGTGCCTATTTACGTGCCCATGCAGGGTAAATGAGGCCTCGTCAGAAAAAACTAAACAATTTTAAAAAATCACGATTTTCATCACACTTCCTCATCATTATTTCGCAAAACTCCATTCTCCTATCAAAATCATCTTCATTTAGTTCTTGTAATAAATGGATTTTATATGGCTTAAAATTGTTATTCTTCAAAACATTGCGCACTGAAGTAAAATGTACATTCTGCTCTTGGGCTACCTTTCTGAGGGAAGTATGTGGATTTTCTACAAAACTCTGCAAGGTATCCAGGGAATGTTCGTCGTCTGTCGCACTTTTTGGTCTTCCAGATTTTGGAAGGTTCTTTACACTACCGGTCTCTTCAAACCGTTGAACAGTTTTTATGACTGCTGCGTGAGATATTGGATTCCTATCTGGAAATGAAACATTAAACAAGTCTCGCACTTCACGAAAGGGCCTGACACGGTCACCATAGCCTCGCATCATTAATAGCGTCACGCGTTCACGTTCTGTTAATTCCATTAAAGTATTAGCAGAAGAACACACTATTACCTGGTCTGAACTCCACTCAGGAACAGACTGAAAAGTTTATCTAACGACCTTGGAAAATCCAACTTCCCAAAACAAGCATACCCTTTTGGGTACTTTCCTGTTAAAGGGAACATTCATTATTATCGATGATTTTTTTTCTCGATTCATCGATATTAACAAATTGAAACATGTCAGCTGACAACTACGAAAACTATTTGTTCAGTATCAACAAACAACAAACATTAATGAAATGAAACTGTTCTAAAAAAAAATAACCTAACATATCTAACCAAACTTGCTGTAACATTTAAAAATTCCGTGTTTATAACTTGCCTTTTATATTTAAACCCAAACGAAATTGTTTTAATGGTACAGCAAGTTTGGTTGGTTATGTTAGGTTAGCTTAGAACAGTTTCATTTCTTAATCCATATAACAGACTATTTTAGCATAAACAAGATCGGTTAGTTGTTGTCGATTCATCGATATTAACAAATTGAAACATGTCAGCTGACAACTACGAAAACTATTTGTTCAGAATCAACAAACAACAAACATTAATGAAATGAAACTGTTCTAAAAAAAAAAATAACCTAACATATCTAACCAAACTTGCTGTAACATTTAAATATTCCGTGTTTATAACTTGCCTTTTATATTTAAACCCAAACGAAATTTTTTTAATGGTAGCAAGTTTGGTTGGTTATGTTAGGTTAGCTTAGAACAGTTTCATTTCTTAATCCATATAACAGACTATTTTAGCATAAACAAGATCGGTTAGTTGTTGTCAATTTGTAATGGATCGGAAAACAAAAACATCGATATATCGAGAAAAAAATCATCGATAATAATGAATGTTCCCTTTAACAGGAAAGTACCCATTTTTGTTAAGAGAAAGCGGCTGCTATAAGAACTTTGACCTGTTATTCTCATTGTACAACCTAATGTAATCCATTTACAAACAAATAATACAGTTATAAAACATAATTGTCTTGCTGTACATTTAATAAACACTTACTGAAAAAAAAAACATTTTACTAAATTGTTTGTGTTGTTTTACTAAACTTATTTTCAAAAACTTCAAACAGTCGCCATTTTTGCTAGGGTGGTCCTTTTGAGATGAAACTTGTGGCTCCTTACCCAGAAAGAAATGGCCTTTAAAATGATGTATCCTTTACCATATGCTTCCATTACAACTTTTTACTGCATCCTCCACAGGACGTTCCCTATAAGTGGGTTTTTAAATTTCAAACAGTCGCCATTTTTGCTAGGGTGGTCCTTTTGAGATGAAACTTGTGGCTCCTTACTCAGAAAGAAATGGCCTTTAAAATGATGTATCCTTTACCATATGCTTCCATTACAACTTTTTACTGCATCCTCCACAGGACGTTCCCTATAAGTGGGTTTTTAAATTTCAAACAGTCGCCATTTTTGCTAGGGTGGTCCTTTTGAGATGAAACTTGTGGCTCCTTACCCAGAAAAAAATTTTCTTTAAAATGATGTATCATTTACCATATGCTTCCATTAAAACTTTTTACTGCATCCTCCACAGGACGTTCCCTATAAGTGGTAAAAAATTTCATAAGGCACCAAAAGATAGGTAAAACCATAGTATATCCGTACACAAAATATCAGTTGTTTTTCTTTAACCACTCACCAGATATAATGTTGGTTCCAGACATTTTCAACACCCTGTATTTTGATCAAACTTGGCGGATTTATTTATTTCATACTAAGCTATTCATATTTTAATAAAAAGCACACTTTATAAGTTTCCCTGTGGCAGCTAACCTAGGTACTTGTTAAACATAAATGTTAATTTAATAAATTAATTGAAAATCAATCTATGCAAATGGAAATTCGCTTAATCGGCAGGTTTGCTGTAGCGGTGGTATTAATTTTAAATTTAAATTTGTAAATGTTTTTCGTAACCGTCAACTAACGCTTGAATGAACCAGCTATTTTTAAATTTAAGCATCACAGCATAGTTTTGAAAGAAATTGCGAAATCTTATGCCAATGGTCAAAAAGAATAAATAATCTAAAATTATTGTATCTCGGTCAACAATGCGTAGTCTACAGTCCCGAAGTGGTCAGTGCAGGAACAAGTTTCCCAGGATCAGATCCAGGCTCAGCAGTGCAAAAGTATCCTCTGTCTAAACGATGTGCGTGCTCCCCCGAACTCGTGGCTGAGAATGTTAATCAGATCCATTCTGAGGCTCTTCACCTTATCTTCCATCAATCCGTCCTGCTTCCTTCTACAGTCCGCCGCCTTCGACGTCGCCGTTCCGAAGTTCATAATTTTCTCGGCAATCTTCTTGTGTTTTAATTCTATTGCCGGTAGTAGCGATTTGCCGCAGCTTATTACAAAAATGTCTCAAGAAATGTTTTTTTTCACTCAATTTTCTCCACAGTGATACTTTTATAAGGTCGCTTCTTACAGATCTTTTTGTACACGCTGCTGTCGCCGTCTGCGATGAGCTGCGCGTTTCACACCCCGTTCATCTCATCACTGTAGGCGAATCCCTCGGCGATGAGAGCTGGCTCCGTACTCGATGAGCTTTGCTTCATCCCCCAGTTCTTGTAGCAAATGTGGGGTTTCGGCTCAACATCCTTGCTTCTGCCCGGACGCACGGGGTACAATATTTATTTTTTACTCCCATGTATAACACTTTTCTTGTGTGATGTCTCACTATAGCAGTCTGTGACAAATAATAAAAAATCACATTACTAATACTGAGTCAAATAAACTTAAAACTTATAGGCCAGTCAAATAAGAATTTTTCTAGGAATTAATTCCCAGCAAGCTGGAAATCGTTTTAATACCTTCATTTGGTCTCAAATAAGTGTAATCTGAGTTTGCACCGTTCTATGAGGTGAGCTTACATTATGGCAGCCTAAAATAAATTAAATTTTAGTAGTTTTTTCAGTTTTTTCCGAGTAGCTCAAAAACAGTGTGTCGGACGCAAACAACATCCTTTTAATATCAAAGAGGATTAAATAATGCGTAAAATGAGTATATAAATATCCAAATTCGGTAGTATAGCCAAAATCTTAAGTTTTAAATATATATTTTGTTTTCGTTTCATTGCATTTTACATTTTGCGACTTTCCAGAACCCCATACTATCTTTGAATGAGAAACACACCCGTGTTTATTTCATTCTTTATACGAAGTAAGAGTGGGGAAAACAGCTGATCAAGTATTCCCAGCTGTTTGCAGTTGTATAGTACAACAATATCATTGCTAAGTGGCTGTCATCAGTTACTTTGGAAGTGATGTTATGAATACGACGTTTTTAAAAAACTAGGGGAAACCCGTCGAAATCGACGGTTACTTTCAAGGCTTACGTTAATTCATCTAACTGCGATAAATTGGGTGAAATACAGTATACATATTTTGAGCATTTAGTATTGTTTAAAGAGTAATAAGTGTAAAAACAACAATAATATTAATTGCGTTAGTTGCCAAATTTGTTGATCATTCAATGAATAAAATATTCCCCATACCGTACGTCATAGGCGTTATTATTAGTATGTTATATGGCAGGCTATCTCTTCCTTTGGAAGAACCTTTAAATAGTATTAAAATCGTATTGGTGGATCTTTTGTAGTTAAACACTTCCGTGATTTCATCAGTGTAATATGATTTTATTTGAAAAGAAAATATTTTGGGAAGACATATTCTAACTTCAAAGGGAGGTGTATCCGTTACAGTGTAAGATTGTTTTTTCCTTCGCCACGTCATGTCAGTTCATATCGTACTTCTGTGCCAATGAGTGAACCCTCTAGCATAGTTTTGGGAAATTGATTGTGGGGTTACTGTTAAAGCTGGGATTCCTTGACATGGGGGATGTCAGTTGTCTCAGCCTTATCAATAACATAAAGTTGTCAATATAATCTCTCTACGGAATGTTTCATATGGTCTTGCGGCTTCATTGGCAACAAATAATGCAAATGACATAGCAATGGGACATTTCCAAAAAGCAAAGATACTGTAAATTGGCTGTTAAGTATATATTGATGTTTACATATTGTTAATCAACGTACGGTATCTTATAAAGGATTATGTGATCTAGTTTAAAAGGAATATGACCTTTCTGTCAAGACAGTAAGCTGCTTAAATAGTAGGCCTATTTTCTCTTTATTGTACCATATTTTACAGCCAAAATGTCGTGTTATTTTCAATAATGTTACCAAACCAGTGCGCCAAAGTCCGTAATATAGGCAGGTGCAAATAATTTGTCAAGATGGGTACCATTTTAGACAAAGTTTCTATGTTTGGATTTTATTAGACACGACAAGAGCAGATATTTCTACATAAATATTTGATATGTGTATTTAATATGATAAAATGTAGGCAAAAGTGGTGAAAAGGCAGACACCAACCCGTACAATAGATATAAGATAGTTCAATAAGAAATAATTTAAGAATTGGTGTGATAAAAGGATTTTTCACTGATTTCGTAATGGAACGTTATATTGCAAAACATGACATGATAAAGAAGAAAATCAATTTTAAAATCAGAAAATAACATCGCAAATACTTATTTGGTAGAATTCAGTAACTCCCAATAAATGTGTGTTGTTTGAAATACAATTAAAAAATGAACAGCTGTTTCATGAAAAAGTATTATTCACATGGCCAAAATGTAAACAACTCTGTGGAGGGATCTTTAAAGGCTTCTGGGGCAGAGTCCTAAGGGATTTTGCTTAGTTTTTTCTTTTGATAACTCATCTACAGACCAAGACCTTTCTTTGGAATCCTCTACCGAGTTTCTACGCCCAGCCGTTCTCTCAAATTAGTGGGGACAAAGTTTCCAATTAAATATTTAGATTTCCCCATGTTAATCTTATTAGAGAAACTCCAACTTTGATGGCCTGTGGGGCAAAGCCCGAGGATTTTTATTACAGGAATTGGTGAAAGGGGGTGTCTACACAAAAAATACTTTTTTCTACAGTCACCCGACAAAGTTGGCTTCCTTGTACTGTTTATAGTACAGAAAGCTGCTAATTGCTGTATATTTATACTTTTCCGTACGGTTTATACTTTGCCGTACGGTTTATACTTTGCCGCACATCAGGATTCCAACGAAACAACACAAAACAGCGTGGTTCTATTATGCACGTAATCCGTGTACGCTTGGAAATAGGTTGGCAACACTTAAAGATAATAATACTATGATCAGCTGATTGACTATTATAACTACGATTTAACCTGTCATTTCGTGTTTATAGTTTAGGTATTTCTGAACTTTCTGGACTTTTCATTTAAACGTTTTTAAAACATTCCTACGATCTTAATAAACAAGAAAATACCTTTTCCTACAGTCACCCGAGAAAGTTAGCTTCCTTGTACTGTTTATAGTACAGAAAGCTGCTAATTGCTGCATATTTATACTTTGCCGTACGGTTTATACTTTGCCGCACATCAGGATTCCAACGAAACAACACAAAACAGCGCGGTTCTATTATGCACGTAATCCGTGTACGCTTGGAAATAGGTTGGCAACACTTAAAGATAATAATACTATGAGCAGCTGATTGAATATTATAACTACGATTTAACCTGTCATTTCGTGTTTATAGTTTCGGTATTTCTAAACTTTCTGGACTTTACTTTTAAACGTTTTTAAAACATTCCTACGATCTTAATAAACAAGAAAATACCTTTATAGCATTTTTTTAAGGCGTGGAAACCACTTCAAATTACAAAAACATACGGAACTATATTCTCAAAACGCGGAGCATATTTCTTGCCGAGGAAAAATAGCGGAGTGATACGGACCGCGGGTAAACATTGCTCTCGTGTGCAGCAAAGTGCCACTTTCACCACTAGTTACACAAATAACTATATTTTGACACGTCGTTTGTAAAAATCCGTCCATTATTAACGGATGAGTAGTGTTTTGTAGAAATTGCCTTCACGTATTATATTTTATTTTTTTTGAGTGTCAGATGCCAGAATTGCCTCAACCTTGGGGCAATTATAGCAATACCTTATATTTTCCTTATTGTTTAAATTGTTTAAAACAGGTTGTAGCTGAATTGTTGACTGAAGGCTGTTGGAACTTAAACACTAATTAATTAAAAATTTCAACCAATCTGAAAGTTTCCGTAGCGAAGCACGGGTCTTCCGTGCAATCTCTTAATTTCATTCAATACTTGAACATATTAAAACCCACCTTTCTATTTTTCCAGATACAAGAAATCATCTTTTACATTTCTTGTGCGCTCTATGTGTTTGTCGTCGTAACGGTTTACTGCACTGCAAGCCGTATGGTAGAAGGCCAGGAGGTAAATATACATTGTACATATTTTTCATTTTATTTTGACAATTACCATAGTAATTATATGTTATTCCTCTAGTGTGTTCATATACAGTATTAGCCAAAATAAACAGTACTGAAACTGAATCAGCTGTAGTTGCCTTCTTGATCAGCTGATTCAATAGGTGATTGTTGCCACGGCTTTGCGTTCATTACTTCTTTCTTATTTGAGGTTAGTTTTTGTTAACATGGTGCTAACAACTTTAGAAAAAACTTTTATCGTAGAGCATTATTTTCGCTCATACGGAATTGGACGTGCGGGTGGTCCAAGCTTCAAACTTTACTTACCCAGCCCACTCCCCCGATCTTACAACACCGGATGCTTACGTGTGGGGAATGTTGAAAGAAAACATCTTCCGAGAGGACCCACCATCTACCATCGTTCAACTCAAAGAAAAAATAACCATGTGTATTAGGAGAATGGAACAACCCCTATTCATTAAAATGGTGCAAAACCTACAAGAACGGTACGAGTGTTGCCTCAAACTGAACGCGGCTCATATTGAACATGTTATTACCCGTGTTTAGCCGATTTTGCTTCCTTTGACTTATATGTATTGTTAAAATTTATACATAAAATAAAAGTATTACCATTAAAATTATTAAAAGTATTTCAGTACTGTTTATTTTGGCTAATACAGACAACAATCTCAAACTCCCCTTAAGGGGGTTTGAGGTTTTTTTTTGAGTGTCAGATGCCAGAATTGCCTCAACCTTGGGGCAATTATAGCAATACCTTATATTTTCCTTATTGTTTAAATTGTTTAAAACAGGTTGTAGCTGAATTGTTGACTGAAGGCTGTTGGAACTTAAACACTAATTAATTAAAAATTTCAACCAATCTGAAAGTTTCCGTAGCGAAGCACGGGTCTTCCGTGCAATCTCTTAATTTCATCCAATACTTGAACATATTAAAACCCACCTTTCTATTTTTCCAGATACAAGAAATCATCTTTTATATTTCTTGTGCGCTCTATGTGTTTGTCGTCGTAACGGTTTACTGCACTGCAAGCCGTATGGTAGAAGGCCAGGAGGTAAATATACATTGTACATATTTTTCATTTTATTTTGACAATTACCATAGTAATTATATGTTATTCCTCTAGTGTGTTCATATATTTAGACAACAATCTCAAACTCCCCTTAAGGGGGTTTGAGGTTTTTTTTTTTGAGTGTCAGATGCCAGAATTGCCTCAACCTTGGGGCAATTATAGCAACTAGTGTACATGTTGCTCGAATTCGAGCAATTGCAAAGTATTACAGGAGTTATTTCAAAAAGAATAACAGTCATATTTACAATGAGTTTAAAAGAGTCAACTCAAAGATTACCAGTGTGTAACAAAAAAGATACTCACGATTTATATAACAGTAATCAACATTTCCTGTAAACATTGTATCATATTTCATAACCTAGAATTACTTTTTAACGTTTTCTACAAACATTTCCTGACTTATAGCCATATAGGGTTGTCCATGTTTATCTTCGTTATTGATAAACCTAAAGCATTCCGGCCAGGTTTCTCCTTCTCAAACTGTCTCGCTGTACAGGCAACACATGTCATTGATAGATGACCAGTTGAAAACGAAAAGTCGTTTTGGGGTAGTGTTTGGGCTTATTTATAAACTAATATTTGAGATTGTCCAGGGTCAGGTGCTGACTGATGAATTAAGCCTATTATGCGCCACTGTTCTGTAGCTGCGGTCGTTATCACAATTGCGTCTCCTGTCTATGTTTCGTTGTCGTCGCGTCGGAGGCATTTCAAAGAAAGAAACAACAAATAAACAACTTATAGCTACACAAAACAACGATAAATACACAAATTTAAGATACAACCATACTAACACGATCCGTCTTGGGGGTTATGTTTACACAAACTCAAATAGTAAATAAATGTACTCAATGTGTTTCATTGGCGAGCGTTTCAGGGCAGGAATTGGACTAGCCTACTGCGCATGCGCAAACCATAAAATAGAACTGATCTGAAATGAACGACTCTCATACAATTGAAGCAAAAGAGTTGTTTACTGTTCTGTCGTTCTGTCATCTGTCTGCCCCTGCCGTGCCCCATGGCCCATAGCGATTGTAGTTTTCAAAGTTTTAAGTGTTTAAGTTGGGTTTTTTTTTTTTATAATTTGAGGTTTTATCGAAGTATCGTATGTTTTGAAGTCGGATTTGAGTGTATAAAAGATTGTTTATTGTTATGCGTTCTACCGTGCCAGCCCCGTGCACCCTTATAAGGTGCTTGTAAGTTAGTGTTTATAGTCTTTAAGTGTTTGTTGTGTTTTGTTCCAAGTGTTGTCCAAATAAAACAATAAGCATTAGCTGTTATTATGCTATTGTATGTATTATGTTATATATTATGTTATGTATTATGTTGTATTATGCTATTGCTATTTCGAGAACAACAACCTGTTTAACGATACTCAACATGGGTTTAGGGCCGGAAGATCCACAACCTCTGCACTCCTTAGCCTAGTCAAGAACATCTCTGATGCCTTTGAATCTAATGACTCCGTCCATCTCAGTCTTTGTGATCTTAGCAAGGCATTCGACGTGGTCTCTCATGACATCCTTCTTGCCAAGCTTGGCAGATATGGCGTCACTGGAGTAGTCCACAAATCAATAGTCAGCTACTTAGAAAACAGGAAACAAATTGTTTCGTTGCAGGGAGCCTCCTCCAGTATCAGGCAAATACACCACGGCGTGCCCCAAGGATCGATTCTGGGCCCTGTCCTGTTCGTCATAATGATTAATGATCTGTCGGACCTAAACAGACGAACGCTGCTCTTTGCAGACGACACAACACTACTGACCAGGCACGGCAACCTGAACGACCTGAGAACCGTGGCAGCATTTCTGCTGGATGAGGCCAAAGAATGGTTCGTTTTGAATCGCCTTAAAATCAATGACGATAAAACACAATCCATCACGTGTACCCTCAAACAGGGCATCGAAGACGAGGCGGTCAAACTGCTAGGATTCTGGATCGATTCCAAACTCAACTGGAACCTCCATGTGGAGAGAGTGTGCGTCAGGCTAAGCAGAATATTATATCTGATCAGGAAACTTAAGCATGAGATTACACGTCCCTACCTAGTCATAATGTACCATGCATTATTCCATAGCCACATAAATTATGGACTGGTGGTATGGGGCCATTGCTACGCGACCCAGAGTGTGCTGTTGCTGCAGAAGAAGGCGCTAAGACTAATAACATCCTCTGGCCCTACCGATCACTGTAGACCTCTTTTTAAAGAACTTGGCATACTATCAGTTTTCAGCCAGTATGCGCTAAACACCCTAGTTCTTCTGAGAGAAAATATAATTAACTTCTCAACCAGAAACATGCAGCACAACTATGGGACCCGCAGAGCCTATGACCTGGATGCACCCCGTTGTCGACTTAGCCACACGCTTAATTCATATCCATCTCTAGCGATAAAATTATTCAATACGCTACCGACAACCATCCGGACCCTAGAACCAAAGCAGTTTAAGTCTGCACTTCGCCAGAGCCTAGTCAGTAGGCCTCTGTACTCCATCAAGGAACTGATTGACAATCCACTCGACTTTCCAAAAATCCGAGTCACATCCGTCAGTACAGTTTAAATTGTATATATATATGTTTATAATAGTGTTTTATAAGTTAACTCTTTTTTTTGACGCAATCTATCCAACATTTGTTGGTCAAGGATGAAGGAATCAAGTATTCAAGTGTATTACATTTACTTAGTTTAGTAGCTCTTAAGTAAAATGTTATTGCTGTATTATCACACAGTTAGGACTACATTACCGACATTTCCCATAAACATTGCAAAAGGATGAATCTTAAATAATTATATAAGAACTGTCTAGGCTGTGTGGTAAAAGGCACTTACAAAATAAGTTACCAAGCGGTGTAACTTGGGTGAGTTGTAAGTTATAAAGGCCAATCTTTAGGTTGACACATTTAAACCTATAGCCTGTAAACCATTAACTGTTTGGGGAAAAAAGTCTATGCCACAGGCTAAATATGGTCCTTAAGCCAATTAAATGTGTAGGCTAACTAACTAACATTAAAACAACTTGGGCCTTGGCTAGGCTTTGCATTACCCTGGCGTAGGGCAAGGCTAGGTTCCGCTATCGATAGACAGGCCTACACTGTAGTACCCTTGTAGGTTACTATATTATACAGTTTATTGGGTCTCTCATTCTTTGGCAGTTTCCTGTTAAAGGGAACATTCATTATTATCGATGATTTCTTTTCGATATACCTAAGATTATCAATATTTTTGTTTTACTTCACGATCCATAACTTATTCCTTCTGTTATCTTCAAACGCATTTAAGTAAATTATCTACTAGGTAATTTAGAAGTAGGCCGAACCTTGTTAGGCAAACATTTAATAGCCTATTTTATTGGATTATAAAATCAAACTAAGCTAAACTAACTTATAACATAACTAACCAAACTTGCTGTATAGGCATCGTTACCGTTTCAAAATTTTGTTTAATAACAGAAAAGGCATGGGGAATGGCTGTCAAACGGAATTTTGAAACGTTATGCCTAAGTTACAGCAAGTTTAGTTGGTTTTGGTTCGTTTAGAACATTTTCAATTCAATAAGTTCATATAGTTTAATACCTTAACTTATTTGTTTAATTGTTTGTTGATAGGCTACTAAACAATATTTATTTATCCTTATCGAAGCTGTCAACTGATATGTTTTAATTGGTATTAGGCTATCAATATAACGGACAGAAAAATAAAATTTCGATATTCAAAAAGAAATGATCTATAATAATGAATGTTCCCTTAAACAGGAAAGTAGGTACCGGATACCCATTCTTTACATTATACAAACTTGTACTTACAAACTTGTACTTAGCCTTTATAAAGGCTACTCATACACACATATATAGGCTCTAACTTAATAACTTAGAATGCTGTAACCTTTTGAAAGAGGCATTTCCTCGCGCTGTTGTAATAGTCAGAATATTAAAACATTGTTTGTTTAATTTAAATGGCAATTGTTTGAAACTATTTAGAGTAACATGGCCATGAAAACATGCCATTTGAAACTCTAACAACAGAAAAATATACGTTAAGTTTAAAAACGATTAAATTGTAGTTATTTGTAGCGCCCAAAAACTGTTGTGTCGTTACCTACTTTTAAGAACAAACAATCTGCCCTCTACTTAGTGATGTAAAAATCATTATACAGGTTGTTATGGTCGTAAGTTATTAACTTATTATAAAGATCAAAATAACTAGGCCTACAATTTTGCATTTCCTCGCGCTGTTGTAATAGTCAGAATATTAAAACATTGTTTGTTTAATTTAAATGGCAATTGTTTGAAACTATTTAGAGTAACATGGCCATGAAAACATGCCATTTGAAACTCTAACAACAGAAAAATATACGTTAAGTTTAAAAACGATTAAATTGTAGTTATTTGTAGCGCCCAAAAACTGTTGTGTCGTTACCTACTTTTAAGAACAAACAATCTGCCCTCTACTTAGTGATGTAAAAATCATTATACAGGTTGTTATGGTCGTAAGTTATTAACTTATTATAAAGATCAAAATAACTAGGCCTACAATTTTTTCTTTAGTTGGGGTAATTTTGATGAAACAATACATTTACAGTCTTCATTTTATGCTAGAATGTTCTACTATAAACAATGTAGGCTATTAAGAACTGCAAAGTCCTTTAGAGAACCTGCAATCATTATTGGGTGAAATATCAGTTCGTTATACAAATCGTACTTGATATTATTCCCTGCGATATAAATTCCGATTTTTGTTTTGAGTATTAAAGGCATCGTGTTATGAATATTTAAAGCCATAGAGTTTTCAAATAGACTTTCACACTGTGCTGTGGTGGTTAAACAAGGTTGGTTCAGTTTGGTTTAGTTTATGTTAATAAAAACCAGGTAACGCCTAAATAAATACAAATTGTTCCAATAGCATCATCATTGGGTTGGGTTAGTGTTGTACAGTTTTGTATCAAAACTGATTGTCAAAAGCGCCAAATTATACCTAGTCGTGTCTTTTCATGAGTAACTTAGCTTATAGAAAAAAGCTAAACATTTTGTTAATGATACCTTGTTTGTTTATAAACTATAGGCCTACCACTTTCAAAAGAACCAGCGCAGAACCATGGCTGTCTCGCGCACGTAGGGGTGAAGGGTGATGGTGGGGAAGGGCCTGGAGCTGTGGTGGGGATAAGTCGTTGGGCGAGGTGTCTTTCCCCACCACTCTGACTCTCCTGCTGTCCTGCATGCACGACTCAAACAGGTGCGTGTTTTTTTTCTATGTGGTAGGCCTATTAGCTAACATAACCTAAACACCGCAATGGTCTGTAAAAGATTGGCGGGTGGTCCTCTTTTTAAAAAGACCCATAGCCTAACAGATTAATAAGCAGGCCTATTTCTTTCAATATATTTTATATAAATTAGAAGCTATTGTCAGTAGGCCTATTAATTTATAGAAACTGAAAATTTGATAGGATAGGATACATTAAAGTTTCTCTGCAGAACTTTTCCCCATAACATTGCTGTTGCAGTGCAATGTAATTTTCAGAATCAGTCTTCTTCGCTTTGTATTTAGGCTAAGTAAAATTGATTTTCCTTGCTGCATATTAGGGAACATTATTACCATGTTTAATAGCCATGATAAGGTACAGTAGACTCCCTCTTATTCGGACGCCTTTTAACCGGACATCGGTTAAACCAGACAACACTCGGTGGAAATTACATCTCTTTAACCGGGCAATTTTTATCAGCACATCGGTTTAACCGGACTAGGTCGGCAGGAAGTGGGAGGTAAGCGTTACTGAAACGACTGTTCTTGTGTTCAGGATATGAAAACAGTGATTACTAGTCTAAATACAATGCTCTACTACATTTTAGTCAAATACTGTATATACAGTATGTATTTAAACGGTCAGTATTAATGAGTTTTTGGGACGTCAGTTTAACCACAAAACCCATTATCCGGACTGGCCTCGGTCCTGAGAGTCTGGATAAGAGAGGGAGTCTATTGTACTGTATAATAGTGACACGAATAAAAAAATAACAGCCAAAACTTCATGCAATAACCCCATAGTACCACATACAATATGTTTACTAGTGTGAACTATGCTGTAGGCTTCACATTGAATGTGTTGCCCAAGTTTATTAAATAATTAAAGCTAAAACACAGTTTGTTGTTACAGAGTCATTGATTGAGGTGCTGGTGAACTGATTGAAGACTTAAAAATGTTTTGCTATTAGTGTGAGGTGTGATAGTACGGACTGTTGTGATAAATTACCACTGTTTATGATTTACTTTATACGTTTTAAAATAAATGTTCCACATAAACTATTAAAATTGAATGATCATTTACAATGCCACTATTTCCAGCTGTAATAATTTTTTTATACTTCTTTTAATTATTTTTTACTTTCTCCCCCTATACCATAGTATATGGAGAAAGTATTGTTTTCGTCAAAATTTTCGAGTTTGAGTTTTGAGTGGATATATTCGTTTTGGGTCCCCCTGGACCCAAAAAAGTAGTTTCCGAAGTGATGTCTGTGTGTGTGTGTGTGTGTGTGTGTGGGTGTGTGTCTGTGTGTGTGTCTGTGTGTCTGGATGTGTACAGAGCTAGAGACTTCACCTGTGGTCCGATTTTGATGAAATTTGGTATGTAGGTTCTAATCAATGGTATCTCCAGGCGTTTTTTTTCATTTTTTTGAAATTTTGATTTTTAATGGGGATTTTCCCATAAAAAACCATAAAAAACCGGAAAAATTGGATTTTCTCAAACATGGCCCGAACGATTTTGATAAAAATTTAGTATGTTGTAGCCCTTTAAATTCTGAACAAAATGGTACAAATTCCATTTCTGTAAAAATTACGGTTCAAAAGTTATGGTAAATTATGTTATTTTCCCATGAAAGCCCCATAAAATAACGAAAAATAGGGATTTTAGACAAAAATCCGGTTTTGATTTAACATAGTATGTTGTGGTCCTTACAATTTTGATAGGTTTTTTTTCCTTTTTTATAATGTTTATTTATAATGGGGATTTCCCCATAAAACCCCATAAAATAATGGAAAATAGGATTTTCCCAAAAATGGCCCGAACGATTTTGATAAAAAATTAGAATGTTATAGTCCTTTATATTCTTAACAAAGTGGTACAAATCCCATTTCTCTAAAAATTACGGTTCAAAAGTTATTGTAAATTATGTAATTTGCCCTTAAAAACTCCATAAAATAACGGAAAATCTGATTTTACCAAAATTGGCTCGAACGATTTTGATAAAATTTAGTATGATATAGTCCTTTAAATACTGAAGAAAATTGTACAAATCCCATTTCCGTATATTTACTATCACCGCTTACACATGATAAAGGTTGTTGAAAAACTTATGGGAGAAAGTATGTGTCAGAATGCTGATACCGTTTATTTACTTTGTTTCTAAACATAAGTTCTGATGTAGTCCCAATCCCAATGTGTAATCACTTGCACTTTCAAAAATATAAAATAGTAAACACAACAGCTTTTTATATACCAGTGTTATTATTTATGGGTGTTTTTGTATTGCAATCGTTAAGTTGCAAGTGTAGTTGCAGATGCATTGGTCTGTTTAAATGTATAAAGGAACTAAAATAAAATCTGAAAATTCCAGACTAACATAAAGATTATTCAAACAAAGGAGTTGAAGTATGTAAAAAATTCCTAAAACTCTTATTTTAAGTTTGGTAAGTTTAATTTGATACCAAATATCAAGTGTTGACCTTATTTCCTATATTTTCTCTGGATGGTATTTCAATTTATTTTATAATTGCGATGATTCTGCTTCACTCAAATTCCAGGGCATGGACTGCAATCAACATCTGCCAACATCAAATTCGAGAAAATCTAAAAATTTGTTAACTCACTTGTATATACCGTAGGTATAACATTTAAATACAAAATGAAAACAATAGGATTTCCTGGAATTTTCCAAAATGTTTGTGATCATTCTCAACATCCCAGGCAATTTCCTTGAATATACTCAGATCAAATATTCTAAGAAAATTTTTTTATAGAAATCTGGAGAACATTCTCAGAATATTCTGGTAAAGTACTCTGGAATATTCTGAATTAAATTATTAATTTTGTCAAGTACCACAAAATAACTTGAAAGATAAAAAAAAACAATGTTTTTAGGGTAAAAATGGGAAAACCCAATTTTTAGTCCATTCCCATAGTCAGTATTAAAGTACCGGTACCTGATGAAAGAGATGACTGACTCAAGTCGTCAATCGTCATGGAGGTAGCTAGCAGAACTGGACTCTGTGTCTCTGTGACTGTGCTGACGAGACCTTACCGTCAGACCGTCACCGCCCACCACCGCGCCGTGCAGAACGCATCATACCGTGCTTAGCCGAACTGTTCGTGGGAAATTGTTATCTCTATCACTGTCGCTGTCAAAACGTGTCGTTTGTAGGTTAAATTTAAATTAATTTAACTGTCATAACCTAACCAAACTAACCAAACTTGCTGATAATGAAAATTTCGAATGAAAGTTTACTAAAAACAAAAATAGTTCTGTTCAAAAAATAAAATTATAAATGTCTCAAAATCAATTATATAATTTTTTAATTATAAAATTAAACTATCATAATCTAACCAAACCAACCAAACTTCAAAAAGTCCAAAAACCAGTCAAAAAGTTAATGCCTCCGGTGGGTTTCGAACCGGCTACCTCCAAAACATCAGCCCGGTGCGCTATCCACCAGACCACCGCGACATACGGCTATTTAACGTATCGTTGCGGTAATGGTGTTCGCTCGAGCAGTGGTGGGCGGTGGCGGTCTGACGGCAAGGGTTAATACTGACTAGAGTCTAAACCTTCGCTAAATCATCACGATGTTGTCCCCTGGCACTGCGGAGTGGGGGAAGCAAAGTATTCTATTGGCTGAGGGAACACCATTACCGCAACGATACGGTTTGTAGCCACCGGCCTCGGTGGTCTAATGGATAACGTGCCGGGCTGAGGATCTGAAGGTACCAGGTTCGAATCTTCTCGGTAGCACTAACTTTTTGTCTAAGATTTTTGCATTATCAGCAAGTTTGGTTAGTTTGGTAAGGTTATGACAGTTTAATTTGTTAATTAAAACATTATAAAATTCAATTTGAGCTATTATAATTTTAGAACTTTTTTTATATTAGTAAACCTTCGTTAGATTTTTTTCATTATCAGCAAGTTTGGTTGGTTTGGTAAGGTTATGACAGTTTAATTTTATCTTACTAATATTATAAATGTGAAAGTTTGTGTGTTTGTTTGTTTGTTTGTTTGAAGTTCAATCACGCATAAACCACTGGACGGATTGGGCTGAAATTTGGCATGATGATAGCCCACATCCCCGATTAACATATAGGCATATTCTTATCTCAAAAATCCTCTCGGGCTCCGCCCCAGTGGCTCTGTAATTCCCCATGTTAACCTTATTAGTATTCATATTTAAATGGAATTAAAGAATTTAGTCAGCTGTTTCAACTAAAAAGTTGGTTCTATGATATACAAAAGCATTAAAAAGTTATAAGATTTACCAACAGGGTGCAGCACTATACATTTTTTTGCATTTTAAGTAAACAGCTAATTTGAACTACAGCAACAAAACACTCTGATACTCAATGAGAACTGTCAAAGTGGAATGGATGGCACTCACAGTTATGTTCAAGTTTTTAATGTCATGAAAAATTTGTGATTTTTTGTGAATTTGTAATAATTTATTTTTCTTTATTGTTTAGGTGAAGTGGTAGAACATAATGGTTCATAAGTGGAACATAATGGTCTATGGTAGATGTGTAATACCATAGTATATCGTAATTCAAAGAAGCAAATACATCAAATTTTATCAAACTTTGTCCTCCCCCATTGCAAACGCAAAGCTTGAGCATAACTGCAATAAACATTTTCAACTTATAAGCCAACCCCGTACGAAGGACGGGTATTCTGCTTGTAATTAATAAATTCTAAAATTGAACTCAAGGCATTTATAATTTTATTTTATGAACAGAACTATTTTTTTCGATTAGTAAACCTTTCATTCGATTATTATTTTATAATTTTTTTTATATAATCAGCATGTTTGGTTGGTTAGGTTAGTTTATGACAGTTTAATTTTATAAATATTCATTTTTTAACTTATTGAAAAACTGCAGCATAAGTTTAAGCATGTAAAACAACGCGGGCTTGTTTGGACGCCGTCTAGAGGGGAGGTGGAGGGAGAATCATTTCCCCCACTCCGCAGCGCCAGGGGACAACATCGCGATGATCCAGCGAAGGTTTAGACTCCAGTTTAATACTGTGCTGGACCTCGACTGAACTTAGTTAAGTAGTAAGTTATGACTCATGAGTCGACTCGTTGAAGACCAAGTACAACTGAATTGGTTCTTTCTGGCGCATGCGCAGTAGGCTAGTCCAATTCCTGCCCTGAAACGCTCGCGTTTCATTGAATTGAAAAGTAAATAACAGCAATAAAATTATACAGCTGATCAAAATGTAAACAATTATGTTCTTCATAAGGGACTTTTTCAAAAATGTAAGGCCAGTTTGCAAATCTACGCGACACGCTCTTTCCAATGAGACGTCAATGGAGAAAATCGGTTAAGAAATGGCGGAGGAGTTAAACCGACAAACTTTCGTGTAGCGTATTAATTATATAGATACCTTATATTTTCCTTATTGTTTAAATTGCTCTGACATTGGGGCAATCATGGCATAGGCCTAATTTAGCTGTTTAAGATGGTGTTTTAATTTTTGTTTTATCTCTATTTATAAGGAAGTTGTGAATAAAACGGTAAGACAGTACAAGCGTTTTACTCAAAACGTTTATTATGCTTTACTTACATGACCAGTGTTAACTTAACAAATATTCACACAAATTCAAACTTAGCCTATACATTGGAGAACAGTTCCAATAGGTATGAGAACAGTTCCAATAGGTATGTTAACAGTCACTTTATAGCCTACTGGTAATAAAAAATCAAATATAACTAAAATATAAGAAAAATTAAACTTGCTTAAGGCACGACGGCTATAGGTCTAGTCAAAGTCCGAGTCTGAATCCGTTTGAAACAATTCTGCCTTGTATTTTGATATCCGCTGATACATTTTTTCTGCTACTTCAGATTCTTTAACAAAAAATGGTCCATGTCCTTCCAGAGTAAGAGGGCGAAAAAATGAAAGTCAGTAGTAGTGATTTTGGGGGTTCTGGGACAGAGGAGGTATCGTTGAAAACTTTGAAAATCTTGAGTTAAAGTGATTGACCCGTGCGTGATGAGATGTGGTTCATGCACGGTGGAACGGCCACTCATTTTGACTTGCGGGTTCGAAACCAGCTAAACGAAACTTATGACAAGGATTGGTTGAGGTGGTCCAGTGCCTCTATACTACTTATGGACACGCTGTATAGCTTTGTGCCCACGCATTGTTAGGTACGTCATTCAACCTAGTTAAAGCTTAATAACAATTGGAGTAGCAATAATGAAACCCTTATGAGTGTACCAAAGGAATAAAATAAGAGAAAACATGTTTATAATGTATTAAATGAAGTAAGGATGTTAACACATAAGTCATGTGTTGTCAATTTCGTTGTAAATAATCAGAGCGAGAACTAAATCTTACACTGCATTACCAACCATACGTTTTGCAGTACTGATTTTCCGACCTAAGGGTAGTAGAAAGAATGATTTTCCTTAATTAAGCCCAAGACCATCAATTAATCTAACCAAACTTTTAAGTATCTATCCTTCACTACGATTTTATAGTTAATATGTTTCTATAATTACTGTAACAATTATCTATTACTTCTGATGCTAATAATCGTAAACAATGGGGGGGATTTCGAATTCATGGGTAGACTTAAATTAAAAACATTACGTTTTATAATTTGTTTAGGTTATGAGATGGAAATCTTACATATTTCAGCACCTGAAGAGGCAACTTCACATCAGCATGGCCGAGTAAAATTTACTAAATTATTTCCCACCTAAACATGATGCATGATTTGTGACTGTATGCTGCTGGCTGTCCGAATAAGGTCATCTATTTGTAATCAGTTAACTGAATCTTATGTAGCAAAGATTATATCAACGCATTTCCACAGATTTTTATTTTTTCCTTTAAATAGGAAATATAACAGCCTTAGCCTTTAATATAGTTAACCATAAACTATAAAATCCTATTTTGTTTAATCAAAGAAATTAACACGTTCGAAAGCATTGAATCGTGTTACATAATTAAACTAATTTTACTTATTTTTAATAACGCGTTTTTAATACCTAGATTTTAATCACGTAGTATATTATTTATAAATCTTGATAAAATGCAAGGAATTAATGCTTATCTTTATCTGAAGTTTACACATGAGTGTTTCACAACGAGGTGAGCTCATCACGTGATCGCAGGGATGTAAATTTTCGATTAAACAGTCGAATGTACACAATGGAATGCAATGTGTAACTGCGTGCTGGTGGCTGCTTGGGTAACCGAATTAATGTAGTCACTCAAGTGAACTTGGTGTTTTAATAAACAATATAACTAATATATTTATTAATAATCAAGTCCAAATGATTATATTCACAAGGTATTACAATTAATCTAAATACTATACACGATTTTCTTATTTTTTTACATTTATAATTTAACCATCCATAGTTATTAACACAACAACAACAAAACTCGGAAAGAATATGTGATAGCAAGTATTCATTTTCCATGGCACTATTTAACAGTAAAATGTAAAAAAAATGCCATCGTATACTATTTTTACAAGATGCCTAGTAAAACTTAACGTTCTCTAACTAATATAACTTATTAACAAAGTAGAGCGATTTTTTATTTTATTTTTTTTTTTCAGAATCCCTACAGATGAATTATCCCCAGATGACGTGTTTATTTTGGGCAATACTAATTTTCATTGAATATGTTAAAAATATGTTAGCCTGATTCTACATTTATAAGATACGAAGCTGAACTCAGTTGGGCAATAAACTGCCCTGGCTACAGAATCAGCTGATCTTAATTATTAAAAAAACTATCCTGTCGTTAACTTTGCACTTATGAGCCTCATGTTCACCTAAAAATAAAGTTCTTAAATTCACAGCCATAACACTTAGCTTGATAATTAAACAACTTGACAACAGTTTTCCGCTACCTTCCACTACGATGCACAAGAATTAATAACACATTATATCCATTTTAAAGCAGATTTTACGACCATTGTTATTTTTTAAATAGCCTACAAGAATCTATAAAAGAAATCAATTTATGTAAAAATTATTGTAATAAAAAAATTTAAGACTACAATTACGGACTACTTCCACGTTTTACTTTCATTATAAGCCAAAAATCCAATAGAGACACAACAGACACACAGCGTATCTTGCGGCCTGACGTGAGAATCCCTCATGATGAATGTGTGCGGACTGCGGACGAGGGATTTTGTTCAGGAGTCGCATCCACGTCGTATAGATGGAAGTTTTTTCCCTTGTACATTTCCTATTTAATAAAATTCCTAATCCATTATATTTTGTTAATAAATTACGTTACTAAATTAACTGACTACGCATTTGACAGAGTATTTATTATGATGTCTTATTTTAAAAATTACTTACCTGATGTTTGTTTTATTGTAATGAACTTATAATTTATTAATATAGTTTACGATATTGCAACTAGCGTGATCATTGATATCAAATTTAACCGTCTATGGCATATTAATGGGTGTTCAAGAGATATACTATACCAACTAAAAACATAGTTTATTACAGGATATCAATGATATTCTGTAAACAATATTCCAATATAGTGCAATTAGTTGTTTGAGGAAAAATCGCGATTGAGATTAAGTATTTTAGGTGAATCCAACCAGACTTTCACAATGACTTATTGAAGCTGGAAAGTTCGGTGAAGGAAGTTAGCTCCAAGAAAATACGTTTCTGTTTCAGTTTCTCGTGACTTTGCACATCAAAGGTTGGTTACGTTTTATCCATTGAATTGCCAACTAGTCAACCAGCACGCTTAGATAAATTTAATGTTCCGAGACTTGTTCTGGACAGTTGTGGCAAGTTATTACATCAGTAGATCCGCGGATATGCATTCTTGCATATTCATCACAGATTGTGCAGACCAGCGGCCTCTGATTCCTACTTTATTATTACAAGTTGTTATCTCTTGCAGATTGCACTGGTAAATGATTAGTTGCTACAAAAATCCAATTACTTTAGTGAGAAGTAACTAACAGATTGGGTACCCCAATAAACAATACTTGTTTAAGCTTACGCTGCTTTAACATGGAATAAGAGGTGTTTATTCTGTACCTATATCTTCATAAAAGATGAGGTATATTTATTTAGATTGAGCATAAACGGGTTAAAGCTATTGAGTAAACCAATGAGATTGAATGATTTTGCGATAATAGCATGGCCTTCTGCAATAATGTTCCTCTTGAATCTCTTTGTTGCAATATCGAAGTTATAGCCTTATAATTAGCTCTTTAAAAATCAATATCTACATTTTTTCACCCCGCCAATTATGTTTTCGAGATATTATTTTAGCCCTCACTGACTGACTGACTGACTCACTCATCACTAATTCTCCCACTTCCCACTTACCTAGGAGGCTGAAATTTGGTACACTGATTCTTTAGGCATTAAATAGGAAAACTAAGTGGTTTTTATTCTGATCGGACTCTCGGGCTCCACCCCAGTGGCTCTGGAGTTTCCCATGTTAACCTAATGAGTACTCATATTTAAATGGAATTAATGAATCATAACAGCTGTTTCAATTAAACAAGTTGGTTCTGTTCTATGATGTGCAATAGCATTTAGGTTACAAAGATTACCAACAGGGTGCAGCACTATTATTTATTTCAAATTTATGACTACAGCTAATTTGCAACCAAAAGGTGAGTGAGCGTAGCGAACAAACTTCAACCTGGAGGCGAGTTAGCTTAGCAAACGAGCTAACCTGAAGGCAAGTGAGCGCAGCGAACGAGCTCCAACCTAAAGGTGAGTGAGCGTAGCGAACGAACTTCAACCAGGACGTGTGAGCGCAGCGAACGAGCTCCAACCTAAAGGTGAGTGAGCGTAGCGAACGAACTTCAACCAGGACGTGATTGAGCCATGCGAACGAGCTCACATATGAAGTTAAACGGGGCAAAGCCCGCGGGTACAGCTAGTTAATTTATATAACGACTAATTAATCATAATGTTGCACATGCAAATACGCTTTTGTTTAATTAATGTAGCATGGTCTATGTGCTGTGGGTATTTAATAGTACAATTATATATAATCCCTAAAGTATTTAGATTGCAAAGCTGTGGCTGGTGACGAATGTACAATCAGACAAGAGCGGATATTAAACGTTTCCCGGAGCTTGCGAGACTGGTCGTCATAGACTGAAACTCATATGTTTGCTGTTTTCACGAGCTACTCCAGGAAATACGTTAATAACTTAGTCAGGCTGATATCATGAATTATGTCATGTAAATCCAAACGACATTGTTACTTTTAGATTTAGTCCCCTCAGTTTTCCCCTTTTAACCAGACAAAACGTTTTCGTAAATCTAAACCGTTATATTATTTTACTAGGTTAAAACTATTAATTTTTTTTCGTTTAAAGCCTTCATTTAATTTAATTTGCGACTTTCAAAATGCCCGTTAACAAAATATATAAACCAGTTTGTATAGCTTAGACGCATTGTAGGTATTTATATTTGTACCTGAATCAACACAAGAATAATAAAATTTGTAGTCTATGTAACAGTACTAACCTTAATATTGTGAAAAACATTATATATAAACTTTTTAGATTAATTATAGTTTTATAAATATATAATCCATACACTGTAAAGATATTTAATTTAGCAAAATAAAGTTTTGCCGATTGGTTTTCTCCTAAGTTTAACATGATACGTATGGCTCTCTTTTGTAAAATTAATATACTGTCTTAATTTTGAATGGTTGTTGCACCATATAATTCAATGCCGAATGCAATATGTGAGTTTATGTGAGCATAGTAAACCTTCAGTAAAACATTCAACGAGCAGAGTTTAGACAAGTTGTGCAGCATAAATAGACCTGAACAAATTTTACTTTTTATTTTATCAATGTGGTACAACCAAGATAAATTTTGATCAATTATTAGTCCTAAGAATTTAGTTTGAGTCACTTGAGTTAAGTAATTGTTATCAATTTTTAAATGAGGTTTTAAAGTTTTTTTAGCTTTAGCGGAGGCCGCTGGTCAGCACAATCTAGTGATGAATATGCCAGATTGGGCATTGTGACCACTTAAATAAAGTTCAGAGACGTTTCCTGCGTTTGGTGGGTGTTAGAAGTGGCATCCGTTATCCTGATGTGGATATACAAGAAATTGCAAACCAGCACCATATCCTTCCGCTGTCATCTAGACGACTGGCCCTTGACCTTATATTCCTATTCAAGATTGTCAATGGTTATATCAATTGCCCTGAACTTCTACGTTTCATAGACCTTCACGTACCTGCTGGAACCCGCCTTCTACAACCTTTCTCCAGGCACTCACATCAGACTGTCTACGCCTACCACAGTGTAATTCCACGTCTGCTGCGCTCTGGAAACTCTGCCCAACAGTTGGATTTCTTTGGTAAATCCCTTCAAAAGTTTCGAAGGCAAGTCTTCTCTTGGGTGGCTGAGCATGGAGGACATTAAGAGGAAGAGCTAACTTTGTTTTTTTTTCATGCTAGTCAATTGTTATTCCTGTTCCTTTTCTTGGATTTTTGCCTTGTTAATTATTTGTCGATTTTTCATAGCGTACACTGTTAGCACAAACTTAGCATGTACAGTAGAATGCACTTTGGCATGTAGTATTCATTGGTTATCATAGCATGTAGCATGAACTATATTATTTCATAGCATGATTTTCATAGCATGTAGCATGAACTATATTATCACTGCGCTTAATTTCACTTTGTTCTATTTTGTCTTTGATGCTCTATTTTTGTGTTATTTCTGTGTCATATTAATTGTACCTGCAACTGAATCAACTTAAATGATTGAATCTAGTAGTATTATTGAATGTAAGCGGCTTGAATGAAAAATGTATAATAATATTCTGTATACCTAATCAAACATATTTTGTAAAATGGCGATTGCCGTATGTACGAATAAATAAATAAATAAGAGTCCACGGATCTACTGATGTAATAACTTGCCACAACTGACCAGAACAAGTCTCGGAACATTAAATTTATCTAAGCGTGCTGGTTGACTAGTTGGCAATTATGCTTTAATAGTTTTCATATTTTAATTTTAATATTTAATTTTAACTATTTTAATATTTTACTCTAGAACAGTTAACCTCAGAATCTATACGTGGCTCAATTAGTCGGGGTCAAGTAAAACTTATAAAACAAGTAAATTAATTCTAATGAGTTATAAATTCACAAAAAAATAATGAAAAGCCCTATGAATAAACAAACCATGGATTAGCAGCTACAGTATCATCTATCCCACAATAATCCCAGATTTTTAGTCTACATCCGAAATAAATCACATATCACAACATATCATAGAAAATTCGAGTTATGGGTGGGATTTAAACATTTTAGAGAGGTATTTATTTAGCACACAGATTATTTATTTAAATATTATCCCCATAGCTTAAATTTCCAATTAGGCCATATACGAGGGATGCAAAAGTAGGTATACAGTACAAACAGGCATCAGCTTGAACACACAAGGAATTGAGCGTTTTTGTCAAGTACAAAATTTTTAAGAGTTAATTAATAGCTATTTACATGACAAGTGTAGTAAGAGCGTTTATACATCACGCAGGTGAATGTTTTGCAACGAGCGGAAGCGAGTTGCATAATTCACCTAAGTGATGTAAACACGCTCTTGCGTAACGTGTAACGTACAAGATTTTACCTGACCCAACAATATACATGGGGTTACGTACAATATTTTTCATTATCCATTTCACTCATCTTCTAACAGTAACGTTCTTTTACAAACAAAAGCTAGGTTAGGAAAACACTTTAAAGCATAACAATAACATTCAAGTGCACAGCTGATTTCTAGCGTTGAATGTAGTTGGCTCCATAGAGGTATATATTTTGGGAAACGGACAGAGGAGCGCAAGTCGTAAAACTGTCAACCCCTCGGCCGAAGAATTCGTCGGGGGTAGGACCAAGGAGCGCAGATGTGCTTGCGATCCTCGGTCCGACCCGGGCAAGAAACTAATCCCCTACTTACGAGGGTTGAACAAGACAATGCTTGCGAGTAAATCCCATTAGTCCCGCCTCACTGACTACACCATTGATTTGGGCGTACTTTTCTAGAGCAACTTATTACCAAACTAATGTGGTATCAACAAATTACCAAGCCGTACACTTTCACTTTCGAATTTAAATTGCAATATAAAAGCTGATCCTTCAGCTGAATGTTGAACCACATTTAGATTTTATTTATAAAACTGTTAATAAAAATGTATGTAAAATAGGCTACGTTTTGATAATTGCGATTTGGATAAGGTAGGCGACTTGTGTCTTCATGGTGTGGATCCAAAATCTGTATATTAGTAAGTTTATTCACTTTTAATAGCTGCTTTAAACAACCGTAATCTTTGAAAAGAAAAGGGTATTGTATCGTTAGTTTTACCTTCAAAAATGTGTTGAACCCTATTAAAATTAGCAAATTTGCAATGGGTCCCCTCGTTATTAAATACTAGCAGAACACCCGTCCTTCGTATGGGATTGGCATATATGTATAAAATGCTTATTGCAGTTATACTCAAGCTTTGCGTTTGCAATGGGGGAGGACACAGTTTGATAAAATTTGGTTCATCAATTTACGGTAAGATATAGTATAACACATCTACCATTGCCATAATGTTCTACCACTGCACCTAAACAATAGAAAAAAATATTATCAAACATTCGCACAATATCACAAATTATTCATTAAACTAAAAACTCAAACCTAACTGTAAACAATCCTACTTTGACAATTCTCATTGTGCATCACAGCTTTTTGTAGCTGCTTAGTTCAAATTAGCTGTTGTCATATATGCAAAAACAAAACAATAATAGTGCTGCACCCTGTTGGGAAACCCTATAAATTTTTAATGCTATTGCATATAATAGAACTAACTTGTAAAGTTGAAACAGCTGACTAAATTCTTCCCTTTAAATATGAATACTCATAAGGTTACATGGGGAACTACAGAGCCACTGGGGTGGAGCCCGAAAGGATTTTTGAGATAAGAATATGCCTAAATGTTAATCGGGAATGTGAGCTATCATCATGCCAAATTTCAGTCCAATCCTTCCAGTAGTTTATGCGTGATTGAGCAACACACACAAAAACGCACAAACTCAAAAACTTTCAGATTTATAATATTAGTAAGATACAATTTGTTTATGCAGGAATGGTTTGTAAAATCCTGTTAATATAAATCTATGAATACAATTAATTGCTTTCAACATTTACTCACCATCGATAGAAAAAAAACCTGAATTTTACATCTTAGTTTTAGGCCCATAGGTAATTTCAACGGACAGAAACCATATATTCTTTATGATATATAGAACGCACCTATCCATTGAAGTATTTTATTTTTCCATTGATTAATAAATATAAAAGGTAATCAAAATTATACATAAAAATACGGCATTCAAGACTATTTTGATACATGCTTCTTTTAACTTCTCGAATATAACATAAATGGAACTGCCTATATCATATTATACAGTATACAAAATACAAGATTATTTACAACAAACACTTATTGGACGATAAGTAAACAAGGTAAATATAAACAATAAAAAGTTACAGTGAACAGAAATATGACACAAAAAAATTATTACATTACAATAAAAAAATATTGCATTGAAATATAAACAAAGCTACTTTGGAATTGTGAAAAAGTTTAAAAAACAAATATAAAGAGGACATGTTTTTTTTACAATATCAATTAGACTCTAGTTATTTGAACTTAAATATTGATCCTACAAAACTGACCCGAGTGACCAGAAACACCAAAAACTGGAATGGGCTGTCGTGAAAGGGAAATCTAAGAAATTGCCAATGAAATCCATTCGGAGTAATGTAGGGGATTAACGGGACACCCATGTAAGATCTTCACTCATAATTCCTTTACATTTCCAAGTATTGACTGTTTATAGTTTGTACCAAACAATAGGTCGAATAGTTTGTACCAGATGCCTACGACTACAATTTTCAACAGGTAGTACGTTCACCTTTCCCAGTAATAAAATCATTGTTTGTTCATCAATTAACAATGAGGCATATTGTGTTATTGTTCTAATACAAATGAGAAAAAATCACCAATTTTTACTGTCCAAACATTTTTAAAATCAACCCCTGCGTAATAGAGCAGGCAGGTTACTTGCCTCTAATGTATTTCAAGCTACAGTACAGAAAGAACGACAATAACTTAACCATACTTGGGAAATAGCCAAGTAAACTCTGATTAAACGAATTTGTGCTTGTCTAATTAGTTAGGAATAATTATTTATAGGAACTTAAGGGTAAAGGTTTTCATTAGATAAAATTTTACGCCGGCAATAATACAGAAACGAAACGAAACAAACCCATCGATTTACATTCAGATATTCCCAACAATATACTACTACGACAATATACTTCCAGAAAACCTAAGTAATTCTTATACAAAAAGTATTTTTAAATTTAGACAAAGCCTATGTGAACAACACTACTTTTTGAAGTAAATTTAGCCCAGGTACATTGTAATTTGGCAAATATCACGTTCAGCAATAGGCTCACCCACCTAAGCCGGAAATGCACAACATAATATGTTGTTCTTAAGAATTACTTTCAAAAATGGTATGCGTTGCTTCTAAATAGTACGAACGTCCGGTAGTATATTGAGTCATTCAATATCCTAACTCAACCACGAGGGAAAATAACAGGTGTTTCCGCAGGACAAAGGGTGAATCACGGGTAGAGAGAGGATCAAGACAAATTATGTACAATCATGCATGTTATAAGCAATAGTCGTCATGCCTTCAATTATACAAACTGTACCTGCAAAACAAAATACTGTACATTATTTAATAACTCTGAAACGCAGAGAGGATGTTTACCTGTCTCACATAATATAATATGATTTTAATCATAATAAAATAATGAAAATTTAGTTCCGTACTATTTAGTGATAAATATTTAATTTGTATTAATCTACACTTAGAAAAATATGCAGTTTGTCTGTATTTAAAATGGGCTGATTAACGTCGGACAAAAACAAATTGTTTTTAAGATAACTTTTTCGAATACTTAATACAGTATCTTGCATTGTCTCTGTTAAAAGTTAAAATATTTATAGTTTCAAAACCACTCCTTTCATTTTCACTTTTAAGTGGTGTATTCAGTGAGGAGTAATTTACTCGCAGGGTCGACCTAGCCATTGTCTCTTTTAATCCGTAGGGGATTAGTTCCTTGCACGGGTAGGACCGAGGAGCGCAAGGTACCTCTGCGCTCCTCGGTCCTACCCCTACGGTTTTTATTTATGACCTCCCATTAGAGGAGGTATTGTGCGCTCCTTGGTCCGCGAATCAGCATTGTCTTGTTCAACCCTCGTAAGTAGGGGATTAGTTTCTTGCCCGGGTCGGACCGAGGAGCGCAAGCACATCTGCGCTCCTTGGTCCTACCCCCGACGAATTCTTCGGCCGAGGGGTTGACAGTTTTACGACTTGCGCTCCTCTGTCCGTTTCCCAAAATATATACCTCTATGGAGCCAACTACATTCAACGCTAGAAATCAGCTGTGCACTTGAATGTTATTGTTATGCTTTAAAGTGTTTTCCTAACCTAGCTTTTGTTTGTAAAAGAACGTTACTGTTAGAAGATGAGTGAAATGGATAATGAAAAATATTGTACGTAACCCCATGTATATTGTTGGGTCAGGTAAAATCTTGTACGTTACACGTTACGCAAGAGCGTGTTTACATCACTTAGGTGAATTATGCAACTCGCTTCCGCTCGTTGCAAAACATTCACCTGCGTGATGTATAAACGCTCTTACTACACTTGTCATGTAAATAGCTATTAATTAACTCTTAAAAATTTTGTACTTGACAAAAACGCTCAATTCCTTGTGTGTTCAAGCTGATGCCTGTTTGTACTGTATACCTACTTTTGCATCCCTCGTATATGGCCTAATTGGAAATTTAAGCTATGGGGATAATATTTAAATAAATAATCTGTGTGCTAAATAAATACCTCTCTAAAATGTTTAAATCCCACCCATAACTCGAATTTTCTATGATATGTTGTGATATGTGATTTATTTCGGATGTAGACTAAAAATCTGGGATTATTGTGGGATAGATGATACTGTAGCTGCTAATCCATGGTTTGTTTATTCATAGGGCTTTTCATTATTTTTTTGTGAATTTATAACTCATTAGAATTAATTTACTTGTTTTATAAGTTTTACTTGACCCCGACTAATTGAGCCACGTATAGATTCTGAGGTTAACTGTTCTAGAGTAAAATATTAAAATAGTTAAAATTAAATATTAAAATTAAAATATGAAAACTATTAAAGCATAATTGCCAACTAGTCAACCAGCACGCTTAGATAAATTTAATGTTCCGAGACTTGTTCTGGTCAGTTGTGGCAAGTTATTACATCAGTAGATCCGTGGACTCTTATTTATTTATTTATTCGTACATACGGCAATCGCCATTTTACAAAATATGTTTGATTAGGTATACAGAATATTATTATACATTTTTCATTCAAGCCGCTTACATTCAATAATACTACTAGATTCAATCATTTAAGTTGATTCAGTTGCAGGTACAATTAATATGACACAGAAATAACACAAAAATAGAGCATCAAAGACAAAATAGAACAAAGTGAAATTAAGCGCAGTGATAATATAGTTCATGCTACATGCTATGAAAATCATGCTATGAAATAATATAGTTCATGCTACATGCTATGATAACCAATGAATACTACATGCCAAAGTGCATTCTACTGTACATGCTAAGTTTGTGCTAACAGTGTACGCTATGAAAAATCGACAAATAATTAACAAGGCAAAAATCCAAGAAAAGGAACAGGAATAACAATTGACTAGCATGAAAAAAAAACAAAGTTAGCTCTTCCTCTTAATGTCCTCCATGCTCAGCCACCCAAGAGAAGACTTGCCTTCGAAACTTTTGAAGGGATTTACCAAAGAAATCCAACTGTTGGGCAGAGTTTCCAGAGCGCAGCAGACGTGGAATTACACTGTGGTAGGCGTAGACAGTCTGATGTGAGTGCCTGGAGAAAGGTTGTAGAAGGCGGGTTCCAGCAGGTACGTGAAGGTCTATGAAACGTAGAAGTTCAGGGCAATTGATATAACCATTGACAATCTTGAATAGGAATATAAGGTCAAGGGCCAGTCGTCTAGATGACAGCGGAAGGATATGGTGCTGGTTTGCAATTTCTTGTATATCCACATCAGGATAACGGATGCCACTTCTAACACCCACCAAACGCAGGAAACGTCTCTGAACTTTATTTAAGTGGTCACAATGCCCAATCTGGCATATTCATCACTAGATTGTGCTGACCAGCGGCCTCCGCTAAAGCTAAAAAAACTTTAAAACCTCATTTAAAAATTGATAACAATTACTTAACTCAAGTGACTCAAACTAAATTCTTAGGACTAATAATTGATCAAAATTTATCTTGGTTGTACCACATTGATAAAATAAAAAGTAAAATTTGTTCAGGTCTATTTATGCTGCACAACTTGTCTAAACTCTGCTCGTTGAATGTTTTACTGAAGGTTTACTATGCTCACATAAACTCACATATTGCATTCGGCATTGAATTATATGGTGCAACAACCATTCAAAATTAAGACAGTATATTAATTTTACAAAAGAGAGCCATACGTATCATGTTAAACTTAGGAGAAAACCAATCGGCAAAACTTTATTTTGCTAAATTAAATATCTTTACAGTGTATGGATTATATATTTATAAAACTATAATTAATCTAAAAAGTTTATATATAATGTTTTTCACAATATTAAGGTTAGTACTGTTACATAGACTACAAATTTTATTATTCTTGTGTTGATTCAGGTACAAATATAAATACCTACAATGCGTCTAAGCTATACAAACTGGTTTATATATTTTGTTAACGGGCATTTTGAAAGTCGCAAATTAAATTAAATGAAGGCTTTAAACGAAAAAAAATTAATAGTTTTAACCTAGTAAAATAATATAACGGTTTAGATTTACGAAAACGTTTTGTCTGGTTAAAAGGGGAAAACTGAGGGGACTAAATCTAAAAGTAACAATGTCGTTTGGATTTACATGACATAATTCATGATATCAGCCTGACTAAGTTATTAACGTATTTCCTGGAGTAGCTCGTGAAAACAGCAAACATATGAGTTTCAGTCTATGACGACCAGTCTCGCAAGCTCCGGGAAACGTTTAATATCCGCTCTTGTCTGATTGTACATTCGTCACCAGCCACAGCTTTGCAATCTAAATACTTTAGGGATTATATATAATTGTACTATTAAATACCCACAGCACATAGACCATGCTACATTAATTAAACAAAAGCGTATTTGCATGTGCAACATTATGATTAATTAGTCGTTATATAAATTAACTAGCTGTACCCGCGGGCTTTGCCCCGTTTAACTTCATATGTGAGCTCGTTCGCATGGCTCAATCACGTCCTGGTTGAAGTTCGTTCGCTACGCTCACTCACCTTTAGGTTGGAGCTCGTTCGCTGCGCTCACACGTCCTGGTTGAAGTTCGTTCGCTACGCTCACTCACCTTTAGGTTGGAGCTCGTTCGCTGCGCTCACTTGCCTTCAGGTTAGCTCGTTTGCTAAGCTAACTCGCCTCCAGGTTGAAGTTTGTTCGCTACGCTCACTCACCTTTTGGTTGCAAATTAGCTGTAGTCATAAATTTGAAATAAATAATAGTGCTGCACCCTGTTGGTAATCTTTGTAACCTAAATGCTATTGCACATCATAGAACAGAACCAACTTGTTTAATTGAAACAGCTGTTATGATTCATTAATTCCATTTAAATATGAGTACTCATTAGGTTAACATGGGAAACTCCAGAGCCACTGGGGTGGAGCCCGAGAGTCCGATCAGAATAAAAACCACTTAGTTTTCCTATTTAATGCCTAAAGAATCAGTGTACCAAATTTCAGCCTCCTAGGTAAGTGGGAAGTGGGAGAATTAGTGATGAGTGAGTCAGTCAGTCAGTCAGTGAGGGCTAAAATAATATCTCGAAAACATAATTGGCGGGGTGAAAAAATGTAGATATTGATTTTTAAAGAGCTAATTATAAGGCTATAACTTCGATATTGCAACAAAGAGATTCAAGAGGAACATTATTGCAGAAGGCCATGCTATTATCGCAAAATCATTCAATCTCATTGGTTTACTCAATAGCTTTAACCCGTTTATGCTCAATCTAAATAAATATACCTCATCTTTTATGAAGATATAGGTACAGAATAAACACCTCTTATTCCATGTTAAAGCAGCGTAAGCTTAAACAAGTATTGTTTATTGGGGTACCCAATCTGTTAGTTACTTCTCACTAAAGTAATTGGATTTTTGTAGCAACTAATCATTTACCAGTGCAATCTGCAAGAGATAACAACTTGTAATAATAAAGTAGGAATCAGAGGCCGCTGGTCTGCACAATCTGTGATGAATATGCAAGAATGCATATCCGCGGATCTACTGATGTAATAACTTGCCACAACTGTCCAGAACAAGTCTCGGAACATTAAATTTATCTAAGCGTGCTGGTTGACTAGTTGGCAATTCAATGGATAAAACGTAACCAACCTTTGATGTGCAAAGTCACGAGAAACTGAAACAGAAACGTATTTTCTTGGAGCTAACTTCCTTCACCGAACTTTCCAGCTTCAATAAGTCATTGTGAAAGTCTGGTTGGATTCACCTAAAATACTTAATCTCAATCGCGATTTTTCCTCAAACAACTAATTGCACTATATTGGAATATTGTTTACAGAATATCATTGATATCCTGTAATAAACTATGTTTTTAGTTGGTATAGTATATCTCTTGAACACCCATTAATATGCCATAGACGGTTAAATTTGATATCAATGATCACGCTAGTTGCAATATCGTAAACTATATTAATAAATTATAAGTTCATTACAATAAAACAAACATCAGGTAAGTAATTTTTAAAATAAGACATCATAATAAATACTCTGTCAAATGCGTAGTCAGTTAATTTAGTAACGTAATTTATTAACAAAATATAATGGATTAGGAATTTTATTAAATAGGAAATGTACAAGGGAAAAAACTTCCATCTATACGACGTGGATGCGACTCCTGAACAAAATCCCTCGTCCGCAGTCCGCACACATTCATCATGAGGGATTCTCACGTCAGGCCGCAAGATACGCTGTGTGTCTGTTGTGTCTCTATTGGATTTTTGGCTTATAATGAAAGTAAAACGTGGAAGTAGTCCGTAATTGTAGTCTTAAATTTTTTTATTACAATAATTTTTACATAAATTGATTTCTTTTATAGATTCTTGTAGGCTATTTAAAAAATAACAATGGTCGTAAAATCTGCTTTAAAATGGATATAATGTGTTATTAATTCTTGTGCATCGTAGTGGAAGGTAGCGGAAAACTGTTGTCAAGTTGTTTAATTATCAAGCTAAGTGTTATGGCTGTGAATTTAAGAACTTTATTTTTAGGTGAACATGAGGCTCATAAGTGCAAAGTTAACGACAGGATAGTTTTTTTAATAATTAAGATCAGCTGATTCTGTAGCCAGGGCAGTTTATTGCCCAACTGAGTTCAGCTTCGTATCTTATAAATGTAGAATCAGGCTAACATATTTTTAACATATTCAATGAAAATTAGTATTGCCCAAAATAAACACGTCATCTGGGGATAATTCATCTGTAGGGATTCTGAAAAAAAAAATAAAATAAAAAAATCGCTCTACTTTGTTAATAAGTTATATTAGTTAGAGAACGTTAAGTTTTACTAGGCATCTTGTAAAAATAGTATACGATGGCATTTTTTTTACATTTTACTGTTAAATAGTGCCATGGAAAATGAATACTTGCTATCACATATTCTTTCCGAGTTTTGTTGTTGTTGTGTTAATAACTATGGATGGTTAAATTATAAATGTAAAAAAATAAGAAAATCGTGTATAGTATTTAGATTAATTGTAATACCTTGTGAATATAATCATTTGGACTTGATTATTAATAAATATATTAGTTATATTGTTTATTAAAACACCAAGTTCACTTGAGTGACTACATTAATTCGGTTACCCAAGCAGCCACCAGCACGCAGTTACACATTGCATTCCATTGTGTACATTCGACTGTTTAATCGAAAATTTACATCCCTGCGATCACGTGATGAGCTCACCTCGTTGTGAAACACTCATGTGTAAACTTCAGATAAAGATAAGCATTAATTCCTTGCATTTTATCAAGATTTATAAATAATATACTACGTGATTAAAATCTAGGTATTAAAAACGCGTTATTAAAAATAAGTAAAATTAGTTTAACTATGTAACACGATTCAATGCTTTCGAACGTGTTAATTTCTTTAATTAAACAAAATAGGATTTTATAGTTTATGGTTAACTATATTAAAGGCTAAGGCTGTTATATTTCCTATTTAAAGGAAAAAATAAAAATCTGTGGAAATGCGTTGATATAATATTTGCTACATAAGATTCAGTTAACTGATTACAAATAGATGACCTTATTCGGACAGCCAGCAGCATACAGTCACAAATCATGCATTATGTTTAGGTGGGAAATAATTTAGTAAATTTTACTCGGCCATGCTGATGTGAAGTTGCCTCTTCAGGTGCTGAAATATGTAAGATTTCCATCTCATAACCTAAACAAATTATAAAACGTAATGTTTTTAATTTAAGTCTACCCATGAATTCGAAATCCCCCCCATTGTTTACGATTATTAGCATCAGAAGTAATAGATAATTGTTACAGTAATTATAGAAACATATTAACTATAAAATCGTAGTGAAGGATAGATACTTAAAAGTTTGGTTAGATTAATTGATGGTCTTGGGCTTAATTAAGGAAAATCATTCTTTCTACTACCCTTAGGTCGGAAAATCAGTACTGCAAAACGTATGGTTGGTAATGCAGTGTAAGATTTAGTTCTCGCTCTGATTATTTACAACGAAATTGACAACACATGACTTATGTGTTAACATCCTTACTTCATTTAATACATTATAAACATGTTTTCTCTTATTTTATTCCTTTGGTACACTCATAAGGGTTTCATTATTGCTACTCCAATTGTTATTAAGCTTTAACTAGGTTGAATGACGTACCTAACAATGCGTGGGCACAAAGCTATACAGCGTGTCCATAAGTAGTATAGAGGCACTGGACCACCTCAACCAATCCTTGTCATAAGTTTCGTTTAGCTGGTTTCGAACCCGCAAGTCAAAATGAGTGGCCGTTCCACCGTGCATGAACCACATCTCATCACGCATGGGTCAATCACTTTAACTCAAGATTTTCAAAGTTTTCAACGATACCTCCTCTGTCCCAGAACCCCCAAAATCACTACTACTGACTTTCATTTTTTTGCCCTCTTACTCTGGAAGGACATGGACCATTTTTTGTTAAAGAATCTGAAGTAGCAGAAAAAATGTATCAGCGGATATCAAAATACAAGGCAGAATTGTTTCAAACGGATTCAGACTCGGACTTTGACTAGACCTATAGCCGTCGTGCCTTAAGCAAGTTTAATTTTTCTTATATTTTAGTTATATTTGATTTTTTATTACCAGTAGGCTATAAAGTGACTGTTAACATACCTATTG
Organism: Macrosteles quadrilineatus; assembly: GCF_028750875.1. Taxonomy (NCBI): domain Eukaryota; kingdom Metazoa; phylum Arthropoda; class Insecta; order Hemiptera; family Cicadellidae; genus Macrosteles; species Macrosteles quadrilineatus. The sequence continues at coordinate 81,737 of NW_026542651.1, forward strand.
GAACTGTTCTCATACCTATTGGAACTGTTCTCCAATGTATAGGCTAAGTTTGAATTTGTGTGAATATTTGTTAAGTTAACACTGGTCATGTAAGTAAAGCATAATAAACGTTTTGAGTAAAACGCTTGTACTGTCTTACCGTTTTATTCACAACTTCCTTATAAATAGAGATAAAACAAAAATTAAAACACCATCTTAAACAGCTAAATTAGGCCATGATTGCCCCAATGTCAGAGCAATTTAAACAATAAGGAAAATATAAGGTATTGCTATAATTGCCCCAAGGTTGAGGCAATTCTGGCATCTGACACTCAAAAAAAAAAAAAAAACCCTCAAACCCCCTTAAGGGGAGTTTGAGATTGTTGTCTAAATATATGAACACACTAGAGGAATAACATATAATTACTATGGTAATTGTCAAAATAAAATGAAAAATATGTACAATGTATATTTACCTCCTGGCCTTCTACCATACGGCTTGCAGTGCAGTAAACCGTTACGACGACAAACACATAGAGCGCACAAGAAATATAAAAGATGATTTCTTGTATCTGGAAAAATAGAAAGGTGGGTTTTAATATGTTCAAGTATTGGATGAAATTAAGAGATTGCACGGAAGACCCGTGCTTCGCTACGGAAACTTTCAGATTGGTTGAAATTTTTAATTAATTAGTGTTTAAGTTCCAACAGCCTTCAGTCAACAATTCAGCTACAACCTGTTTTAAACAATTTAAACAATAAGGAAAATATAAGGTATTGCTATAATTGCCCCAAGGTTGAGACAATTCTGGCATCTGACACTCAAAAAAAAAACCTCAAACCCCCTTAAGGGGAGTTTGAGATTGTTGTCTAAATATATGAACACACTAGAGGAAGGTAATTGTCAAAATAAAATGAAAAATATGTACAATGTATATTTACCTCCTGGCCTTCTACCATACGGCTTGCAGTGCAGTAAACCGTTACGACGACAAACACATAGAGCGCACAAGAAATATAAAAGATGATTTCTTGTATCTGGAAAAATAGAAAGGTGGGTTTTAATATGTTCAAGTATTGGATGAAATTAAGAGATTGCACGGAAGACCCGTGCTTCGCTACGGAAACTTTCAGATTGGTTGAAATTTTTAATTAATTAGTGTTTAAGTTCCAACAGCCTTCAGTCAACAATTCAGCTACAACCTGTTTTACTCCAATCGATGTCATATTAAAGTAGCTATCACCCGGTCCATAAAGTGTGTATGCTCAGGGTGGTTGCCCATGAGCAGACTACATAAAGGTTTAGGTAGGTGCTGCAAAGGTAGTAGCTGCACTTTATACCACCATTGCAGTACATACCTTTGACCGTTATGGTACCTATCACTACCGAGCTATCTCCTTCATAGTATGTTTTCGTATTACATGTCATTGTTGATAGATGTTTCACCATCCATTGAATCTTTGGCAAATGTATTTCAGGATGAGTTTGTTCATACATTTTGCTTGCGTTCTTCACCTTCTCTTTTCTCTGTGCACCTGCTACGCCGTTTACGCCTTAATGTATTTTGTTGAGTTTCCGGAATCGGCAAACGATTGGGAGAAACGGGCTCTTTTTGTGGCTCTAAGACGTTCATCACCAAACTTGACATATAATTCACTATTCCGATAAACTTCGAACACAAATTTGAATAGTTGTAAAGCTACAACCAGCTCACACAACCCACCATAGGCAAACGGCTTAGACATTTAATATAAGTATTACCTGGAATTGAGGTAATTATTCCCGTCACTGTCGTAGAATAACATTGAGAAGTAGTCCCAGTTCTTCACTGGTCGCCGGAATTTTATCCCCCTGGAATTTTACCCCCTGGGCAAAGCTGACGTCACTATGACGTAGTAACCTGAGTGGCCAAAAGTTTGTTCGCGGCCGGAATTTTACCCCCGCGGATTTGGAAGTCTAATGAAAATAGCCAGAGCTTGTTTAATTAGATTAGCGGTAAAAACCGGAATTTTACCCCCTGTCCATATAATTAGCGTTTAGACAACTGAAGATGTACGGGCCGGATTTTTACCCCCGGAATTTTACCCCCTGGCCGATTTTAGAAATTGAATGATTGATTTTATTATTTCTGTTTTCAATTAATTGTAAACATTTCATTATTTAGTCGCCTATCTTTATTTATTTATTATGTAATCTCAACTAAGTAAACATAATTCGCTGTTTAATTTTTGTTTGTTCGGGATTTGCGTTTGGAGCCAACTGTTAGTTAATAAGTATGTAAAATAAACTGAGTAGCTCATTTAAATTATAATTGGGTGAACATTTCTTCGTAAAGAAACAATAAGGCATATTTTGTTATTGTTACAATAGAAACGAAAAACATTGTTTTACCACGGTTGTATAATAAATCGTTGAAGAAATAATCGAATCAATTACCATTTTGATGTTTGTTTATACGTCATATTAATCAACAGTTGGCTTCAAAGATCGAATCCTGATACTCGAATCTCAAAATTAAAATTAAAAATCTGTTAACTCCAGCCTTTAACTCCAGGCCGCGGCCTTCGAACTGGCAACGTCGCAAGTGGTGTTGTAACAGCTGATTTTTTTGGAAGCAACTAATGGTATTTGTGTATTTACGAAAGATTGATTACTATATGACAATATTGACTCCACTTAAAAATGTACGGATATAGATTTTAATTCATATTGTTTAAATTTTCAAATCTGTATGTTTTATTTTCAATATTTTAATAAATTTATGTTCATAAATTAAAAATTAAATCAATAAAGTGCGATGAAATACTAACCTTAATGTATATAAGGATTATTGAGGGCGTTTACCAATATTTGTATTCGTTCAAACAAGTGTTACAACGTTATCTGTTATCTTTATGATATTAAGGGGTGTGTTTAACATGTTCAGACATGAACGATCCTGAGTATTTAATCTGTGATAGACCGATGTTTCCTCAACTTCTGTGAAACAACAAGGAATAATAATAATAATGAGCAAGCAATCCTTGGCAAACACAATTTTCACTAAAACGAAGACTGCAACCATGCTGAAAGAACAATTTCTCTCTAACTACAACAACAAAGGACGGCTTAACTCAATTCTGAGTGAGACATTAGTGCACCAGGGGCTTGAAGTCAGACAAGCTCTTGAGGATGCTGATAGTCTTATAGTCAACACTGCCATTCAAATGGCTTAGAACTTTGCGAAAGCCATAATAATTGGATAGGACAAAGATCTATTGGTCCTATTAACCAAATACCAAAAGCCAAAGCATCAAATTCCTCAAATCTTAACATATAACAGACCTCAGGAAATCTGGAAAGAGGACCTCTTAAAAACATGTTCTGCTCTCCCAGGCATTTCAACTTCTCTTCTCCTGTCAAAGAGAACCGTTCCTATATGCAATCAGTGGGTGAAATACCATCTGCATTCTATCGCCAAGGGAAGTTGAAGATTATAAAACTCCTTCAGAAGAACACGTTGCAGGGGGCTGTAAAGGACACTTATTTGGGACCAAATGAAGGTATTAAAACAATTTCCAGCTTGCTGGGAATTAATTCCTCAAAATGTATTATTTCGATCTAATTTTACTGTCCTATTACTAGTTTCTCTGTATGTAAATCGCAACAGAGTGATAATACATAGGATAATAATGTGGCTCTATAAATACGCTATTAACAACAGGTACACAAACGATGATCTCTTAATTTATGTTAAGACGACTTTAAAAATCGTTTTAATCTTTTAAATTGTGATCGGAGCTATTCCTACTTTTATGAAATAACTAGCAGTTACTCGGCGCGCGTTGCTGCGCTAACCAAATACATCTGTCTGTGTCAAATGTATGTTTTGTTTCTACATTTAATCCGACGATTGTCAGGGATTGCCCTAGTGCTTTATAATGGAAAGCAAGACACTAAGGAAATTGTAGTTGCTTAAGATCAGAGTGTAGTTCGGATGAAATCCTCAGCATTCTTGGGATTACGACTATTTTTCCCTTAAACTTACCGGTACCACTGATATGTTTTGCTTTAATCAATTGACGTAATTTCGTTAGTCTTGTATTGTTGCACAGCTTCGGTGGTCATAAATTATTATTCACTTAATAATTTATGATAGATTGTGTGGGTATAGAACGAAAGATAAAAATATTAAGACATTGTCATAACTTTTATTGTTTATAATGCTTTGATAAAGGTTTTTATGGTTTTAATATTTAACATTGGAGAATTTAAACGTTGTTGAGTGCACAGGTGTGCTGAGATTGGGGTTTAATACATTTGGACTTATTAAAAAGTAAAAAAGTTTTCTGTGCTGCATTTTTTAGAAACACTATGGCACTATTTCAAATCATGACTAATGCTAATACGGAATGTTGTGATTATTCAAACCTAAAAAACAGTTGGTAAACATCTGCTTTTAAATTATTTTATTAGCATTACATTGTAGTTAAAAAAGTCTGACATTGGCCCACTTAAAACCCTCTGGGGCAGAGCCCTTTTGATGGATCTGCACCAAACTTCACTCGAACCATCTTTGAAAGATGCTTAACAATGCCTGAAAGTTGCATTACAATCTGTCAAGCGGTTTTGGAGTCCATAACGTATATACACAGATACACACATACATACATACATACATACATAGTTCATCTTTTATAGAATCTATAAAAGATGAACTATGTATGTATGGGTCTATTTTTGGGCCGGTCAAAGTCAAAGTGGTGTAAGTCAATTTTTGGCAAAAATGAGCCAAGTCCATATTTTGATTCCTTGTTCACTGATTCATCTTTTGGCACAATGAGCTAAGTCATAGTTCATTTCCAGCGTCACTAGGAGGCAGCACTTTACTGTTCCACATTGTGTAGGTATGAAACTGTTTCAAAGCAAAGTGATCCAAGTCTGACTTACTCCACTATGCCTTACAACATTATGGCTCTTTTTTGGTATAAACACATGTCTTATCGAAGTAAGCAAAGTGGCCCAAGTCTGACTTACACCACTGTGTTTGGAAATAGTTACTTACAGCTGGTCTGGTCACACAACTTCCAAAAACAAACCAAAAACAAATTCCATGTAACTTCTATGACACGTGAGGAGTTTAAATCAGCAAAAGAGCTATGTGATGCAGAGACCCAGAGAACTAAAAATGAGGATAAAGGCAAATTTAGTTGGTTAAAACCTCAATGGATAAGGTTTTTAAGTGTGTTTGGTCAAAAATTAAAATTCCAATTTTTATGCTGGAATGTGTTTGTTGCAATGTATTAAAACTAAAATGAGGTTTTAAAAAAATCCAAAAAATTTTTTTTTGAGAATTACAAGGGGTTAAAGTGCTGATATTTAGGAATTTTTGTACTAACAATCAAAAAAACCCATTGGGAATTTTAAAATAATTTACCTTCCCGACCTACCTACGAGTTTCACTTGCCTTCCCTGATACCTTTTTACCACCGGCGTCGCCTCCAAACCCACAGCGTCGTCCGGTATCCCTCCCGAAAGTTACCGCGACCGAATCCCGAAGTCCGCTTCAGGAACCCGTTACCTAACCTTTCCCTGATACCTTTCCACCACCGGCGTCGCCTCCAAACCCTCAGCGTCGTCCGGTATCCCTCCCGAAAGTTTCCGCGACCGAATCCAGAAGTCCGCTTCAGGAACCCGTTACCTCACCTTCCCCTGATACCTTTCCAACACCGGCGTCGCCTCCAAACCCTCAGCGTCGTCCGGTATCCCTCCCGAAAGTTTCCGCGACCGAATCCAGAAGTCCGCTTCAGGAACCCGTTACCTCACCTTCCCCTGATACCTTTCCACCACCGGCGTCGCCTCCAAACCCTCAGCGTCGTCCGGTATCCCTCCCGAAAGTTTCCGCGACCGAATCCAGAAGTCCACTTCAGGAACCCGTTACCTAACCTTTCCCTGATACCTTTCCACCACCGGCGTCGCCCCCGAACCCTCAGCGTCGTCCGGTATCCCTCCCGAAAGTTTCCGCGACCGAATCCAGAAGTCCGCTTCAGGAACCCGTTACCTAACCTTTCCCTGATACCTTTCCACCACCGGCGTCGCCGCCAAACCCTCAGCGTCGTCCGGTATCCTTCCCGAAAGTTTCCGCGACCGAATCCAGAAGTCCGCTTCAGGGACCAGTTACCTACCCTTCCCCTGATACCTTTCCAACCCCGACGTCGTCTCTAACACGCCTACGTCCCCTGTAAAAGGTCCCGATGTCCAAAAACACGTTCCGCATCCTTTACCAGTCCTACCGTAATTACCTATACCACTCCCAGCCCCGGCGTCGCGGTTTAGGCCGCTGCGTCGCGGTTTAGGCCGCTGCGTCGCGGTTTAGGCCGCTGCGTCGCGGTTTAGGCCGCTGCGTCGCACCCGCTTCATTGTTCAACATTCCCGACGCCAGAAACCATCACCCGAAACCCCAAGAGTCACTTACCTACCACGGCGTCGCCGATTCCAGGGCGGCGTCGCTCATAAAGCTTCCCCGAACACTTACGACGCCTTCCTGTACCAACCTGAAACTTTCCCCAACCTAAGCACACCTCCAAAACACCAACGACCCAAAACGTTCTCCAAACCACCCGCCACAGAGCCCAGCGTCGCCAACGAGGACAGGTACAGACAGGCCGGGTTGAGGAGAAGAGCGACGACGCTACCTAACCTCAAAACCGGTAAGTATTTCCACAGCCCCTTTGCAACGATGCAGAAACCAGGAGCGATGTGGCCTCGATGACGGCTGGAATACAACTGACGACCAACTGGCCTACTGCGCATGCGCGACCTAGAGCGCATAAATACGGAGCCCCTACCAGGCTACAAATCAGTCTAGCTGGAGCAGCCGAACTGGACACATCGACCAGAGCGACTCACGAACTGGTAAGTATCCGACGATTAGCCCATCCTGCTAGAGTAATCCATAGCACGATCCCGTTCTGCTACAGAAATCCAAGCACGACCCAGTCCTGCTAGAGAAATCCAAGCACGACCCCCGTCCTGCTAGAGAAATCCAAGCACGACCCAGTCCTGCTAGAGCAATCCCAGTACGACCCCGTCCTGCTAGAGCAATCCAAGCACGACCCAGTTCTGCTAGAGCAATCCAAGCACAACCCCGTCCTGCTAGAGCAATCCAAGCACGGCCCCCGTCCTGCTAGAGAAATCCAAGCACGCCCCGTCCTGCTAGAGCAATCCAAGCACGACCCCGTCCTGCTAGAGCAATCCAAGCACGACCCAGTCCTGCTAGAGCAATCCAAGCACGACCCAGTCCTGCTAGAGCAATCCAAGCACGACCCAGTCCTGCTAGAGCAATCCAAGCACAACCCCGTCCTGCTAGAGCAATCCAAGCACGGCCCCCGTCCTGCTAGAGAAATCCAAGCACGCCCCGTCCTGCTAGAGCAATCCGAGCACGACCCCGTCCTGCTAGAGCAATCCGAGCACGACCCCGTCCTGCTAGAGAAATCCGAGCACGACCCCGTCCCGCTAGAGCAATCCAAGCACGACCCCGTCCTGCTAGAGCAATCCAAGCACGACCCCGTCCTGCTAGAGCAATCCAAGCACGACCCCGTCCTGCTAGAGAAATCCAAGCACGACCCAGTCCTGCTAGAGCAATCCCAGCACGACCCCGTCCTGCTAGAGCAATCCAAGCACGACCCAGTCCTGCTAGAGCAATTCGAGCACGACCCCGTCCTGCTAGAGCAATCCAAGCACGACCCCCGTCCTGCTAGAGAAATCCAAGCACGCCCCCGTCCTGCTAGAGAAATCCGAGCACGACCCCGTCCTGCTAGAGCAATCCAAGCACGACCCCGTCCTGCTAGAGAAATCCAGGCACGACCCAGTCATGCTAGAGCAATCCGAGCACGAACCCGTCCTGCTAGAGCAATCCGAGCACGAACCCGTCCTGCTAGAGCAATCCGAGCACCACCCCGTCCTGCTAGAGCAATCCGAGCACGACCCCGTCCCGCTAGATCAATCCAAGCACGACCCCGTCCCGCTAGAGCAATCCAAGCACGACCCCGTCCTGCTAGAGCAATCCAAGCACGACCCCGTCCTGCTAGAGCAATCCAAGCACGAACCCCCATCCTGCTAGAGCAATCCAAGCACGACCCAGTCCTGCTAGAGCAATCCAAGCACGACCCTGTCCTGCTAGAGCAATCCAAGCACGACCCAGTCCTGCTAGAGCAATCCAAGCACGACCCAGTCCTGCTAGAGCAATCCGAGCACGAACCCGTCCTGCTAGAGCAATCCGAGCACGACCCCGTCCTGCTAGAGCAATCCGAGCACGACCCCGTCCCGCTAGATCAATCCAAGCACGACCCCGTCCCGCTAGAGCAATCCAAGCACGACCCCGTCCTGCTAGAGCAATCCAAGCACGACCCAGTCCTGCTAGAGCAATCCAAGCACGACCCCGTCCTGCTAGAGAAATCCGAGCACGACCCCGTCCTGCTAGATCAATCCAAGCACGACCCCGTCCCGCTAGAGCAATCCAAGCACGACCCCGTCCTGCTAGAGCAATCCAAGCACGACCCCGTCCTGCTAGAGCAATCCAAGCACGACCCCGTCCTGCTAGAGCAATCCAAGCACGAACCCCCATCCTGCTAGAGCAATCCAAGCACGACCCCGTCCTGCTAGAGCAATCCAAGCACGAACCCCCATCCTGCTAGAGCAATCCGAGCACGATCCCGTCCTGCTAGAGCAATCCAAGCACGACCCCGTCCCGCTAGAGAAATCCATAGCATTAGATTTACCGATATCCTGCTAGAGAAATCCATAGCATTAGATTTACCGATATCCTGCTAGTGAAAACCCAGCATTCCCGGTGGCTATGATGAATGTGGCCCTATTGTAGACTATTTGAAACATTGCCCGGTATCTGAGCCACCCTTCGAACCTTTCTCTCCTGACCCCTGGAACGAACCCCAGCAACGACTGAGCAGATCCTGGAAATTAGTGATAAAACGACACGACATACCCCGAAGTACATCACAATGGATCTGCACCAAACTTCACTCGAACCATCTTTGAAAGATGCTTAACAATGCCTGAAAGTTGCATTTCAATCTGTCGATCGGTTTTGGAGTCCATAACGTATATACACAGATACACACATACATACATACATACATAGTTCATCTTTTATAGAATCTATAAAAGATGAACTATGTATGTATGGGACTATTTTAGGGCCGGTCAAAGTCAAAGTGGTGTAAGTCAATTTTTGGCAAAAATGAGCCAAGTCAATATTTTGATTCCTTGTTCACTGATTCATCTTTTGGCACAATGAGCTAAGTCATAGTTCATTTCCAGCGTCACTAGGAGGCAGCCCTTTACTGTTCCACATTGTGTTGGTATGAAACTGTTTCAAAGCAAAGTGATCCAAGTCTGACTTACTCCACTATGTCTTACAACATTATGTCTCTTTTTTTGTATAAACACATGACTTATTGAAGTAAGCAAAGTGGCCCAAGTCTGATTTACACCACTGTGTTTGGGAATAGTTACTTACAGCTGGTCTGGTCACACAACTTCCGAAAACAAACCAAAAACAAATTCCATGTAACTTCTATGACACGTGAGGAGTTTAAATCAGCAAAAGAGCTATGTGATGCAGAGACCCAGAGAACTAAAAAATGAGGATTAAGGCAAATTTAGTTGGTTAAAACCTCAAGGTTTTTAAGGGAAGAACCTTTCAAACTGTTCTATAAGGAAACAATACAAGAAGATGTGCCTTTTAACAGTGTTTCTCTTGTCTGGTCAAATCAAAAGAAGAAAAATCTTAATCTCTCTGAACAGGTATCTCTTGGTCTAATTGAGCAGCCTTGTCTCTATGAAGCACCTCTACCAGTGACAAAGGAAAAAAACAAAACATGATAGAGCTGTTGCCCTACATACCACCAATTTATCATGCTTATTACCAGTGTTTGATTACCAGTGATAGTGTCGAGGACATTGGTCCTCTAGAACAAGTGAACGACGAAGAGGACGATGGCATATAACATATTGTAAATAATTGAGGACATTTCTATGAAACCTTTTTGAGGACAATTTTAGTAACAAATTGTGTTAATAAAAAAAAATCTTTGTAACAATATTGATTGACTATTATTGTTTATTAAACTCAATTACTCTGATCCATTTTATTTTTTAGCAAAATGGTGTAAGTCATATTTTTTCATCTATTTTTTTAAAATTCGTGAGCACAAAGATTTAAAAGTAAAAGTGAACTAAGTCACCCTTTCAGGTAAAGTGGTGTAAGTCTGATTTAGACCATTGTTGTAAACATATACTTTAATGAGAATGAATATCAAAATGCACAAATTATTTAAGGCAAAGTAGTGTAAGTTTTTTTAAACACTAATGAATTTTAAATAAACAATTATTTTTGTATATTCTTAATTTAGAGAGGTACTAACATATGGTCTGTACCATGTGTCAAAAAATTTCCTCCTAAATCCAAACTACTTTGACGTACGACAATTTTGTAAATAAAACCGTTTATTTAACAACTATGATTTTTTACTTACACCACTTTGACTTTGACCGGCCCCAGATATAGATCAAATATACAGCCCGTATAACGTAGGGTGGCACACGGACCTAGGTCGGTCCTCATCTTCCCCCAGCTGTTTCTTGGAAGAGTCACCAACTTGTAAATTTAAATACTCATCAACATCCAATTGTCCAGACGGGAACCTTCTCTTCCAAACTCTAAACATCCTTTCAACTGGATTTCGAATACGAATTTGTGATTCATGGTAGATGAGTTGTGCTGGAATTTTACAATTGTCCAGACGGGAACCTTCTCTTCCAAACTCTAAACATCCTTTCAACTGGATATTGAGTACGAATTTGAGATTCATGGACCAATACAATTACCAATTTTTTCACCTCATAATTATCGAATCACATTGAGTGTTATACCACTCTTCTTAGTTTTTGTAGTACTTTGGAAAATTTGTATCTAGCAATATGGTTTAGTATTAAGCTTGGCTCTTGCAGTTCATGACATCAAAAAAGTTGTTTATCCGTTGGACAAATGCTGCTGGGTCTTTCGCGGATGCAGGCAATTCACTTGTTTCGTTTGCTGTTTCGCGGTGCTCACAGACGAGCTGAAAACTTGAATAATATTGTTACAGATGTCTAACTAATCCAATTCCCCATTACTATTTTGTTACGTTCACTGTTTGATTGTTATTGTTAGAGAAGGAACTCCATTGTTCTTTATTCAGGACGTGAAAAACCTAAGCCGACACCTTCGCAGCCTTATCGCCAACGTGACCAACACTAAAAACAACACGAAAAACGAAAAAAAAGACCTTTGAAAAACTTTTTAGTGTTTCAGATAAGATGTTTATGATTTGAGAGTTTATAAAGTAACACTACACATTAAAAATATCTTCCCCTCTCTCTCACTCACTCTCTCTCTCTCTCTTTCATTCCCGTCATCCTGTGTTCTAGAGTTGCTGTCGCTGTCTGCATTGTCTACAGTCTGCTAGAGTTCAGTTGAGAATTGAAAATTGTGTTATTATGAATATGTAACGGTGTCGTTGGATCACTCACTGTTTTTCAATTAAGTTGACTTGGCCAGTTCTTAAAGATTTATAGCAGTTTTGCTACTGTTAAGATCCAATAGTCAATGGTGGTATAGTAAATTAATAGAGTTTATTCTCAATAATCTCAATTCAAACCATAGTCGTTATTTTATAAAGTTTGGGTACTAAAGTAATATTTTCTAGGTTAAGTTTTTGTGTTGATTCTGCCAAATTGAACTTAGTTATTGCTTCAAGGTAAGTGTCTGGATTATTATCTTAACAAACTAAATTAATATTATTTGGGTATTGGGGTAGGTAATTGAGTAACTTAGCCCCTTTTCCGGTAGATCCTTGATGATTATGAATTGGATACTTAGTTATTTTTATAACCTAGAACCAATTTCAAATTTTATTGAACTAGGTTTAATAGTGAGTTAAGTAAATAGGCCTAGTGTTTTTGTTCATTTCTAATTCATCGTGTTTGGGACATTGTCTATAAAAGAACTTGAGGTTATTAATAATCATCTAGGCAAGATAGGATTGACAGAATAAAGAAGAAGGCTGCGATTAGGAGTCAAAGTTTTGCTGATTGTTCACATTCTTTTCACCATTTGGTTGTGTTTTGAAGAGAAATTGACATCAGCCATAATTATGTGCAGTTAAAATTTGTAGTTTATTAGCGATAATTGTTTGTTGTATTAAGTAGGTAGGCCCACTGTAATGTTAGACTAAAAGAGCTGTACAAATGCTTGCTTTACAAAGGCCTTTAATGAAATTTAATTGTATCTCTGAAATTTTTAGTCCAAGGTATAATTTAGTAGTACGTTATTTTTAACCGACTTCCCCACTACCAACAAAGGAGGAGGTTCTCAATTTGTTTGTGGCGATGTTTTTTTTTCTATGTATGTTCACCAATTTCTCTGTGATTCTTTTACCGATCAGTGTGGTTCCACCACCAAAATAACCAGGAGAATTTCTATTTGGTACCTTATATATTATGTTTAAGTATAATATTTGTTTCGGTGAAATATTCTGAAAACCTTAAATATTCAACATTTGTTTTGTTTATATTTGTGCAGATTGTTTACATTTGTGCAGAGAAGGCAATAAATAATAATAACATTCCTACAGCTGTTAGTTGAAACCATTTAAATGAAGCTACAGACAATTCTTCATAAAACAGTTGCTTCATACTGATCAATAAACTATTTCTTGCCATGGAGCCTTTGAATTACATTGAGAAAAATGCTTTTTGTTTTGGTTACTATAAAAAATGTATTTTAACGTTTGACCTGAGTTGTGTGTACAGTAATTCTGTTATTAGTATTGAATATTCTGACTTACAAAAACATATATGTTTCAGTAATGTATCTAGAAAAGACAATTAGTTTTTCATTAGGCCTAATGTAATGGACAACTCTTTCCTTCTTAAGGAATATCTAAAAATGTTTATTTTCATACCCATTGATTATGTAACCTGAACAGGTGACTCAAGCAGTTTTAAAATAATGATTGTTCTGTGGAACTTTTGATTGTGTCAAACAGTTTTGCTTATCAAAAATCCTCAAGTAAATAATATATAAAAAACTATACAGTCACTAAAAATCATGAAATAATTTATTTTTGTAAAAAAATACAACCGACTTCAAACGCTCTAAAAAGAATGAAATAATTTCAATAAAGTAAACTTTTGTATTAGGCAAGCTCACGTATTTAAAGTCGGCGCGGCTCTATGATGATTTTTGATACAAAATTTAAAGAGGGTGTCCATATTGCAGGTGACTATCTATAACTAAAGGTGTTAATCTGTCTTTTTCATAGTTATGCGGTAGTGTTATTTTATTATCGTAATCAGAGATCGGCATTATAGTGGTATTAACTAGTATCGTTAAAAATATTGTAACGCATTTAAATGTGTCTAACTTGGAAAAGTAACGTTTTAATACTAAACTAGCTTCTTTTCCCTATCATAATATCAAACTAAATTATTTTCCTATTCATATAGAAGATTTGTGTGTGTTATTTTCATAATGCATTTATTCTGAAGTAAACATAAAATACAAGAAAATATTTCCTTCAATATATAAACAAAACAGTTCAGTATGTTTTTTATATATTTATGTTATCCAGCTACAATTTATAGATTTTCAAAATATACACCCAATATTTAATTTCAATCATATTGCAGTTTGAGCCGCGCCGACTTGAAATACGTGAGCTTGCCTAATACAAAAGTTTACTATATTGAAATTATTTCATTCTTTTTAGAGCGTTTTAAGTCGGTTGTATTTTTTTACAAAAATAAATTATATTTTTTGCATTGAGTTATGGCCTTCGACTCGTAATCTACAGTCTGCATAGTTTGTGAAAGGGGTGTTAAACTTACTAGCATGATAGCCCCATGAAACAAAGCTCAAACCTGTAAGTTAGTGGTTAGTAAATCTATCACAATAAATCTCTCTTAACAGATCCTCGATTAATCACTCCTTATATAGGCTAGGCTAAAACCCATGTCAAGGAAAAATTTAGATTTTGTTTATTCCCTCTAAATACCTTTTATGGATTTTTTTACAATTTCCATCTAAGTTATAGTTTTACTAGGTTCATGGTAGGACTAATAATAAGCTGTTTATTGGAGATTTCATTTATGTCAGCAGCTCACTTTTTCAGATTGAATTCTTTACAAGAGACGGACGTTCCGTAGGAAGAAGAACGTTGGTGAGGCTGATCATCATGTTGCTGTCAATTTCAGTTAAGGAAATATGATGTAAAGCCTAATCATAGTGTAAGAGATACATGTCTGTGCATCGATCATGCTAATTTTGGCTTCATTGTCGATAAATTACGAGCACTAAAAATAATAAATGAAAACAATTTAACAGAGGTGGTGAAGCAGTTAACTTGTAATGGAGAGCTGAAAGAATCATGTATGGAAAGAATTTGTCCGAAGTGTAAGAACAAATCATTAAAACATAAATGCATTTGAAGATGTGGAGATAGAGTACTGGCAATGGAAGAAAAAAAAGGGGAAAATGAAATCATGTCAGAAAACTATCAAGGAGGAATTCAAATCAAGCAAAAAGGATCTGGTTTTGAAATGTATTGAAGAGACTGCCAAGTTTATGCAGCATGTTTGCAATATCAATTACCATTACACAGCCATAAGAAATCTAGGCTCAAATGACATACCAATACACTGTGATTTCACTGAAAATTACAACTGTAAATATTCTGAAGAAATTCAGTCACTACATTTTGGAGGTTCCCTAAACCAGGTATCGTTGCAATAGTGTATTGCCGCAGCAATAGTGAAACAAAATGTAAATCATGTTATTCACTTTTACAAGACAGACGTCACAATTATGCTGCAATATGTGCACATTTAAAACCTGAAATAATGTTCTTACAAATGTGCATTCCTAAGTGATGGTACTTCACAACAATGTAGGAACAAGAACATGTTTTATTTGGTTACTACATTTTTTTTCAAGAGGAGCTACAATGTCAGACGATACGTTGGCACTTTACCGAAAAGGGACATGGGAAAGGGCCCCAGATGGAGTGGGGGGATGTGTGAAACGTACAGCTGATGCCATGGTAGCGGTTGGGAAAGACATATCTGATATGGATACTCCAATAAATGTTCTTAAATTGAATTGTCCTGGAATAACAATTTTGAAAGTCGATGAATCTGATTTTCCATTATATGAACAAAGACCATTGTGCCACAAGACCTACAAACATTCAAAGGAAAATTGCGGTGCATGAACTTTGTTGGAGTAAATTAGGCCTAGAAGCAACTGCTAAACTTGAAGCTACAAGACTGTCATGCCCAAATGCCAAACTGCCTGTAAGCAATATGGAATCGGGAGGATTTCCATGATCGACACACAAATTAGTATCCTTTTGAAACTAGGCAATTGGTTTTGGGGGAGATATAATTTCAATTTATTTACCAGACAAGCTTATAAAGGTAAGTAAAATAAAACCTATATCTTACATATTCTTCACGTTTTCCTTAAAGATTAAAAAATAGAGGACACTATACCAAACGAAGATACTACACCTAACAGTTACAGGCAATTGAGATAATTGAAGAGGTTTATAGTGACTCGGAAGATGAAGTTAAACAAAACTTAAATTAATCCACTTTTGACAATTGAGTTGTGACAAATGAAAAGCCTTCTATTGTTAAAGTTAATGATTGTTTAGTTGTAAAAGTCTTTGGCCGAAAGGGAACAGTCTTTTATTATGCTGCTTGTGTAACTGAATGTCTGGAGGACGGTTATCAAGTTCGCTTCATGCGGAGATGACGAGACACAAAAAAATTAGATTTTTCTAAGGAGTGTAAGGCAGTAGTTAACGAAAGTGAAGTAGCAGCAATTTTAAAGCAGCCTAAAGTAAATATTGTAGGGAGCAATACATTTTTGAAGATGTACCAAAGAAAATTAAACTAGGCCTCCTTAATTAGGTTTGGTTTCATAGCTCCATGTGAAATTAGTCGAGCTGTAATTTTTGTTAAGCTTCTTTTGACTCTTATATACAGCTTTGAAAGTGTACTTTTATTTTCGAATATGTTTTTCAAGGCTATTAACATATCAAAAGCTGTAAAACAATCTGTAAATTATTCTAAATGTCTATCAGTTAATGTCATCGGACAGTTACAGATCTAGCTTTGGCGTCTTTGGTTTTAAATTCTGCTTTAGCTTTTTTGTTCATGTTTTTAACTTTAGGTTCTGCTAGGGTTATTTCTTTGACTCCTTTATCAATAAGAATCCTACACGGAATTTTCAGTTCGAGAAATTATTGTCCATCAGTTACGGGAGGTTTTGTGCCGTAGCAATTTTGTTACTTTTGTGCCGATAAACTTTGTTATTTTCACTTCATACACACAGATAAAAATAACCATCCCACTTCACTAAAAAACAGATTGATGAATTAGCATTTCGTGACTGGGCCCATAACCTCTAGGAAATAAATATTTCAATCTTAAGTTAAATAAAATAATGAGAAGTGGGATCAGTGACAACTCTCGGTAACAGTAACTATAAGCTAACGATGCAGAGTTAAGTACAATAGGCAATGCACAGAGTACAATACAGTGGATACATAGATGAAATCACACGCATGAAAATCAAAATTGGTAAATGAGTAGCCTAAAATATTTTGTTTTTCTACAAAGAATCATTGAAACAAAGTACGGAGTAAAAAACATCTATACTTGCCAAGATGCAAGACCCAGGTCATGCAAATGATAAATCCGTACACGGCACACATCTTGCTAAATTCAATGGAATGAAATGAATGAAATGAATGAAATGAATGAAATGAATGAAATGAATGAAATGAATGAAATGAATGAAATGAATGAAATGAATGAAATGAATGAAATGAATGAAATGAATGAAATGAATGAAATGAATGAAATGAATGAAATGAATGAAATGAATGAAATGAATGAAATGAATGAATTAAATGAAATGAAATGAAAAACTGCTTTATTGCTGCTTTTATTTACATTTCCACTAAAGCGCTGTCAGTGCAGCTCAGACCATTGGAGAGTGGTGTGTTTAGTACGTTTATCAAAATAAATAATCCTATATTTGGTGCAATGTTGTTTGATTCAAGTTCGGAAAGTGATGAAATGTCAGCGGCAACCAAGTGGTGGATGATTGGAAATCTACCTAACAAGCGGTTTTCAGTCCACCCAATAAATAGAAGAAGAAACAGTTTAGGAGAATACCACCACCTTTTCAGTGAACTCAAAAACGACCCCGATCGATTTCGTTCGTACATAAGGATGACCCCAGAAACTTTTTCTTATATACTGGAATTACTTACTCCTCAGTTGGACCACTGCATTTCTCACCACACCTTTCACGTGACACCGAGTCTCGCCGAGGAGAAGCTAGTTGTAACTATCAGGTAAGATTAGAATGAGTATAATAACAACTAATAGACCCAGGGATGAATACTAACATAGGCTATCATAGGTTTATTGTTTATAACAATAAGAAGATAAATGGTAAAGTATACAAGTAGAGTTGTAAATTATGGGTTTATTTAAACGAAGACTACATTTCATAAAGTTGTTTGAAACACATTTAATTCACTGAACAATGACTCCTCGAGAAATTTAAGTAGTTTACAAATTATTTTTCAGAATAGAGTTTTTTAAAAACACGTTACGAAGGAGTGTAACTCTTTGCAGAGCTGTGTTGAACACACTCGTTTTCAGCCTGTTGAGTATCAAAAAAATCACTGTAGTAGGCTTGTGAGTTACGAGTTATGGTGTTGTTTGTGGAACTTATCCCACAGAACAGGAACACTGTGAACGGCGGCAATAAGTTCTTCCTTCATTTCCACAACACAGAGCAGTGACTGAAAGTGACAAGTCGAGTCTGTGGCGGGGGTCGGGGGAGCCTCGACCTTTAACGAACCAATCACAGCGAAGCAGCCAGCTGAACCGCGCGGTAAGCATCGATGTAAATCAAATGAGTTTGATTTTTAAAAGCATCGCTGTAGACCTCCTGGATGGCATCGCGATGCACCTCCACGTTGAGGGTGGCCACGATACGTTTGAGCGGCGAGCGGCGGTGAGCGGCACCGCCCAGCGCCGCTCATGGTTCCAAGTCAAAACCGATTTTCGCGAAAACGCCGCTCGCCGCTCAGGTGAGTCATGCTTCTGTTCGGCCTAAAATGACAGGGAAACAGCAGCAAACATGCGATACGAGTCGATACGTGAGGTGCAGTCCAGATAATGTTTGTGGAATGACCAGCAAGGAAGTTTTTAAAACACTTCAGTCACCAGAAAAGTATGGGAAAAAATTATGGTTAAGGTTTTTCTAAAAACTAAGTTTTTCTTTAAAGGCAAACAATTGTCAGATAGCAACCAAAGTTGCAATACGTCTTGCAGGTAAGTATAGTTTACCATTTTATACTAAATTAACTCATAAAACTTGAGAAATTTCATGAGCGTTATAAAAGTGCCGCTTGTATCGTAGCCACCACCGCCGCTTACGTGCCGCTCAGGTTGCCGCTCGCCGCTTGCCGCTCACCGCTCGCCGCTCGTATCGTACCCGAGGCCTTAACGTGATTGGTCCTGTCAAGGCCACGTACCCCCCCCCCCCCCAAACCCCCTCACACAATACACCTCGGCACACCCTTCAGTCCGCTTTCACCCAAGTCAACGTTAAAGTTCCTCTTGTTTTTTGTTAGTTTTTAAAACCTGTTATCCGAAATAAAAGAAGATATTATTATTACTGACCTAAATCGTCCAGCCTTTTGGGACAAGAGACACAAGCAACATCACAATCGTCACGTTCTGGACAAGTAATGGAAGGAAATTGCGAAAGAACTAAAAGTTACAGGTAACTAAAAACTTTAAATTTAAACTTAAACCAGCTTTGCTGTTTTATGTGGGATATTCATTTTAAAGTGTGATGTAAAAGTATCCATAACAGACTTTCTAATTAATTTATATATATTTGTATTTTACATAAGTAAGTAAAAGGCTTTAAATTATGTAAAAATTATTTAAACTTACGAATGAGATCTTTAATGAACTATAAACAAGGACACACGGTTGCAACTAAGTATTATATTGATTACAGGTTGTTTACAAAATATTCCTTGCAACTATTTCTAACTTCTTTGGCTCGATTTGAAGTAGCATTTCCAGATCTACCCAATGGTTGTAAGTTCAGTCACGGCCGCCTTTAACTACAGGCCGCGGCCTTGTAGAATTGGCAACGTCGCAAGTGGTGCTGTCCAGCCCCGGAAGTCCCATAAAATAACATGGAGAGCAAGTGACACCTGCTCAGTAATTTACGGATTATTTATTTAAATGTATGATTATAAATCTATTAAAATATTTAATATAAAACATATAGTGTTCTAAACCAAAAAAATTTTTATTGAAAATCTATGTCTACATTAAAACCGGAGTCGTTTTTTATAGCCCTAACCCACTAGCCCAGTGACCAATCCGTCCAATGTCCTACTCCTAGCCTATCCTATTCTAAAACAATTCTCATTTCAAAACTAGGTAAGTTAAGCCCTGGTTTAGCCTTGTAGTTCTTCTCGCAACTCTGACTGTTCTGTTGGTTAGTAGGCTACTTAGTAGTTAAAGGAAAATGCAAGATTTACTTGACAGAAAGCAGGGCCGTCCAGAAAGCTCACTAACTTAGTAGCCTAGTAAACAAAAATTCTGATAAGGTTATACCAGTACCAGTAGCAGTAGCTTACTTACTTAGTTACTTAGCTTACTGGCAGTTGACACCGTGCCAGTAACTTAGTTTACACTTTACAAATCAAACCTTTATTAGTTAAAGACAAACGTCTTATTTTTAAACGGAAATTCAGATGTTTTCCTTTATTTTTATTGGTACACAACTACACAAGCCTTGATTAGCAATGTGTTTAAAAATCTTGTGAAGCTACAGTTTCACCCTAACCGTTGAAAGAAAAACCTCTAATCTAAAAACTCATTATATATTAGGCCTATTTATTTTTCTTATGGCTTTGGCTTTGGTTGGATTAGGTAAGTTACAAGGATGATCAAACAAAAATTTCATCTCAGTCTCCCAAGCTGATTTAAGTTAGAGCTAATGTTAAGGGATAAGTTTATGGTAATTATAAATCACTTTTGAAACTTTAGAGTATTATGCCTAACTTAGGTAGGCCTAATAGTTTAGGCGGCTGCACTTTACTTTACGTCCTACATTAATTCGAATGAAATTATCGATTATTCGATTGTTTCATTCGATAAATCGTTTGGTTAGGTAGGTTAGGTTAACCTTACCTAACTGACCAAACGATATAACTTATCGAATAATCGATATATCGATCGATATTTTCATTCGAATGAGTGTAGGACGTAAAGTAAAGTGCAGCCGTTTAGGCCTACAGGCCTGTCATTGGCATCTCATTTATATCAATGGAGTCAATTGATACAAGTTATTCAATTTTGTACATACTACAGCCAAGGTATAAATAGAGATGATAAAAGAATACTCATAGCTCAAATAACAGATCTTTTGACAAGGTTGAAAGTGGAAATAGAAAACATTTCTGACGATAGTGCGGATGTGATTTCAAAGAAGCTAACTTTTCTTATAGATCAATTTTCACTTATTTTCCTTAACAAACCACGGTACTCTGTAGCCACAATTTTAAATGCTTTTCTTATTTACATGCAGTCTGTCAAATGTTATAATGCAATTAGGTTCAATCATATAATGACTCTTCCTCATCCAAGGTTTTTGCTAAAATTATCATCATCATTTCAGATATCCCCTAATCAAAGTAAAGGAAATGAAAACTTTTTAAAGAGCCTATCCAAAGACTTTTCAAACTTAGAAAAAATTGTAAGTTTGCAAATAGACAAAATTCATGTAAAACAAAGTTTGGATTTCAAAAATGGAAATTTTTACGGTTTTGCTCAAAATGATGGGGATAATTTAGCTAAAACTATTGTTGCTTTTTTAGTAAACTCAGTTTTTGAAATTATGAAGGAAGTGATACAGCTAATACCTGTTAAACAGTTAACGGGTTCCGAATTAGCAGAAATGACCAAGCAAGCAATACATATGATTCAAGACAGTGGTCTGACGGTTTTAAGTATAGTCAGTGATAACAATGGTGTTAATCGTGTAATGTTTAATGAACTAACTAAAAACTCTGCAAGTCAACATTATTTTCAAGTACCGGGAAGTCCTTACAAAACATTTGTATTGTATGATAGTGTTGACATTCTAAAAAACATCAGAAATAATTGGTTGAACCAAAAAGATCTATGCAAAACATTTGTATTTCCTGTATGGCCAAATGATGATTTATTTGATTGTAATGATGTACCAAACACTAATTTCAGTAATTTCGAAGAATTTACAGAAGCACAATTCAAAGATGTAAGGGGATATATATAGAATGGAATGCAATTCTCTCGTTAGGTCTGCACCCAAGCTTTCGTTCAAGACTGTTTACCCAAACTCCTTAGAACGCCAAAAGATTCCTTGGCTGTAAATGTTTTCCACGAATCCACGCTTGCTTCCTTAAATAAATATGGACTCAATGGAAATGCAATGTTTGTTAAAATTATCTTGACATGGTGGACTATTGTTAATACTAAACGGCCATTGACACACGTCTAAAAACGAAATAAGCTCCAAAAGTCATTTGAATCCAAAGATGATGATAGGTTAGTTTTTTTTTGAAAGATTTGTTGATTGGCTAGTCAAATGGAAGGAAAACTCTTTAAAGAACTTATCCGCTGGCTGTTTGACTGACGAAACATATATAACTTATACGATACAACATTACGTAATCTAGTCTGAATTCTTCAGACCACCAATGTGTATAGGGAATTAATCATTTACGCACTAAGTTTTTTAAAACCTAAGTACATTCTTATTGGAAAATTCCAGACAGACAATTTAGAATCAAGATTTGGACAGTATCGACAATTAGCAGGTGGAAATTACAATATTTCAACAATTCAAGTATTGGAAGCAGAAAAAAATTTGAATCAAAAGTGTCTTAGGTATTCATTCGGCTAGGTATGGATCTGTGACGTTTTCACCAGAAATGCTCAATGAACGTGATGAAACCGAACTTGAGTGTAGACCTAATCGGCAGCAAGTTTTACCAAACCCTACTTTTGAACTTGAAAATTCATTTTACGAGATTTTAGAATTAGATTTTAATGAATATGTTAAAGTTGATGAATCTGTCATCATCTACATCGGCGGGTACATCGTCCACAAAATTGTTTCAAAAATCAAATGCGAAGAATGTTCAGAGTTATTGAATTCTAGAAATTGCAATGATGATTATTTCTTTGTCATAAACAGAGGAGGTCTTAGTGTACCCTCAGAAATAGTAATGGTGATTTGTAGACAGGTAATAGGGGTTGTGCAAAGCCTTATATCAGAAAAGTATGAAAGCTCCTTTTTAATTAATAATGAAAATCAACGGAACATAGTTACAGAACTTAGCATTCTAAGAATTGAATCAGATGCTGATCTTGGTGAGCTTTTAGGAAAGATCAAGTTTGATCAACCTCTGACTGATGACCGAGGTACTCACAATAACCGTCCACACAAAGTACAAGACGACACAAAAGAATTAGTTAAGGAACACATTTAATCTTTCCCATTGCAGGAGAATCATTATTCCCGTAACGACAGCAAAAAACTTATCAACCCAACTTATCAGTGAAAAAAATTTGGAAACTTTTCCTCATTAAGCACCCAGATACCAATGTTTCTTTGCATATGTACCGAAACATATTCAAATCTGATTTCAACCTAAGGTTTGGACTTCCTAGATCTGACACTTGCACATATTGTGATCGCCTCTTCATTAATCTAGTTGCGGCTTCCAATGAAACTGAAAAGCTTTCTCCCCTGTGTCAGGGATTTCGCTTTGATTGGAAAAGCAAAGAAAGGGGCAAAGGTTTACATTCCTTTTCATTGGGTTACTGTTATTGCTAACGGGAAAGACTCGAATCCATTTGAAGTTCAAGTTATTGACACAGATGACTTCAAAAACTCTTACCTCGTTTTGAATTCCTTGGCCACAGGAAAATTTGGTATTACGCAACATGTGTGGTATCAGATAGATGATCCAGCTACTCTTCGTGCAAGACCTACACACAATGTTCTGCGGCCATGGACTACACACTGCTTAGCAAAAAGAGTTAGGAACTCCAGGGATGGAAGAGTCTACCCACCAGTAAAGGTGGGTGTATTAACAGTATTTCCATATTAGCCTAAAATATTTTGTTTTCCAACAAAGAATCATTGAGACAAATGATGGTTAGTCCGGAGTAAAAAAACCTTACATCTATACTTGCCAAGATGCAAGACCCAGGTCATGCAAATTATAAAGCCGTACACTGCATATATTTTTCTTAATTCGATAAAGAATTTTAAATCTCCAAAATGTTCCAGATTTAAAGAAATTTCTGGCACAGTTCTCCAGTACGACTCGGGGAACACGCACTATCTCATCTACAAAAAAGATTTGTGAGTCAAGCCCTGCGATATATTCTAAAAGCACAGGTAAATCTAATGCTTTATAGTGTTAGCAAAACGGGAGTTCAAAACAAGTGCAAAAAGATCGAATTAGAAATTGCTGAAATATTAAGATTGTTAGTTGTAAAATGGCAGGATAAGGCAGAAGCTAGTCAGGTTTGCCCCATTTTACAACTAAAAATCGTAATATTTCAACTATTTCTTGGGTACGCGCATAGTGAAGAGGTGAAGGTGGAGGTGTAGGTGTAGGTGTAGGTCGCCGTTAACGGCGAGGTAAAACAATTTTATTATGTTAAATGCGTGCGCGCATGGTGAGCAGGTAGCGGTAGAGGTGTAGCTCGCCACTTACAAGGAGGCATAGCAGGGCGTTTTTCGAAAACAAACTAGTTTGTTACCTCGCCGCCTATCTCGCGGCTTTGCTCGCTGCTTTAACGTGATTGGCCACGCACCCCCCCCCCCCCCACAACCCCCTCTCACAATACACCTCGGCACTCCCTTCAGTCTGCTTTCACCCAAGTCAACATTTAAGTTCTTAAGTTCCGCTTGTTTTTTGTTAGTTTTTGATAACCTGTTAACCGAAACGAAGGAAGATATTATTATTGCTGTCCAAAATCGTCCAGCCTTGTGGGACAAGAGCCACAAGCAACATCATAATCGTCACGTTCTGGACAAGGAATGGAAGGAAATTGCGAAAGAACTAAAAGTTACAGGTAACTAAAAACTTAAAATTTAATCTTAAACCAGCTTTGCTGTTTTATGTGGGATATTCAGTTTAAAGTGTATGTAAAAGTATCTACAACAGACTTTCTAATTAATTTATATACATTTTTATCCCACATTAGTAAGTAAAAGGCTTTAAATTAGGTACAAATTATAAACTTACGAATGAAATCTTTAATGAACTATAAACAAGGACACACAGTTGCAACTAAGTATTATCTTGATTACGGGTTGTTTACAAAATGAAACTATTTCTAGATTTTTCGCTCGATTTGAAGTAGCATTTCCAGATCCACCCATTGGTTGTAAGTTCAGTTCAGTAGGGAAAGGCAGGAGTTCTGACAATTTATTATATACTTCTTCTGAAAGCCAAGAGCTTTTTTCGAATAAGGTTTCATGAGATTCTCGCGCAAGGGATACGCTTCATCTGCAATAAAACGTGTGGAACTTTTATATTGCTGTAGGCAAACACTTTTCTTCGGGAATACACAATTTGTTTTGTTCCAACAACCTTCCAAAATCTGACGCCCTCAAGGTTCCCCCATCGCTTTGTTTGCCGAAACCGCCAACATCAATAAATAGAAACTTGTAATGGTCATCCGCAACATCCTGTAGAACAATTGAGTAAGTCTCCTTATAATTGAAGTACATAGACCCTGAATGCGCTAAACATTTTATTCCACAGTGTTTCCCATCCAACGCTCCGATACAGTGTGGGAATTTTCAAATCTCATAGAATATTTTTGCAGCTTGCTCATCATCTTCAGTAGTTGGAACTGGCATATGCTCTGGTTGGAACGTCTCCCATAACAGTTTGCACACATTCTTGACGATTTTGCCCGCTGTATTGTCTCCATTCGAAATGATAATCCAAAAGTTTTAAAACTGCTTCCAGTTGCCAAGTACCTGCAACCAAAGAACACAATATAACCAAAAACATAATATTAAAAATATTAGTTGTTTACGTTTTCGTATTTTGTTCCAGATAAAGTTGTGAAGCAAATTTGGAAGAACTTGAGGCAAGAATTTAGAAAACAATTTTCCAAAACAATTAAGTCTGGAGCTGCAGCACCAGAAACAACCACATGGAAATATTACGACAGCATGGCGTTTCTCAAAGATCAGTTTTTGCCCCGCAAATCAAGAGGAAACCTTGCAGATGTAATTGCAGATGACTCAGACCACGACCTAAACGAAGATGAGTCGAAAGAAGTGACCGAGATAGGCCAAGAATATGATGAACCTAACAATCCACAGTTGTTATCAGAGAATCTGACAATAGTACCGGCGCCGGCGAGTGAATCACGCCAGCAGCAGAAATCTCATGCATGAAGCCCTGCAATGCCACCAAGATTTAATACGAATGACGTGATTACAAGAACAGGATTAAAAAAAAAAGAATCACACAAGCGGGACGTGATTGGACGGGAATTAGTGCAGTTGGAGAAAGAAAAGTTGAAGTTAAAGCAACAGAAAAGTGAGGACAGGGCAAATGACGGGGATGTTGGGTTCTTCAACTCATTGCTACCCCATTTTAAAAACCTGAATCCTAGAAAAAAATGTTGCTCAGGATGAAAGTTCAAGAAATTCTTTTTGACACGGCATACTCACCCGAACCACCATCATCGTTCTCAACAACATCAACTGTCACTAGACCTTCGTCAGTAGACCACAGTACATGTTTGTTTAAGGAGATTAGATAACCCGTTACTTGAAATCGAGCAAAACAGCAACTTAAAGAATAAAGAACGAAACCATAAACAGCTAAACCTCAATCAAAGACTCACATTAAAGTTAGTGAAAGACTTTATAATCGAATAAAACAAGAACTCCATCAAAAACCATTATTGAATATTATAAATCCTAATGATTTGCCCAATTATGGCACGGCAGCTTGGGTTGGTCAGCGGGAGGCGTGTTCGAGTACCAGAAAGGATCTGTGCAAATTGCATCAGCTTTGCACCACAAACTAATTACCGTAATAATTACTGGTAAGGGATTAACACAGTCCGTTTATTCTCTGACGGCTGTGGTGTTCAGAACAAAAACACTACAGTCGTGTTCATCAACGGGAGGTCACCCACCCAGGGCTTAATCAAGACCTACCACTAGAGATGAGAAAACCGACCATGAGTCGGGAGCGAGAAGCCTGACCATAGGTCGGGAGCGCGCCCGAGTTCGCGTACAAACCTCGCTCGATTTTGAGAATATACCTGTGAATGGATGTGGATTTAAATTGTTAATAGTGTTATACAATGGTATTGATCATTTATATAGGCTTGTATAGGCCGTAGGCAGGATTTAAAAAAGTGGCTAAAATGCCCACTATGTTATTCTTATGGGGAAAACGTGCCTAAAGTGATGTCATATTCTGGGTTCGCCACTACTTTACATTTACACCTGTAAGGGCCAATAAATGTAAGAAATAGCTTTTTTAGCTTGATGTCGAATATATTTATGGAGAATAAGTAAGAAATAAGGTTTGACAATTATATAGGGATATGTGGGCAAAGATCAGGATTTTTGGAATTGGTGGCCAAAAAATGATCCCCATGTTATTCTCGTGGGAAAAAACGCCCCAAGTGACGTTAAACCGGTAGTTCGCTACTACTAAAATTAAATTATTTAAGTAAATAACTCAATTAACTAATTGTTGTAATTATAGAGCCTATAAAAAAGCCGATTTTTACATAATTTTTAAAAATTACTCTAAGGTTATGCCTCAATAAACATTATTTTAGTCAGTTTTTCTGGATTTTCCTAAAATTTTGAAATCTGGATTTAACGACTTTTGCCACTGACCTAAAGACTTATTATAAAAAATATATTATGTTGTAAGAAATTTATATAAGGAATCTAAAATCGAATGAAACAAAAACTCTATCAAAAACTATTTATTGAATATTATAAATACTAATGATTTGCCCAATTATGGCACGGCAGCTTGGGCAGGTCAGCGAGAGGCGTGTTTGCCGTCAGCTGGAGTGACGGAGTAGTACACCTCTTGTGACTCAGTCACAACACAGAACGTTGTGACCACAAGGGATGCATTACTCTCGTTGGTCGATTTGTGGAGCACACGAGGCATGCTACTTGACCCTCCGACGCAAGCTCAGGCGTCTCATCCATTGCAGCGATGAGCAATCTCTCGATTTTCACGCGTTTTTTTTCCATATCTGGCAATTACTTATATCTACGGGAGGGATGGGGGTTGGATAGATTTTCACGAAACGTCCCCGGCGCCGGGAATGCAGTGTGTGGCATATGTGTCTTTCCCCCCTACCTTTGAGTAAACTAAGACAACTGTAAAACTGGAAAATTACATATCCTTAACCAAAGTGTTTCATATAAATAATATTCCTAAGGGTCTTATCACTACATCACGCTCTAGGTCTTCGCAAAGTTGATTGAAGTCACAGTTTAAGCTTTTATTTACCAAATCTGTGAAGAACGAGTCGAAACTTTCACCGGGATATTGCTTTCTAGTGAGGAATTTGTGCCTTTCTACAGGCAAGTTCTTCTTTGTGTAGAAGTAGGCCTGGAACTTATCTACCACAGTGTTGTAGTTGGTTAGTGAATTAGAGTCAATATTCAAGGAGTTGAAAGTATCAAAACACTTTGCATCTAAGTTATGCAATAGGATTGCTATTTTCCGTCCATCTTTCTCTTTATCGAAGTTTAAGGCAGTTAGGAATATCTTTAAACGTTGATACCAAAACGTCAAATTCCGAGCTATGTTTCCTTAAAAAGCTTATCCGGCCTATTTTTGAATCGATGCTGGCACTTGTATTTGGGTTAGATGATGAGGAAGGCATTTTACTAATTTGACAGTTCTTACTGAAATGCATTTTTCAATGAAGATTATCCACACTAAGATAGGCTATGCTAGGAACATACAGCAATTCTCACGTAACCTAACCTATAACTAATCCACTCGGTTATTTGTTTCATTAATGTGCTATTGTAATGTAAGATCCAGCGCCGCCATAAGGTTAACTAAACGACGAAATATGCCAGGATTTTTTAAAATTTTCGCGTTCACCATGTACTTGCAATGCTAACTCAAACTCCCCACAACATTTAATTGCATCAATTATTTTACCGAAAATGTATCGATTTTTCGAAACTTCTTAATTTGGTTTTGAATTTTTAATCTATATTATTATCATCCATTCGGCATCTAATGTCAATTTTGCCTAAAGCAGCATATTCCATCGACGTATTTATGTGTTTTACACTTGTTTTGTGTTTTTTTACTTTCTCCAGTAGAAGATGTTTAAGTCTGAAATGCCGTCTACAGTCCATGCACGATCTTGAACCCCCATGAATAAAACAAGTGTAGCAGAAAAATGCATTTTTAATTGAACAACCGCATAGCCATTGCATGATTGTACATATATGGCGAAAATGTTCGTGTGAAACTATTCTTATTCTTGTAACTGTTTTGAATCTAATTGATTTTCTTAAAAGACCTATGAAGTCCTTTTTTTCAAAGATATTTTTTGATCAATATTTTTTATTCCTTCATTGCTAATCAGGCTAACTTCGTGAGTGACGTTAGCCGTTGACGACAACGACATGCCGCCACCCATTATTATTTACAATCCTCGGCAAATTTACATGTAATATTGAGGCTAAGAATAAGTCACTATAACTTATATGGTCTGAGTCGCTGCTCTGATTTATGAATGCCCCAGAGTCCCTATTGTAAAGCATTGGAATGACATCACGGCACCCTCAGCGCTGTTCGGTGTTTCTACCATAAGACTACATGCATTGAGCTTTGGACGGAGGTGGCAGAAATCCACATTATGAAAGCAACTATCGCAAAACAGTCATTACTGGATTCAAATGTAAAACAATTTCATTTCATATTATTGTCATATTGATTAAAGTACTTGTGAGTAATTAAATTAAACTGACGATGGATTATTTTTTAATTGCATAAATAAAAAAATAATTTACTATCGTATTGTTGGGAGGGTGGCGTCCGAAAGTCCTCACGGGCTAGCCGCTACTGATACCCCTTTGATTTCAGGGTGGTCATCACTAGTAGCAGCGTCTCTTTGGTTTTGTCCCAAGCTGGAATATACCACACTACTTTGAACCTCCATAGATATAGCTGTTTTCCGTTTCTTTTTCTTTTCTTGTGACCAATCTATTTCACACTTTTCGCTTAAAAATTTTTCTTCGACAATAATCTGGCATTAACTAACTTTTTACGAGTTGCTTCAATTAGGGTCATTGCAGCTGACAAATCCAAATATTTTTATTGCATGAAGATAGAATATGAAACTGTTTTGTTGAATTTGCAAACTTAGATCAAGTGAATCAGATCTGTAATTTTTTCCTTCATCCAGCACGATCAAAATTGCTTGAAAAGTTTGTGTGACATTCTTTACAGAGCTTCGTCGTACAGAGCTTTTACTTATACGTTAAATTGATGTTATGTGCTATATGTGATGTATCTTGTGCAAAAGAGTGCTCTAGCCTCTGATGAGCGTTGTAAGGCGGCAAGATGGCTGACTGTTAACAACTTGTTGTAAAGTGTCCTGTTACTTTTGTTCGTACTTAGTTTTTCCAACTCACCTGTGCTGCTTCCCGTCTCACAGAATATTTCTCAAAGCTGTAGTGAGTCTCTGTGTCAATTAAATGTGTAAATACTAGCACCCGAATATTCACATTTACCCTGCTAACACCGGCCCTATCCCTTCAAACTGCAAAGTCATTAATTTAACCTCGTCAATTTTGTCTCAACTCCAACGTCCCATCTGTCTACTTAACACTTGTCGTCTGCTGTCAATACCATAGTGAACTCACATTCTCTAACATAGTGAACTCACATAGTGAACTCCAGTCCGCCAAAAATCCACAGCCTTCTCGATATTGAAACCGGCACTATAATAGATACCATTGATTATTTATCAAGCCCTACAGAATGTCTTCGTTGGATGTTTGTCCAGTCTGCGTCATTGCGGTAACTCAAGAGGATAGAGGTGTTGCATGCGATGACCAGTGTAAGAGATGGTTTCACGCAGCCTGCGTCAAGTTATCAGCCTCGGAATACTCCAAGCTGGCAAATGATGTAAATAAAAAATGGAACTGCGGGCGTGATGACTGTTTAAATGCTGCAAAACAGCCCCTAAACATGCTAGTTGCGCAATTATCATCACTGAGTAAGAATATCGCCGTCCTAACGAATAAAGTAGATACACTTATCTCTCTTCCTACTAAGATCGATAAAATAATATCTGATGTAAGCCGCCTCAACGACAATATACAGTCACTGAATGATCGTGTAACTTCAAATGAAGAACGAATTAAAGTGATGGAAAACGCAGCCAACAACTCTACCTCTGGCAACATAAATTTTAATCCCGAGGATATTTTGGCAGAGATGAATGACCGTGCACGCCGCTCATCAAATGTCATGGTCTATAACCTCCCCGAGTCCCGCAGCACCGACATTGACACCAGGAAAAAACATGACCTTGACCTAGTCTCTGAATTGTTTAAATCCTTCTATCCTACATTTGAAAATAAAGGAATAAACACTTCCCGAATCGGCAAGAAGCAGAGTGACAAGCAAAGACCCCTTAAGGTATTCTTGAAATCTGAATCTGAGGCTCGTAACATTATTATTAATTACCCACATGACACTGAGGTTGGAGCTGGTGAAAAATTTGCTTCAGTCTCGCTCGGCCGGGACAGAACGCCACAAGAACAGAAGTACCTTAAAACTCTCAAAGAAGAACTCGAAAAAAGAAAACTCAAGGGAGAAAAAACCCTAACGATTAAATTTAGAAACAACGTTCCATTCATTGTAAATATCTCAAAAAACGATTAAGCCCCAAAGGGGCCAATCCGCTTGCATGCTATTACCAAAATGTTAACGGAATCAGAAGCAAATTTCACTCCCTCTCACAAACCGTTGCAGTCTGCCCCTATGACATTATATGTCTCACTGAAATTAACCTGTCTTCTGACATACATGACAGCGAACTTGGCATGCCGGAGTATACTATTTTCAGATGTGATAGGTCTGACTCCACAAGTAGCAAATTGAGTGGCGGTGGGGTACTAATTGCGATTCGTGACAGTATTCCATGCCAACACATAACGTCTACAGGCAATGACATAGAATGTCTGTTCGTACTGTGTAAACTTGCATCAAGTTCAGTCCTAGTTGGCAATGTTTATATACCCCCGGGTCAGCCCACTTCCATGTACTCCGCACTATGTGATACCTTTGATGAGATCATGAGCTTAATCAAGGATACAGCATTTATTGTCGTTATGGGTGATTTCAACCTCCCAAACATGATCTGGACTGACCCAGATCCTCAAAGACTAACGTTATCTTCACGCTACGTCAAGGAAACTTTCTCGTCATACGAGCTCACTCAGGTCAACAGAGTCCTAAACCATAGGGGAGTCAGCCTTGACTTGATTTTCTCAAACAATGACGATCTTGATGTAAGAAACGCTGAGGATGTATTGCTGCCAGAAGATATGCATCATCCAGCTTTGTCTTTCTCTCTCAGCGCCTCAAACTCTTCACCCTCGACAGGTCCTAGATACTTCCATGACTTCCGTCGCTGTAATGTTGAAGCTGTCTTTGACAGTCTACTTCGTCTCAACTATCCTATTCTGTCAGATCAACTCAACATAGAGAATGATTTTAACAACTTCTGTACATACATTGGATCCACCATCAAGTCCCACTCACCCATAAAAAAATCCGCTGGCTCAAAATTTCCACATTGGTTCTCCAATAACCTCAGAAGACTAATCATAGCCAAGAAGGCTCTACAGAAAAAATATAAATCATCACTTTCCCATCAAGATTATTTGAACTTCCAAAATATAAGAAGAGTCTGCAAGTTACAAACACTTCAATGTCACTCCGTCTATCTCTGTAAAATCGAGTACAGTATCCCCTCAAACATGAAGTCTTTCTGGTCATATGTAAAATGCCAAAAAAGCTCATCTTCGCTCCCATCTTCTATGTTCCTTGACTCAGAAGAAGCCGCAGACCCCGAAGGCAAATGCAACCTTTTCGCTGAATATTTTTCTTCAGTCTTCAGAGTGACTGACGTTCCACAGCCAACTTTTGACTTTGGTCTGAATCTATCAATAAGCAGCTGTAAATTTCAAGCTTTGGATGTGCAGAGAAAGTTGGAAGCATTGGACCCGAACAAAGGAGCCGGCCCAGACGACATCCCGCCTGCTGTACTGAAGTAATGTGCCCCTGTCCTCGCACCCCACCTCCAAATCTACTTTGAAAAACTTCTCTCAGCGGGAACTTTTCCGACGGTGCTGAAGCATAGTTTTGTTGTTCCTATTTTTAAATCAGGTTGCAAAAACAATATAAAAAACTATAGACCAATTGCCATTCAGTCTGCCCTGTCCAAAATTTATGAAAGTCTTATCCTTGACTGTTTGAGCTTTCAACTTGGTAGATTTATTGCTCCAGAACAACATGGCTTCATCCAGGGTCGCTCCTCTTGTACAAACCTCCTCGTTTTCCACAATCTAATCATGTCAGCATTTACCGAGCACTCCCAAGTAGATTGTGTCTATCTGGATTTTAGCAAAGCCTTCGACAGAATAGACCATCACTTATTGATTGCTAAACTTGAGGGCTATGGAATCTGTGGCCCATTACTCTCCTGGCTGAATAGTTACCTCACTGACCGCATCCTCGTTGTTAGGTGTGATGGAGAGCAATCCCGTCCCTTCACTGCCACTTCTGGAGTGCCCCAGGGTTCTCATCTTGGTCCACTGCTGTTTAATTTATTCATTAACGACATCTGCCCAGAAATTAAAACTAAATTTCTCTTATTTGCTGATGACATTAAGGTGTTCAACAAAGTAACCTCCACACATGACCAAGAAATGCTTCAACACTCGATTAACAACATCAGCAAATGGTGCTTATCAAATGCAATGGAGCTCAATGTCTCCAAATGTGTAGTTATGTTTCTCAGTCTCAGTAACTTAGTTCATGAGTATGACTATTGTATCGATGGCAGAAGTCTCAGCGTGGTCGAGAAATTCAGAGATCTAGGTGTAATCACTGTCCCTTCACTCAGCCCACAAGATCATCTGATCCATATATCCTCAAGAGTCTCTTCTCTGTTGGGGTTTATCCATCGCTCCACAAGATCTTTCATATCTCCCATGGCACTCGTCACGCTATACAAATCCCTGGCCCGACCAATCTTAGAGTACTGCTCTGTCATCTGGAATCCGTATCAAAGTGGCCATATTGAAATCTTAAACAGGATTCAAACACGATTTCTTAAACTACTGGGTCTGAAACTCGGGTTTCCTTTCCTCGAAGTTCCTGTAGCAGCTCTCGAGGTGCACTTTGGCCTTCAACCACTTCCCCTGAGACGACAAGTCAACGACATTGTATTCCTTTTCAAAGTGGCAAATGGGATCATTGACTGCCCCGAACTCTTGAACGAAGTGGACTTTAACGCTCCCAGAGGAACCCGATCCAGAGCTGTCTTCAGAAGGAGGTATCAGCCCACGAACTATACCCTTCACCACGGAATCTCCAGACTGCTGAGATTTAGCGAAGACCTCTGCCCACACTTGGATTTCTTTGGGCCATCACCAGCATCCTTCAGACGTGATGTCCAGAGGCTGCTCTACTGACACCTCTCCGCTCTCTATTAGTGTTGGTTATTTGGTGGTGCCTCTAAAGGGCCACATGCTGGGTGCCGGGAAGTGCTGATTTGTGTCGAGTGATGCGATTTGTGCTCTTGGAGTTCCTTGGTGGTGCCTTTAGATGGCCACACGCTCAACAGTGCCAAGTGATGAAATGTCTTGTCAGCATTCTATCAAAAAGTTTTTCTCCCTCCAGATCCATCCTTTTGTTATACAGTTTTGTTTTTATGTTACGTTAGCTCTTTCACAGTTTATTATATTGTTATCATTGCCATAGTCTATTATTGTTATGTTTAGTAAATTTATTAATGTTAATTATCCACAATGTTGTCATTTTGATGGTTACTGATTGTTATTGATGTTAAATATTCACACTTATTGTTATTGTACTTAATTATTTACACTGTTTCTTGTTATTGTTATTGATGTTTATTATTCACAATTTTTCTTGTTATTGTAATTGATGTTAATTATTTACACTGTTTCTTGTTATTGTTACTTTTTTCACAATGTTGTAACTGTTGCAATTCACTCAAACTGTCCACCACCACCACCAAACTTCTTACTCATTTATTGATGTTTTCTATTGTATTATCTTGTTGTATGTAAATCTTGTCTGATGTATTATTTTGTAAAATGGCGATTGCCGTCGGAATGAATAAATAAATGAATAGTAGCTGTAGCGATTGTTCTTCTGTTCTTATTATTATTAAAGTAGGCTGTGGTGAATATATATTTAAATAAAACAAACATCTTCAATTAACTCAAAGCTGCCATCTTTATTAAACCCAAAGTAAAGAAGGAAGAGACTCACAGACGAGGCTCCCCCACTACTGATAGTTACAGTTGTGCCAATACAACAAAATATAAAATACAATTAGATTAGAAATGAGTACTTATAACATTTCCCTCTTTGACAAAAGAAACATTTATCTTCTTACTTCAAAATAACTCTCATTACAAAACAACATTAACATAGTTAGTGGTTATGAAACAAATCAAATTTAATTTAAGTTTACAACAACTCAGTTGATAGTGTAACTAATAATGATTATAAATTTTTTTCAATTACCATTTAAGTCAAACACTTGTTTATGTACCTTTGCTATGGCCTATTTCTTATAAATGCATGTTTTCTATCTCACTTCCTAGAAACACACAGAATGCCAAGTGCTCAACAGCATTAGGCTACTTTTTAATTCATTTGTTTACTGAATATTATAATTTACAACCAAAACTATTTCAAAATTAACATTCTTTTTTTTCAGCCTATCTTAAAATTAGTTTTATATGTTGGCTATTACATTATTAAATTGCTACGTTTACATCATTTTATTTTTTATTACTTCTTCCATCTTAATGTGAAAATTTCATCTTAGTGTGGAATAATTCTAACAACTCTTACAACTTTTTAACTCATTATTATTACTTAAAAATAATTTTATGTTTGTCTAACAACAACTAACCAACACAATTTTACTGAGGTTCTTATACAATTTTAAATTGATATTAGGGCCTATTCGAATTTTCTCACAACTGTTTAGTACACATGTCAGCTATTAGTTATTGTCTCTTCGTCTTAACTGGCTCCGCATGATGTAAAATGAAATTGTACAAAAAAGAATAGTAACTGCTATGTATGAAATAAAACACAAAGTAAACAACTGGAATGCCTATTCCTAATTGGTGATTCAACACAGACATTTGATTGGTCATGATTGTCACTATACCAATTACTTTGACCATCTGAAGGTCTTAATCTGAGATGAAATGTATTACGCGTAACAACTCTTCCACTTCGAAATAGTTTTACAACATATGACCTTACGTTAGCTGTATGGCCTACTACAAGACCAGGTTCCCAAATCCTTGAGTGAACATTGTAAACATATACTTTGTCTTGTGGTTTAAAGTACCGTCCAGGACGAGTACTTCTGTCGTAATATTTAGCAGACAATTCCTGCTGTTTAGAAAGAAGCATACTTACTAGACTAGTATCATGTACTTGCGGTTTTAACAAGTTAGCAGACACTGGGACTCTACTTCGTAGCCTAGGCCTACGACTCATTAGTAATTGAGCCGGAGATAAGTCACCTACTACAGGTGTGTTACGGAACTCCAGCAAGGCTAAATTGATATCCTTGTCATCATCACAACATTTCTTGAGAATTTTCTTATAAGTTTGGATCATTCTCTCGACTTGGCCATTCGATCTAGGGTATAAGGGGCTTGTATTGACAATCTCAAAATTCCATTCAGCTTGAATGTACTTACAGACAAGTTTTAGGCTAGGATCTTGCTGCGTAGCATTAACAAACTCAGATTTCCTACGCTCAGAAATGGCTAAATCATGTGGTATTACAACTTCCACTAAATCAATTACAGGATCACTAACCTGGTCTTTAATATGACAGCGGAGAGAAATCATGCCTTCAATTTTAAGTTTAAAACCACCATAGGAGACCAGTTTAATCTTAGTCGGTGTCACAAAATCACTTAGTTCTGAATCAATTTCCAAGAGCTTCTGTAAAGGCAATATGTTTATTTCCGCACCACCGTCTAACTTGAACTCAACTTCGTGTCGACTGGGACCTATTAACACATTTTCAAACCAACCTCCTTCCGCTGTTTTTTCAGATACTATACTGTCAATATAAAATCATCGTCACAAAGAATGTCATTTACTTGTTTGACACTACCATTAGGCCTACTTTTGAACTTGTTATTAAACTTCTTTCTTGTGTTCTTAAAACAACCTACTGAGAAGTGATTTAATTTATTACACAGGAGACAGCGCTTGCCATAGGCTGGGCAGTGTGCTGCTAGGTGCGTGGTATTACAAAGATAAGGTTTACCTGAGTCCTTGTTGTTAACAGGCCTAGTAGGCCTAGCCCAATGCATTAAACTGTCCACTTCCTGGGCCCCATTGGTTACCTTTCCTTTGACGTAGGCCCACCTCATGTACTACTTCTTCCTTAATTACTGGAGCTTGCGTAGTTGAAGATTTATCATTAACAGAAAAAACCACTTTGTCTTTGGTTATGTTACTTACATGCTCCCTACTAGACTCGATTAGCCTACAAAACTTAACAGCGTCATCAAGTTTTACGTTAGTTTCTCGTATAAGTCTTTCTTGAGTCGAGTTATCGTTGATTCCCATGACAATCCTATCCCTTATTAAATTTGACTCTTGATCCCCAAAGTCACATGAGATAGCAAGTTTACGTAAGTCCGTCAAAAAACTATTAAACGATTCCCCATCAGCCTGAGACCTTCTGAAAAATAGGTATCTCTGATACACAACATTAGTGTTAGGCGTAAAATGAGCCTCAAACGCATTGATGACTTGATCGAGGGTTAAATTTTCCTCAGGCCCTAGCTTAAAAGTGTAATAGACCGACAGAGCCTCGGCTCCAATAACATTCATGAGCTGAGCAATTTTCACATCTTCAGCCTTTCCCGTTGCTTCAGTTGCCTTCAAGAACAACAGAAACTGTTTCTTAAAAAGTGTCCACTCTGTAGCCACATCTTCATAATAATTAATGGCCCTGGAGGCTTGAAACTTGTCATAATGTAGACTTACCCCTGCCGTTACCATGAGGTTTTGTTGGCGTCACTTTGTTATTTGTAAATTTTACTACTTAACTGCAACATTCAAATTTAAATTTGATATATATTACGCAGCGCCATGTAGCGATTGTTATTCTGTTCTTATTATTATTAAAGTAGGCTGTGGTTAATATATATTTAAATAAAACAAACATCTTCAATTAACTCAAAGCTGCCATCTTTATTAAACCCAAAGTAAAGAAGGAAGAGACTCACAGACGAGGCTCCCCCACTACTGATAGTTACAGCATAGACTAATCAACACAAGGTTACAGTTGTGCCAATACAACAAAATATAAAATACAATAAGATTAGAAAATATAACAGTAGCGGGCTGAGAATTCCCTCCCTTTTTCAGTATGAAAATCTATGATGGACTGGACTAGCTCTTCTTGAGGTTTACAACTTAATGACAACGCGCGCGAATTGTCTGTCAATGTTGTTGAACACGAAGGAGTAGGTTCTTTCTGGGTCGACGAAACATCTACATGTTTTACAGGAATGTCTGTCACTATTTATTGAGCACTTCCCGGCTCTTGAACAGATCCAGTATCTTAAATACCAGTACATTTGTTGTTATGGTTTCAGACAGAGGCTGATGGACAACATCTTGAAGGCCACAACAATGACTGTGAGTTGGGAAGTACTCAACCTTCAGTTTGTTATCTTCCAGTTCCCTTACAGTCGTTTTGGCAATACATCAATGGCCAACTTTATTTAATCCTTCCTTTCGAAGCACACCAGCTTGTTTTTTTTTATCTCAGTGGTTTTTTGCTGAGCCATCATGCTGGCAATACTAGTAATGGATATTACATTTCTTTGGCTTTGGATTAATGCCAAATTGTTTCGCAAAAAAGAATAAGTTGATTCTTCTTCCAATTCTTTCCACTGAGAAAATTCCTCAAAAGTTGAGAATATTTTTGTAATTGATTCCTTGATATTAAGTTCTTTATGGATACATTTCAATTGGTTGATCAATCATGTCTTGAGGTAAAATTTTTAATCGCAATTGTCGGAAAGACAGGGTATTCTACTGCATTTAGTAGTTTCCAAACACTTTTTTCATGTGATTTCAAAATTTCTTTTCTCACAAATGTAGACTTACAATTACTGCAGGAAAACAAACACAGTTCCCTACATTTATTAAGGGTACAGTTATTTTCGTGTCTCTTCGACTGCTTTTGGGTGTGAATATTTTGCAGCAAAATTGACAATTATGACTTCTTATTCTTGATGACACAGACATACTGACATATTATATATTCAGGATTTAATCAAGGTTAAAAAATATCCAAGTCACACATTATTAACTAACAAGCAAACATGCACAAGTCCAGGCACTGCAAATAAACAACAAGTCTGAATAGCACACCATGCAGAACTAAATAAATACAACTGCGTTTCATGCATAGGCAAACAGTGTGTCAGAAAAGTCCCGGAACAGTTAACATATTTTAAACCTTTTTTACATTTTCACTAATTTCCAATTTTGATGCTTTGAACAGCTGCCATTTTCGACTCGTTTATTTTATTATTTAGTTTCTCAACAGCATAGACCATCATAAAAACATACAACTCTATGTTTTTTATATATAAATGTACCTACATATTTTTCCGACCTTAAGGTGTACCATGTTTTTCCTGTCGTACTTGGATCTCTTGCCCTTGTCTTCTAAGTGGGGGGATAACAAAACTATTTTTTAAGTAAAAAGGTGCATTTCTTTATATTAAGACCTAAAACAAAACAAACAAGTTAAAGTAAAAATCACTAAGGTCATAAAATACAAAGAGTAGGCCTACAACTTCTTATGTATTGGTATTATTCATGCTCGTCAATTTCATATGTCCAGAGCATTGTCTTCTTCATCTCCATCTCCCAAGTCTGCTTCTTCGTTATGTCGATTTGCTTCTTGGACTTGATCAGGTTGCTCGGAGACGTTTTTCAATGCCTAACAAAATGGATGATGGATGGCCGGTACAAACTGGAGAAGCTCAAACAGATCTTTCACCTTTTGTGGCTTTAGCTTAGGCCTTGTCATTGCTGGTTGAAGAGTTGGAAGCTTAGCAGGAAGTTTTCCAGCGTCATTTTGTCTCAAGCTCATGTGAGCAAACGGTTTCAGGTTGTGACAGTGAATTTCAAATTTCCTTTCTTTTGAGCTCAAATTTATGGCATTGTATTTTACTAATAAAGACCTTTAATTTGATGTGCATATCGACCAACCTATGCTTACAATTAAAGATTTTCTTCAACTTACTTCAACAAACTTACATTCAACCTCAATCAGAGTCACATTTCATGCCTTCGATTCCTGAGAGATCAGAGTCAGGATCGTCAGGGTTGTCACTGTTGGATGCATCCTCGTTGTCGTCACTATCAGGACCCACCCAATTCAATAATAATTGGGCCAATTTGTTAATTCATAATGTGATCGGATTCCCAGTAATCGACCTCGGTTTTGACGACAAAGTGGCAACCAGTCATTTTCTGTCATTGAATCAAATTTTTCTTCATACACCTTTTTTACGTCGGTGATTTTGTAAGTTGTGTATCAACTGGCAACCCAACCCTTCTCTATTGCCCAAATGTTCTAAATCGGGTTTAGGGGTCCGGGTGGTAGTCTCAAACAGGTTTTATTATGCTTAGACAATATTTCGTCAATTTCATACATTTTATACACCGGTTTGTTACGACAAATTAGTGCGTTAAGTGTTGGTTTTAACATGTCATTGGTATAATAAATGTTCATTTTGTCCAGCCAATTTTTGATTTCCTGCATAGTAGATCCACTATTAGGGACTTAATCAATAACAGTGTTATGGTAGGGGGCGTTGTCCCCAACTTCAACGCTGTTCGCAAGTAGATTAGAGATTAACAGCTCCTCTAAGCATTTGTAATAATTTCCTTTATTATGTTAAGGTGATAACCACCAGTAGCTTTAGATGATTTCCACATCAATAAGGCATAAATAAGGCAATAAGGTATAAATCCCATTTCCCCTCAAGCATGAATGATTATTAGTATTTCTTCTTTAGATATTTGTTTCACATATCCTTGGCTGGAATTGTCGCTCCATTTAGAAGTGTGACGAAAGAATGTAGGTTTCGCCCAAAATATATACTATAGGTCTTATTTATTCCCTATACTTTTTTAATTTTTTATAAATAGTCAATTCTTTTTCTGTACAATATCAGGTTTCTCAATCAAGATTTTTCTATTACTTTTTTTTTTTTTTTGCCACTAAAATCCCAAATTCTTTATTAATTTCTTGCTTCGGAAATTTATACTTTCTACAAATTTTAAACGAATTCCATCTACAGTTGGACATCTTTTCTCATTGATGTAGAAGTTGTGTACGATTCTTCTCACTAGGGCTTGGTCAAAATTGTCTAGATCAGTAATATAGCATTTTTTTATTTCTTTTCTTATCAAGTGTCACAA
This sequence comes from Macrosteles quadrilineatus, assembly GCF_028750875.1. Classification (NCBI taxonomy): domain Eukaryota; kingdom Metazoa; phylum Arthropoda; class Insecta; order Hemiptera; family Cicadellidae; genus Macrosteles; species Macrosteles quadrilineatus. The sequence goes on from NW_026542651.1 coordinate 122,744, forward strand.
ACTACGTACTTGCACCAGAATCGAATACAGATTTTTCTCGTTTAATTCGTTTTACTGTACTTATTGGTGTGCCCGTAGCTCTGGCCGTTCTTTCCTGACACTTGTGAAGGGGAATGGTTACTGAGTCATTTTCCGCTTCAGATGCCATGAAATTTAAAACATTGGCAATAACCTCTTTGGTCTGACTATGATTTTTTTATTCATCTTGACTTTACACATAATGGGAGGCATTATTGTTACTTTCAGCACTCAAACACTTAGCCGAGCGGATGCTTTCAGGTCTTTGTAGTACAAGGTAGCTCATACGCTGAACAGCCTCCCAACCACGAGTCAGCGGCTGCTTTTCAAATTACAACCGTTGTCGCAGCAATACCGCGCAACAAATTGTAATCGAGTCACTTTTCGGAATCTGCCGTTTGTTAATCGCTCATGAAGCTTCTTCCTGTCCCAACCTGGTTCACCATACGAGAAAAGGAGGGGATATAACATGGTTTCAGTCAGCTGATGGAGAGAGTTAATACTACTAAGGCCACTGGCTCCATCTCCTTTGGGAAACACTTTTTGATCGTATTGTAGTGGTGGATCGCCATCTTTGGTGGTAAAAACTGCAACAATTTCATCGGCAGAAGGAAAATAAATCAGTTTTTGCTTTGATCGGAAATATCTGGTTGTTCAGAAAGCAGGAACATTCTCACTTCAAAGGGAGGTCGACTTTCACGATGTGCGACTTCGATTTATTCTCTCTCCACGACTGCCATCATCCTGTACAGCTAATGGATTGGCCTCTAGCATAATTTCGTGCAATTCGGCCATGAGTTGCAGGCAGAGTTCCTCAACATGCGAAGGTCAGTTGCCTCGGCTGTATGAATTATATATAGTTGTGCGTTTAGTCTATCTTCAGATTTTTCTGGATGGAGTGGACCATATTTGTAGTGAACATGGCCATTAATCTTAAAAAGGCAGGTACCACGTTTATAAGGATGTACTACTTCGTTGGCAACGAATGATGTAAATGACATTGCACTGTTTCATTTCCGCATGTTTTCCAGATAGTGTCGTTTGGATGTATTGTTGTTGACCAAAATATCTTCTAATAGATTATGAGACCTAATTTTAGGGAGCATGACCTTCCTATCATGACAGCAGGTGCTGAAATGGTAATTATTCCTTGTGCCAACTTTCTCGCAGTCAAAGTGCAATGCTTTACAAAAAATGCATTCTAGATTAAGTGGACCAAGGTCATAATAGGCCACTGCAAAACTTCTGTCAAGAGCGCATTTTGGGGGAGTTTTCTTGTTCAGTGATTTTCATTATTCACCATCGGAACACAATCAACTTTTTCATCGGGGGTATCCGTTGGCCCAAGAGCAAAAATTACCGGCCAGGTCCAAATTCACCAACATTTTTGGGGTCGTTTCTAATGTCCAAATTCACCAACTTTCTACATGGAGCAGGTACGATATTTCTCCCGGCGGGCGGGGAAGGAATTCCCTCCGAATAATTTGCCATCGCCTGCTCCGTCTCGTCTCGGCGAGAACGTCACAATACAGTTCCAAATCAAAGTGTCCCATGTCCATCTCAGGTTGCTGCCTTGACGTCGACGGTTGAGGTCTGGATGTCCTGAGTTTCTTTGATTGGCTATAAATTGAATTTGTAGTTCATAAACATAAGCCACTCAAGCGATGTTTACAATACAGGCGATTCTAGGCTCTTTTGGGATAAAAGCGGTTTTCATCCCGAAATTCCTGTTTTAAGTTTGCCATATATAGGCATGTGATTAAAAAGGAACGAGCTATATGCGAATTCGGGGCAGTATTAAGGGTTTTTGAAGTTAGTTCAGATTTATAAGATTGTTTTTACCTAATCCAACCTACTTTCAAAGGACTTAATGCAGTCACGAATTTGAATACAGAACGAAACCTTCTACATGGCTTTTAAGACATCAAAGGAACTTGCCTACGTAAAAGAAGTTTGGTTAGGTTAGGATATATTCTCGAATTTTGAGGTTTGGTTGGGTTCAGTTCAAATAACTGTTAATGTCAATTTAACACTTATTTACCGGTAGGTTTGATTACCCACATAACCTACTAAAACTAACAAAAATATTACAAAATTATAGAATTTTTGGTCATCCCGTTAGCGTGTTTGACAACCTTAAAACGAATTTCGGGGCGGTTGCCACAATAGTGCAAAAGGTAAAGAGTGCTTTGAATTGCCTAATTTAAATGGAGAGTCCAAAAGTTTGTCAATATGATTAGCCTATGTTCATAATACCTTAAATGTTCTTGCCTTTCTCTTACTAAACTCTGTGTTAAGCGATAACTGGATTGATCTCGTTTTCAGTAAGGCTTTTCTTGCGTTGTGTTAATGTAGTTGGAGTTTTAGACTTTGCTCTAGATAGATAAATAAGTCCTAAAGAGGTAAATTAAATAAAACTGCATAACTGCACAACAACTTAGTATACAATAAAAAATATTATGTTTTCGACTATGTAAATATTTTATTTTGACAGATTCAGTAAATTCATAACAGATGTTTCATTAAATAGTAGTGTGAAATTATCCATATGGTCGTAATGTAAACAAATCTGGGGGAGGAACTTTAAAAACTACTGGGGCAGAGCCACAAGGAAATTTACCTCGTTTCTTTTTTTATTGCTCATCTACAGACTAAGACCTTTTTAAAACAACCCTACCGAGTTTCTACGCCCATCCGTTCTCTTGTGACCTCAAAAATGAAAATTTTAGCTTACCTTAAAGTCACGAAAAAACAACCACAACTCTAGGACTTCGGTAGATCAAATAATAACTACAAGTGCTTGAAAAACAGGAAATTTAATTATAAAAAAAATGTTTATCAAAGACAAAGACAAACCTAACTTACTATAATTTAAGAGACTCCGAAACAAATACCTGTTAATCACCCATTTAGGGCACTTAAGAATAAATTAAGTTAAAAGGCTAAGTATTTGAAAAATAGCAAAATTACGGAAAAATTACGAATAGTCTGAAAAATAAATTTAAATTGTAAAACAAATTCGGGGATCCCCTATTATTTTAATGGATTAGGCTAGCCTTTTACATCTTAAGTTAATATAAAGCATAAAATCTTAGCTGATACAGTCCAAGGGGCGCCTGAGTTCTGCGCCGGTACAACACCGGAGCAGCCGAGCCATGACGGTTGGTAGGCCTAAGCCAAATGTAGAGGTGAAGAGCCATCCATCCCACAAACCAGCGGTAGACACACACCCTGGATAACATTATATACCCAAAACTGAATAGTAAATGTATATTATAATTTCTTAATATTTTTCATGAAATTGAGATTAGACAGAGATAAGAATCCATTTCCAATTTAAATTTCTAGAGAAGTCAAAATGTTAGGCCTGTACATTTAAACAGTAAAATAAACAAATTACGTGCAAATAAAATGGTTTTATATTAAGCCCTTTAGTTATATAGGCGCCTACGGTTAGGCTAGGTTACAGTTAAGTCCAAAGATCAGGCTTTAAATTGACACAAATTTTGTTACAAGAAGCTACGGTACAAAGACCAAACGTTTTGCTTTAAACAGGAAGGTACTGATATTAAACTACACGAGGTGTTAGCCCGTCCTACGTACGGGAGTAGTCAGTTAAAACTGTGTAGGCCTATAATTCAGAACAGCTAGTTTACACGTATAAAGACAAATTTTATTGCAGCCTACAGTAGAAAGAGTAATTATCAATTGAGAAGTGTATAGGCCTAGTCAATGATATCACCTTCCATCGCATACCCGCCTCTTCCATAATCAACATCACCAAAATACAATTACTCATACTATACACAATTTCCAGTAGGTCTGAATTGAAACTCCCTAAAATCAAACAAAAAACATCAAATAAAATTCACAGTACACATAATTATAACGTTGGTGTCCTGACATCATTAAACGAATCATCCACACACATCCTTTATGTCAATGTCACTGCATCAATTGCTAATTAAATAAGTGTAAACAAAGAAAAGTAAACACAACAACATATTAGTTTGTTTTGTAAACAGCTGTGTCAAAAATAAAATAATATTCATTTGAACAATAGAACTGGTCACACGTTGAAGGAATTTAAAAAGTAAAAACGCTAGGAAAGCTAGTGACGTAATTGATTGTCTTTGTTTATTATCCATTCCGTTATCAGTTCTAATATCCTTAATAACTAAACCATCCTCATTGAATCAATGTACATCGTAATTCCCCATATTCATTTATTTAAACAATAAAATATTCAGCTCCTCCACCACAACCACAACCAAACAAACGCCAAACAACTTTTTACATTTCATAAAAGGATGGTTAGTCTAATTGCAGTATCCTAGGCAAATGATGACGTTGTGTTCAATCTATGTCATTCATCTGTATATCTTTGGATAAAAACCGTCTGAGGTTGTGGTGGTAATTTAAAATCGTATTCCTCAGGATTCTTGATCTCCATCTATATGACACCAATATTTCCGGGCCTAATCCAATAATCCAAACAAAGTTCAAGCATTCAAAAACATTGATTGTAAACAAAAAGCTGCCAAGATGAATAAAAACATGTAAAAATTGCGATTTTCCTACCCTTTCCATAAAAGTTGAGCAGTAAAATCATTTGCATATCTTTTTTTAAACTCGTGTAAAGAGCCTCGACTTGTACACATCGATGGTGTTACTTATCTCGGTGGTCTACTAAATCTTACTTATTTCCTATAATCAATGACAAAATCAAAGTAAATAACCTCATAGTTTATCGGGGATTTTTATAATTAACCAGCTGTTAGTTAAAACAAATTATATTGCACTAAAACAAACCGAAGATTACAAATATTACTTAAAAAAATTATTTGAACATCCTAGTATTTTACTATGAATATTTAAATAATCCGTCATCCTCTTATCGAAGGATTGAACTATGTCTTTTAATTTGTTCCAAATGCTGAATTTGTGTTACAAAGGCTGAATGTTTACAGCTGTTATGTTAAGCAAATTATATTATACCAAAAGCTAGTTTAGAATGTTAGTGTCGGCTGCTAGACTTTTCAAAAATTAAAAGTTAATTTCTAAATAACTGGGACCCTAAACTAAAACTATGGCTTCAACATTCCCTAGTTCTCAAAATTATCTTTCTTTCAGCACAAAAATCATGAAAATCTCTCTAGTGGTTGATTCAGAATCGTGAAATAAAAAAAACCCGGTTACGTTTTAATATTATAGATTATGTTCTGATAAAATGGAAAAAGGCTAACTTAGCCCTAGCCTGCAAAGCTTACATAATTCAAAAATGTTTCTTGACAAAGTCCGAAAGTAACAGATAATGGTCTTAAAACTTATGTCTAACCCAACTAGGTTTAAAAAATAGTTATTTAGTTCTTCAAATATGCACAATCTGCTACAAGTACAAAGTGATGCATGTGACTAGAGACCTAGTCCTGGCTGAAAATGAAATTTGATTGAATAAAACCTAGTAAAAGTAAAAATATTTTGTACATACCTCTATTCGAGGGTGGTAGAGTTTACAAAATTAGCAGTAGTGCAAATTAGAAGATTAATTTAGCACACTGGTAACAATTTAAAACATTCTGAGGCTACGAACAACTCTTTCTAGAAGAAGATGGAGACGGAAAAAAAGAAAGAGCTTCTTCCCGATAAAAAACCCAAGCCTGCTCGCGGCGGAGGGGTACTAGAGCAGTGTGAATCCCAAACAAAAGACTGAAGTACCAGATCTTGAGTAGGAAGTTTAATATTGAAATAGAAAAAAGTGACAAACAAGAGCAATAAGAAATCTTCATTTTTCCGAAGTAGCTGGTACAAAGGATGCAAGATTGTTCCCAAGTTAGATACAATATAGTTCAGGCAGCACATGAAGATCCACCAGTAAATTATGTTATGTATCCACCAATTTTTAGAACTAACGCACTTTGTATGAAATGCGCCAAGAATTGAAATTAAACAACAGATTAAATTACTTTATAAATTACATAAATGGAGTTGAATGTGAGTTCTCCTATACAACCGTTACCACTCACTAACGTATGTGGGACGGCTTCTTAGCTGGTGAACAGCCGTATGGTGGTGAGGGCACACCAGAGCGGCCAAAACGTAGATGGCAAAATACAACTTACCAATTCCCACACAGGGCATTCAGCACAGGGATACTGACGAACCTGATGCTTACGATTGGCTCAACGATCTACCCGAAGACCAAATTCCGAATTTTCATGAGCAACATAATATAGTACATCCTTTTGAAGTGGGCAAGCAGAATAGGTTCTACATCAATTACATCCGCCGAATAATGGCTTCGCCTGACCCACCTGAACACGATATCAACCGGGCGCTGTTGTATACTATCCACCCAGTCTAAAAGAGGCGCAATTCAGACGATTAGCAAAGAGGGAACACCGCGCAGTCTTGCAGAGTGATGAAATTCCTACGCAACTCAGGAAGCCCTATATCCTCAATCAAATATCCAAAAAAGGAATCCTAATTTTGACCAATAGAATCGAGGATATTCACCCTTCTTATACAATTAATTGTGTTCCATACTAGAAAAAGGCACTTTCCGGGCTTACTACTATCTTTGCGGAAGACACTATAGGAACGTCCAAAGTGCAAAATATTATATAATTTTGCAAGTCAGTGTAATTCAAGACCATCTGCAGCATACCTTCAAAATACCGATGATGCTGTTGCTGATAATGACTTAGACTTGCCAGAAGAAAGTTAATAACTATTTTCAAGTAATGTTGAGTCGCAAACGAGTGAATGTAAAGACTGACGGTTCGCTTACTTATTAATGCCTATTTACTAATGACATTTAAAATCTACAGCGACGCTCAAACCAATGTAAAAAACATATTTATTAATATGGCTGATACTTTAATAAACTTTCACTTAAATTAACTGATACTTTCAGTTTCAGTTTATTGACAGGAATAATCTTCTTTAAAATGCAACATCTTTAACATTTTCTTCACTTTTAACCTGGATATACTTGGCAAATGTATTTTGCAAGGTGCATTAAATGAAAACGAGCCTAAATATTCATAAGCTAGACTTTTATGTAGTTAGGACCAAGTCATCTTGTATTTTTTGTTAAATCTCAAATGTTGCTCTTAAACTCATCAAGAATATTTATGAATCTCAAAGTGACAATCTACTGGACGTTTTAGTGACCTTCTTACAGGTGTAGGCTGTGTTAAAGGCAATCATAACATCTACATAAAACCAGATATCAATCCAGTTTTTCAGAAACCTATAAAAGTGTCTTTTTCACTTAAACCGGCGGCCTACATACTGGGAAACGGAGCGAGTGCCGTCCTATTCTTTGTCGCGGGGGTCATAAACTGTCAAAACCGTCAAGTAGGCCCGAGTGCCGTTTGACTCCCCAGAGCGTAAGACTGATTCAGGGGGTGGTATTAGTGAAAGGGGGCGTGAGGGGCAGGATGTAACGGATACCGGTGCAGTTTCTTAACTGGGCTACCCTAAATCGATTGAAAACATCGACTCGATCAGTAAACATTCACTCATTTTTCATAAATAGCAAGTTTGGTTTGGTTAGGTTATAATAGTTTAATTTTATCCTTCAAACAAGTTTTTCTCATCTTTCCCCCCTTCTATCCACCCACATATCCACCGCATTGAGGATAAATTCGATGAACTAGTGCAAATCTTAGGGGATAACCTCAATCCAAAACCTTCGGAAATTGCCGAACGTTATAAATTTCAGCAAATTTGTCAAGTCGGTGGGCAGTCAATTTCCGATTTTGTCATTGCTCTTCAAAGGGGGCTAAGTACTGTAACTTTTCAGAATTACATTGCCGGATTTTTGAGCGATGTTGTTAAGAGGAAGATTTTTACTGAAACCGACAGCAAAAAGTTTACCTTCAAAAGGGTTGTAGAAATAGCCTTCAAGTCCTAATTCAAACCTAATTCAAGTCCAATATTCTTCAAACCTCGACCTGTGCCATTTTCTCTTTCAAGCGACGATTCAGATAGTAATGCATCACTCATTATATGTTTAAAAGATTACGAAGAAGAAAATAACATTAACCCATTAAGTCCCAATGATGCCAAATGGTATCATAATATGAGAGGTTTATTAATAGTCTGAAGGTTGGCAGAACTGGAATCTCAGCTGTGTTCCCCAAAAACTTTTTGTTAAGAAGAAATTTTCAGCTGTTCAGAGTTCTTGGCGCATCGGCAGTTTCCCACATTTTCATGATTATTTTAGTTAAGTTATACAATCTTTACAACAATAAAAAAAATATTGTACAATAAGTCATACTTTTAAAATGCTTTTTAGCCTTTTTCCAGGTTTTTATTCATAATCCTAACCTATTCCGGGGCAAAGTAAATCATGAGTCCATATGACATCAGTGGGACTCTGTGACGCGGAGTGATGTGAGAATTCACATTTATCCATCAAATCAATTAGCGATAAAATGATAAGGATTGAATTATAAAGACTGATAAACAAAATTGTTGAAAAACTTATTTTAGTCCTATGTCTGTTTTATTCTTTAAAAAATTAACTATACATATTATAATAAACATAAATACCGGTGTCCGAAAATTTTTCTCTGCTTTTACTATTTGAATATTATCAATTATTATTTTATGTACCTAGAAGTTTTTCATTGTTTTTTTTTTTTTTATACATAGGCCTAGTTAATAATTTTTAGAATTTTTTATTTGTAGGCCATGGACGACCAAATTAGCAGATCTGTAACAGACCGCCTACTACGAGGTGACCTATCAGACATTAAAGACCTTGCGGATGAGGAGGACGAGGAATTTATAGAAGAAGACGAATTCAACAGAAGAATCGCAGAATTTGAAGATTTTATTCAAAGCCAAGAAGTAGATGTCGACGGGTAATGATGCGCATAATATATTTGACGACCTGGATCCTCCCGTTGGTCCGGACCAACCCTCTGATGAACCGGACCAACCCACTGATGAACCGGACAAAATCACTGATGAACCGGAACAATCCACTGATGAACCAGACCAACCCTCTGATGAACCGGACCAACCCTCTGATGAACCGGACCAACCCTCTGATGAAGCGGACCAACCCTCTGATGAACCGGACCAACCCTCTGATGAACCGGACCAACCCACTGAAGGTCGAGAGCAGCCACCTGGACAGAACCGATTGATGACTATCCAGATGAAAATAGGCCGTTATTGAGCCGACTAACTAAAGCAGAGCAAAAGACATGGCGAAAACAGAGAGGCGCTGGAGGAACTTAGATGAAAATGAAATTTTTCCTGACCTCGAAATAGAAATAATTCCTCCCACCCCACTAGATCATGTAGGTCTGCCTCAAGAGTATTTCAGTAGGTATATTGAGGAGATCCTAGAAAATCTTGCGCTTCAAACTAATATTTATTCCGTGCAGAAAAGAGGCACATCAGTTCAATTCAAACAACACACTTCAACACATATTCTAGTTAAATAAAAAAAAATCTTAGGAATACAAATAATGTCTTCTATCGTAAAAATGCCATCATATAAAATTTACTGGAGCGACGAGACACGGTACGAGCCAATAGCAGATTCTGTGTCACGCAATCGTTTTCAATTGCTGTGTTCAAACTTTCCTGTGAATAACAATGAAAATCTGCCAAACGGTCTGGATCCAAACCATGATCCAGAGACCTGGATCATGCCGCCAGAGACAACATGAGAGCTGTTCCCCTAGATAGCAAACACTCAATCGACGAGATGATAATTCCCTTCAAAGGGAGAACCATTATGAAACGATAAAACAAGATAAAAATGTAGTTTTATAATAAAGTGAATATTGTAATAATCGTCAGCTTTATTCAGCAACCAAATGAATAGTATTTTCTTTACAGGTTATGGGCCCAGAAAATCAAATGAAGAGATATATAAAATCAAGCCCAATTGACAAGGGGAAAATTCATGAAGATGGCTTCTAGCAACCTTAACTTTCCGCAACTTAGCGACACTAACTTTTGGAAGTTTAGGGTCGAATGTTTGTTAGCTGAGAAAAATGCCAAGGAAATTTCTCTTGAGAAGAAACAAAAAGATGATTTGGCTAAAATGGATTCTAAGGCCCTAATCGAACATAAGTCAAAGGAAGCAAAAGCAATGTTCATTAAAAACGTAAAATGAGTATTAGCATTGTTTAAAAGGAGAAAATGATCATGTATATGGAAAAGAAGACATTCTCTCTGTTATTATTTATCCATTCTTAACAAATAAGGTATCATTGAAAACTATATAAAAGTTAACGATTTTCTTGGAATTTGGCATCAAATAAGGGATGGCTGCTATTTCGTAGCGGTTATTGATTTGTTAGTATAATTTTAAACAAAGATAAGCCTTAATACGATTAACATTTCTGCAAAATCTCAACGTTGTATCTCTAACCGTTTGGGAGTTACTAATATTTTTGTAAAAAACACATAAATGCCGATAGTCGGTAAACTTAACACCACAGACCCATGTTCCTATGGTAAAATGTGATTGTTTTGACCTAAGCACTAACGCTATATACATGTGTCCAGAGAGTTACGGGACACCCTGTATATTTTCCAACGGATTTACACCAATTTTACAGTTTGATTAGGCTTAAAAACGATTACTATAAAATTTAATGACAATATCAACACTTTTATAATTTTTTTGTTTGTAGGCCTAATTTGCTTTGGTTAAAGCGTAGCAAATCTCCTAATTCAGTTCTGTATTAGTGTGTGTGTGTCTGTTGGTAACGCATTAACGTCCTAATTTCTCAGTGTTTCGTGGAAAAAACAAGAGCACCCTTGTTAATAAAAATTTCAACCCGAATAAAGTGTGCAGTAGTGACGTTAAGGTAGTATTTTAACTACTTTTAACCAGTGTGAAAAGTAACTTCCAATTCGAGGCCTACCCATAGAACTACTGTTTATAGTTCTATGGGCCTACCTATGGGCTATGCCCCATAGATCAATAAAGCAATTCCATTAGACATAAATTATGGACTCACACAATCGGGTGACATTTAATTGCGAAGCATTCGTTTTGGCTTTGAAACTGTCAGATATTGTATTGTCGAAGGTTTATATGTATTCCTATACGGTAATAGTTTTGCCAGCCTATCTGGAAAAATGCACACTAAATATGCAAACCAACTTCTGTTCTGAAGTTTCAACTTACTACAAGATTCCCGTACGTAGAACGGGCACACAACTATTTGAAAAAATAGTTAGTTTGTTGTAGGGTGAATGTACCAGTTACTGACCATGAACCAGTTACCGACCACCCCACACTCACGATCGCAAAGGGGCAGGGTAAGTCGCTCGCCGAAGATTAGCTATGGTGGCCTTTCCCTTATACAGTATTCCATAACGCCTCGCCAAATACGTAAATGATAACTGGAGCCAAGGTCCCTTATTTAACATTTTATCTAATACGCCTCAATGGATTTGGTTGGTAACAAATCCATAACTCATCTATTGAACCAAAATAACAAATACAAATTGCATTGTTCCTGTCAACTAATATTTTTGAACTAAAATTCAAAATGAATAATAAACAATGGTGCTTCAATAAAACTATACCGAATAAATTCTTTTCAAAAAGTTTACTACGCCCATCAGCGACACAATTGTGAACACTGTACTAATCCCTGGCAATGAGTATTTTTTATGCTTTTTAAAACGGTTGAAGTCTGACCCCAGCTAAACTGGTCAGTTATTGGTACATTCACCTTATTTATTTAATTAGATTTAAAAGTTTGTTTTGTTTCAACAAGATTATGTTTGTTTTGTTTTTTTACAAGTTTGTTTTATTAAAACAAGTTTATGCTCCTTTTGTTTGCAGTTTTCCTCGACGCTTTGTTGTTGTCTGCGGTAATGGCTGACTTTGTTTATGATTGTTTATGTGTTCATTAAAGGGAGTAAAATTTCTTTTCATGAGTGATACTATGTTGTGGAATATTTACATTGTGTTTGGTGTACAATATGAGCGATATATTTTATGAACAAATTAAGTCATATTTGAGAACTCCTATCAGAATCAGATCATAGGATAAGAAAATCAACCTTTTAGTGAAAATAATGGTATATGTTCAGGACCTAATTCTACTACAATATTACTAAATGAAAAAAAACTCCCATTTATGATTCTGGTTCGGAAGGTGAGTTTGTTACAAGTAATTTGGATGCTTTTCAAAAGGTTAGTGCAGTTACATACATGGTTGATGAAATTTATCGTAATGAGTTGGTGTTTTACGTTTTACTACAAAGTGACATAGAAAATGATTACTGACGAAATGAATCATTTGCAGTAGACGAAGAGGACGAAATTAGAAACTTAGGCACAATTAATTATTAGATGCAAATCTAACCCTACAATTTACTCAGATGAGGAAAATTGTGATGAACCGGAAACAGTTCTAGGCACTTGCACTGTTTTGCTACAAAGTGACATAGAAAATAATTACTGACGAAATGAATCGTTTGCAGTAGTCGAAGAAGACGAAATTAGAAACTTAGGCACAATTATTAGATGTAAATCTAACCCTACAATTTACTCAGATGAGGAAAATTGTGATGAACCGGAAACAGTTCTAGGCACTTGCACTGTTTCGCTACAAAGTGACATAGAAAATGATTACTGACTAAATGAATCATTTGCAGTAGTCGAAGAAGACGAAATTAGAAACTTAGGCACAATTATTAGATGTTAATCTAACCCTACAATTTACTCAGATGAGGAAAATTGTGATGAACCGGAAACAGTTCTAGGCACATGACACTACAAGGCCTACAGATGATATACTGTTTCGGCCAAACCATATTTAAATTAGACGTGAACAACAACCTATCAATAATCTCCATAATCATTAAATCTTCAAAAACAGAAAATTAGATCGGCCTAATTGTTCGATAGCTTTTTTTCGGATGAAGAATTGTGTACTGCTGATTTCGACGATGTTGAGGAAAATCCTTATTTTCTGCCAAGTGAGCCGTGACTACTTTCTACTGGCAAATTTCACGACTCATAATCAACGGTCAAATTGATTTTTGTAAAGTATGTGTTCGCTCTTGTTACTGTTCCAACGAACCTCAATGAGGCTGTGTGTCATGTTTTTATTACTACCGCCGGCAAGAGGTTACAGGTTGCGTGACGCTCAACAAGTTAACCTCGCAGACTGATTTGTCATCGTTTCTAATCACATTTTGGTTACTTTAAAAATGCAAAGTTGTAACTGTTTCTCTACTCGTGTTTAGTCTGCGTAGTTATAATGTAATGTGTGTGTGTGTTTTTTTTAAGAGTGGCCAGCGCGCTTGATGGGGCCCAGTTGAGCTGTCAAACTGTGACACCGAGAGCATGGCGGAGAAATGTTTCCACTTTGGGGCCTCCTTTCGGACTCTGGCCAGCCCCTCTCCGTCTAGCTTCAACGGCCCTCCGGTGTTCTGCGCCTGAGTACCTTGAACATTCCGCCGCACCGCAAGTTCCTGTTTGTTGTTATATATTTATAGTTTTGTTAATTGCTGTTGCAAAATGGACTTGAAATTTTACTATTCGTTATACAGTTCTAAGCACAGTATTCTATTTTGTTATCGGTTTCAAATTCAAATTCAAATATTTTTATTTAGGATATTACAAGCATGGCCTCGCCAAGTTTACAAAACTTGTCGGCGAGGACCAATAGATAAAAAAAATGACAAAGTTTACAGATTTTTCTCTTTTACTTTTGTTTTGTTTTCTAAGTACAATGAATGATGAAAAACTAGTTCTAAGGCGGTTCGTGGCAGGCACTTATTAATAGCAAGAGTGTTTTGGCAGCTAAACTTAATTCTAAAAGCGTTAAAAAGAAGTGTAACGAATAAAAAATAAATAAAAGGTAGGAGTGAAAGCTCATATAACCAACGGCATTCGCCTAGATCGCAATATTTTGTTGTCTTTGGATTTGTGAGTTTGTCGTGTGGTGGTGGCAGTGGAGCGAGTGAGTGTTGAGAGAAAAAAAGAGTTGCTTGACAAGCTTGAGTCTTGTTTGTTCGTTTGTTGGTCGAACATAACCTTACACTAAAAATGCACATTTTGTTCATAAGCAGAAAAAAATACAAATTTTATTAGATTAAAGCTTTCTTTTCCCTATTCTACCCTGAAAATGTATTTTTGTGTATTGTGGCCTTAATCTTGTGGGATTGGTTTATGTTTTGGAGTGTAGTAATAGTTCCAGCTAACAAAGTTGTATGTAGTTGATTGTGTGGTTTATGTTCTTGGCCAGTGTAAGAAGCAAAGTTATGTGTATGTAAAGTGTCTATGTGTGTTATGTTATGTTGTGTTTAAAATTGTATTTAACAGTTTTTAGGCTAATCATTCAATTCTTAAATTCTTTCTACAGTATTTACTTTTGGGGGCCCCTAAACATTTTATAGTTACCTAGATTAAATAAATTTGTTAAAAGGAAATATATAGGCCTATGTTTATTGTTGTAATTTTATTAATTACAAAAAAAAATTTAAGGTAAAGATTAGTTAACTTTCAGTTTTTTTTTTTTTTTTTTTTTTTATTAGCCTATTTGATTAAATTAAAGCAATGCTTGTAAGTTAGTAGGCTAGATGGGTAACCAAATTATTTAAAGTTTACCTGAGAGTTTCTTGTATTGTTGTTGTTGTTTTAACTGGTTATTACAGCTCGTTTCTCTCAATTGGCGTTTGTTCTTGAACCTTCCTCCGTCGTTTTTCCTCTCCAGGTGTTACCTTGAGTACTACGGTAATAGCTTATTCCCTATAGGGGAAATTTGCTAAAACCCTTTTATAATACTCATTCTTCAAAACTTTAATTTCATTATTTAATTTATTTCTGTAATTTTTATAGTATTTATAAAAATTTTCATTGTTTGGGTGTTTTTTTAACATTTCTAAAAATTCTATTTCTAATTTTTATTTTCATGCAAATAAAGTCAGTGATCCATGGTTTTAATTTATTGAATACAGTTCTTTTGCCTACTTCGACTTTACTTCTAAGTATCATGTTCAAAAATGATCCAAGAAAACAATCATATGCTAGAGAAGCAGCCACACGACAGTTTTTATAGTTTTATTTTGTTTTTTCAACTATTGTTATCTTATTTTTGCTTTACAATGCTGTAAATTCAAAGCGCTGTTTCTCAAAGTTATATTTAAATTCACAATTAATAATGTTTTTTGGTACAGCAAGAGATTTAGGGAGCTTTACCAAGATAATTTGGTTATTGACTCCTGACTGCAATTTTAGATTCTTATCTTCGTAAAATCCTAGAAACTTGTACAATAGATTTTTGTTGAGCTTGCGCAGCTTCTTTGGTTTTCTCCATGGAGACTCTTCCTCTTTGTCAAAAGACTCCATTTTGTTTTCAAGTTCTGCAATCTTCTTTCTTAAACTGTCATAAGTGATTTTTTCATCTTTCTTTTTGGGTAAAATATGGTCGATTTTACTATGCAACTCTTGCGTTGCTATCTGTAGATGGCGAACGTTTTAATTACTCCTACTTGAGGTTGGTTTTTCCTTCTTTTTACGATTTTTCGAATGAGAAATTCAGTAAACATAATTTGTCAAATTAGTGCATCTTTCATCTCTTCTTTGCTTCTTTACAAATAGATATTTACATTGGTTTCTATTTTTTGCTTCTATTAGGATTGTTTTGTTCTCTAATTTAGTTAATGTTGATTTCTGGTTTGCGAATACCTTGGATATCGTTTTCACCAAATCTTCATCATGAGACGATAAGACGCATTCCTTAGTTTTGAGCTTCTTCATTTCACTAGTTTTATCTGTTTCAATTTTTCTTTTTGATGGTGCAAAACCCTGTTTTGGGTTTATTAATTTTCGTACACACGGATTTTTATCCATCATCACCACTTGTCTTCGAACTGTGCGCTGAAAGCACTTAGAGTTAATGTGCGTATACTACTAATCTCCTCCTGGTTATATACCATGGTTAAGTGGAAGGGGTATTCAGAGGAAATAGTGGGGGAATAGAATCAAATCTAGGGTTATGGATACAAAATTAAAGTATAAATAAAACAAGTAGAAGCTATTACAAAGATAATATTTAAATTAATTAAATTTAATCTCGAAAACTAAAAAGTAATGTAACAAAAACTGTCCTATCCCAACTCTTACCATTACTAAACATGGACGATGTTATGCATAAAGGAACCAAACGCCATTATAGGCTAAATTGAGATATGACTGCCATCTTGTAGAGAAAGAATTAAATTTTCTTATCCATAAAATATCAGCATTGTTACTCTATGCTTCCTTATTTATAAAATACGTTTAAAATTCTGATGTTTTTCTATCTCAGTTTTGTAAAAGTGCATAAGGGAACCAACTGCCAAACCTTGTTGCATTAATCTCTATGCAGAGTTATGAAATCCGCATAAAGGAACCAAAAGCCACAGCTGACTGTTGGTTCTTTTATGCGCTTTTATATTGTATGGTTAGCACAACACTAATCAGCTGTTTGTGTGGAGTTGTTTTCATACTTACTGACAATAATAATGTTATGAGTTTTTAAACTATAATAATGAATAGAAATATAAAAAATAGGACAAGACTAATATTGTCTTTAGCCAAAGAAAAGGAAGACGATGAAGAGCGACACAGTGAAATTATGGAAACAGATCCAGTTCAACCACATACCCTAACAAACCAAGATGCAGAATTTGAGGTTAGTAAACATAATTTTTTTAGATATGTTTGGTTAAATATTCTTGTTAAAACATAAAATAGTATGAATTTTATAATAGTTTTAATTATTTGGATATTTTTTGAATATTCTGTTGAAGAAGGTTTATATGGTACACTAACCTGCATTATTTGGTTTCAGGCTGAACCTGTGTTAGACATCCCAAACATGCCTAGGCCTATATTAATAGAAATTCATGAAAATGTAATGGAAATAGGCACAACTGAACATCGTATAATAAATAACTATGTTGAAGAAGATGATCTATATAATTCACTAGGCGTAGGCCTATACAATAACAACGATACCAACTCTACAGGCCTACAAAGTGAAAGCAATGAGGAAGACCAAGAACAGGTACTGTACGCTATATACTTAATGACTTATTAACAACCAATTACTTGGTCGAAACATATTATCCACCGTTCTGCCCTAACATTCCTGGACGGAATAGTTTCGTCCTCTATTCCTGCCGACCGGGTTGAGTTTTTTAGTCAATCTACATTATAACAAACAACCCCTGAGATGTTCTAGATTATATTAAGGTAAAAAACAAACCTCACAAGACAAAAATGCATTAGCAAAATGTCTTAAAATCGACCACAAGACTAAAAATACTGAAGATAGCGAAATTCCTAAGCGGCAACAGACCCTGGAAAACTGGTAAGCTTAGTTGCATGTTATTTAGCGATGCAAGTATCTTTTGACTGGTGAAAGAAAAAAAGTCTCCTTCTTTGCTTGAAACTAGAATTACTGGATGAGCTGTTTACACTAACCTGCATATTTTGTTTTAGGTTGAACCTTTGTTGATATCTCAAACATGCCTATAATAATAGAAAGTCATGAAGATGGAATAGAAATAGGCACACCTGAATATCGTATGCCCATAATGAACTCTGATGACGAAGATGATCCAGATATTCCAGCCATTGACGATTATACAAACTCCACTGGCCTACAAAGTGAACAAAATAATTCTTATTTTGAAGATAATCAATCAAATATCGAAAATGATCCGAACAACAGAAACATACAATGCAATGAGGAAGTCCAAGAACAGGTGTGTTATTTTAAGCTGTATATTATACGGGAACTCATTCATTGCTTGAAACCAGGATTACTGGATGAGCTGCATCTTTGATTTATCACAAAAACTAAAACTAGTTTTTACAGCAATATTTACATGAGACTTTCGTAGATGGAATGAACTATTAAGTAAACGGGGGTGAACTATTGGTGTTCACTAGGCCTACACAGTCGCCCTCGAAGAACTCAAAATGCAAGTAAAACGGTTTAGTCTTCATCCAGTTTTTTAAGGAAGCTGAGAACTTTCTACTATTTTTCATGATTTATTGTACAGCTTTAGGGCCATGACTGGGAAATAATTTTATTTTTTAGTAAGCCTATAATAGGGGATGTCGAAATTGATTTTGCGCCTGGAGGAACAGGCATGCACTTGCTCCATATTAGTAAATTTGTGCTGGTTCAAATGGACATGGTTGGCACAGGTAAGAATGTAGGCCTAATAGCTGTGTATAGTCATGATGTCCGTACCTGTAAAATTAATAGTGGCTTGTAGTGATCGATCCTACAACTTCCTGTGGTACAACAGACCTACTAATAAAATGTATTAATAAACTAACTGTATCACACCATATTCGAGTATAATGTATAACTACCGAATATTTAAATTTGTTCGACATATTACTATGAATTATTGTGTTATGGGTTCGGTCAAATACCTATACAGTTCAGTGAAAAGGAGAAGAAAGGAGAACATGAGAGAGCAGTATCATTTGCCACTTACAAACGTATTTTTTATGAGAACTTTAATTTGAAAAGAAAACCGCTTAAAAAAGATACCTGCAGTGTATGTGATGTTTATGCTGCAAAAATTGGTTCAACCAATGATGATGAGGAAAATGAAAGACTAAAAAAAACATGACGCACATTTAGTTCAAGCAGAAAATGCTAGAGAAATGTTAAAACGAGATGTACAAAAGGCAAAAGAAAATCCCAACATAGAGACACTAACGTTTGACCTCGAAAAAACCTTGCCGTTACCAAG
Source organism: Macrosteles quadrilineatus (assembly GCF_028750875.1). Lineage (NCBI taxonomy): Eukaryota > Metazoa > Arthropoda > Insecta > Hemiptera > Cicadellidae > Macrosteles > Macrosteles quadrilineatus. The sequence continues at coordinate 141,530 of NW_026542651.1, forward strand.
AATACCAACGAATGTCGTGTACTATAAAAGACAACTAATGTTTTATAATAGTGGCGTTCATTCAGGCAAGACAGACAAAGGATTTTTTTATACTTGGACAGAAGGCACTGCAGGGAGAGGTGCCCAAGAAGTGGGATCTTGTCTGCTAAAGCATATTTCAGAGGAGTGTAAGAACATTACAGAACTAATTTTATGGTCCGATTCATGTGGGGGACAAAATCGTAATATCAAAATCACCCTCATGATTAAACACATACTTGAACAGAACCCTACGTTAAAATGTGTCACTTTGAAGTATTTTGTTCCTGGCCACTCCTTCATGCCCAATGACTCCGACTTTGGCGATGTAGAAAGTGCCTTAAAGCTGCAGCAAAGAATTTACACTCCGGACGATTACAGAAATGTCATGAAACATTGCAGAAAGAAAAATCCATTTGTTGTGAAAGTCATGGAGAGTGGCGATTTCTACAGCACCAGGGAATTGGAAAAAGGAATAGTCAACCGAAAAGTAGATACTTCGAATGAAAAGCTAAACTGGTTCAATATTAGATCCATAGATTTGAACAAAGACCATCCTTATTCAATTTTCTTTTCGACAGAGATGGTAAAGCCAGAAGAAAATGTCCCTACGGAAGCACTTTGTCGAGAAATCGATATAAAAAAGAAGTCGCCCGGAAGACAATCAGTACACTTGTTTTCGAACGCACTGCCTACTTTGTGGCCTGCTGGAAAGCCAATATCTGCTGAAAAGCTCAAAGACCTGAAGTCCCTATTGATTCTCATACCATGTAGACCGTATCTCACGGTAACAATAAATGGATTTGAGGTTAAAGGCCTACTGGACTATGGAGCTTCACAAACAGTTGTAGGCCAGGAAGGTTTATTCTTACTTCATGGTTTAAATTTAGATCTGAACAACACAGAAGGTCGATTTGTGGAAACAGCTGATTCTCAACGCCATAAAGTTAGTGGGACCATCCGCATCCCAGTCACATTGGAAGATCGCACACGCCACATAAACATTTTAGTTGTTCCCACCCCACCTCAAAAATTAATACTTGGAATAGACTTTTGGACCACCATGCAGACTATCACGGATATGTCGAGGAAAACTTGGGAATTTCAACTTAATCAATACCTTTTGTGTGGAATTTTAGAGACTAGTGGAATTAGACGAAGTGAACATCTGGATGAGGATCAAGGACAAAGCTTAAAAACTTGCTTAGGGCCTACTTGAATGAAGAAAGTCCTATCCTCGGAAGAACAACTTTGGTGGAACATGAAATAAATACAGGAGACGCCAAGCCAATTAAACAGCGTTATTATAATAAGTCCCCAGCCCGCCTCAAAATTTTACATGATGAATTAGACAGAATGATACAGCTGCCTTCCGTTGTGCAGCCTTCCAAGAGTGCTTGGAGTAGTCCTGTGATTCTACTCGAAAAACCCGATGGTAGTCAACGTGTATGTGTAGATCTTAGAAAAGTCAATAGTTTTACAAGGCGTGATGCTTATCCCCTTCCCCAAGTTACCAATATCTTAGATAGACTTAGGGACGCCAAGTACCTGTCTTCTTTGGGCATAAAACATGCTTATTAGCAAATTCCTTTATCGGCTAATAGTAAAGAAAAGACGGCATTTACTGTCCCGAGCCGTGGGCTCTTTCAATTTGACACTATGCCGTTTGGTCTACATAACGCCCCAGCAACATGGCAACGCTTTATCGACAATGTCTGAGGAGCAGATCTGGAACCCCATGTTTTTGTATACCTGGATGATATTATCGCAGCCACCCCAACATTTGAAAAACACCTTGAAGTTCTGAAAGAATTTTTTAAACGCCTGAAAGCTGCTCAGATCACTGTAAATAGAGAAAAATGTAAATTTTGCCGTAGTGAACTCAAATATTTAGGATATGTGGTAGATAAAAACGGTTTGCGGGTAGACCCGGACAAAGTAAAACCAATCTAGACATCCCCACTCCGAAATAACAAAAGGAGGTACGAAGATTATGTGGGATGGCCTCTTGGTACCGGCGCTTCATCCCGGACTTTGCGACAAGACTTCATCCTTTGACTTGTCTCCTCAGAAAAAAATCAAGATTTATATGGACTGCAGAAGCCCAGAACGCTTTTCTCGACATCAGGAGTTGTCTAGTTAAATCTCCTATCTTAACCTGTCCCGACTTTTCGAAAGAGTTTACTATATCCTGTGATGCCAGTGCCGTAGGAGTCGGAGCCATCCTTTCCCAAACTACAGAGGAAGGCGAAGCGGTTAATGCCTATGCCAGCCGGACACTAACTAAGGGAGAAATGAAGTTCTCAGCCACCGAACGAGAATGCCTCGCTGTAATCTGGGCAGTAGAGCGCTTCAGACCATATATTGAAGGGTCTCACTTCACCGTGGTCACGGACCATTATAGCTTACTTTGGTTAAACAATTTAAAAGATCCCCATGGGCAATTAGCTCGTTGGGCCTTGAGACTACAGCCATTTGACTTTACTCTAGTACATGGAAAAGGAAAGGAACATGTGGTCCCTGACCTGTTAAGCCGTGCCTTGCCAGACATTCCAACAACAGAAGTAACAGCAATCAAACCCTCAATCAACGATAAGTGGTATCTTAAAATGATGGAATTGGTGGATAAACAACCTGAAAAATACCCAGCCTGGAGGACAGATGGAAGAAAATTATGGAAATTCTTACCGGATCATTCAAGATTTGATAGTGAAGATGCAGCTTGGAAACTGGTCGTCCCGAAGGACTTAGGAAATACTATCATTAACCAGTGCCATGACCTACCCACAGCAGCGTTAGTTGTACGCCTAACGGGGGGATAAAATTCAATAAAAATGGTAAGTTAAATATTACTCTATGTTATTTTTATTGTGGGAATAACCCACATCACCGCCAACAATTAAAGAATAAGGTAAGAGTCAACCCCATCAGCTGATCGGACGACAAGCAGAACTGTAGTCAGACACCTGCGACACTAGCGCTACTGCCGGGAAACGAGGAACGGACCGACCGGCCTGCAGGTTTGTCTTGGCGGAACCATCGAGCGAGGTGGAAGGAAGGAACCAAACTAGGTTGTCTCCATTTGGTAAAGTACCGTAGCCATAATGTATAACTAGTTAGTTAATCTTTTAGGGGATAAAGGGGTTAGGGGGAATCATATCTTTTCTAAATTAGCCCAAGTTCAACCAACAATAAACTAACTGACGTAACTAAATTAAACTTTACAACTATCGATATCATGTTTAGGGCAAGTTACTGCAGGCGTGTCACAATGGCGAGGAGTAGTTAGAATTAAATAAAATGTAGTTAATCTATTTATTTAAGACCTATCAAAGCTGGCTTATGCTGAGCAGGGTGTTCGTGAGTGCTATGGGGAAGTGGAATCAGCACGTTTTTCATTAAGTGTGGATCTGGCTGGGTAGGTGGCTGTGGTTTATTCCAGTCAAGACCCCGCAGTTGGTAGCAGAGCGTTACGTAACCTCATAGCTTGCATAGTAGCTCTCGCGAGATCCTGCTCGGCTCGCCAAGCTTTGAGTAAGTCTCAGATTCCATAATTTTCACTTTTTAAAACGATTTTTTATTTTCGGGGAAGGTAATTTAAGGTTCAGTAATGGTTTAGAACATGAATTCCATTGTGTAATCATGCAAGGTCAGATCACGTGATCGAGTCTGGAATTTCCGGCGTGACCTCGCGTGAGCAAGTTGACTCATCAAGGTATTAAATTTAACTTCTGGGAATTCATTTTTTTATTAATTTGAGGTTCCAAATGTCAAGGCGTGTACAATAAATTTTCATTTCATAAATAGCTGATAGTGACGAATATGCGTGTAATTAGTACGACGTAGGACTACTTAACCCAAATGAGTGCCTATGTGAAACATCCTGTTGAGCTGCGGAGCACATTTCAATAATTTAATAGTAAGTAACGTACCTTTTATTTATTTTACATATAATTATAATTCCCAATCTTTTTCTCCAAGGTTAGTTAGGCCTATTTTCAGTATATTCAGTCTAAGTAAGTTGGTTAGGTTAAGTAGCTGCAGTGTGCTCAGATTAAATTTATTTAAGTATTTAATTCCAATAGCCTTTGAATTTTACATACTGAAGAGGTATTTGTCCCCATGCACAGTGATTTTGTGTAATTCCTTTTGTGTATAGTGATTTTTTGTGGTGGTTTCAAGCAATTTAGTCCTAAGTAGGCCTAGACCTAGTTGATCTTAAGCAGTTAACCTTAAATAAAATCCTCCCAGAAAATCAGGTCATTGTTCTTTATTCTTAATCTTAGCAGCCTAGTTTATTTTAGTTTAATAGTGAAATTTACACCACTTTTTTACACAATTTGCTAGATTTAGTACAGTGATTGCTAGAGCAATTTAGGTTGTATTAGGCAATGGGTGGGTTGACCGCAAGATGTAATAAGTTTTACTGATTTGATTCAGTACCTGAGTAAAGCATGCGATACATGAAAGGTGGTAACAATTTACTATCATTACACAATCACCCCCCCCCTCAATTCACACAAACATTGATATAGATTAATTGTTACTGGCAGTCCTCTTTCATGATCTAGCGCTTTGTTTTTTACAGTTATTCCTACTGGATTATTAAGCCTGCCTTGATTAATAAATTTTCATAAATTAGTTTGCATTGTTTATAAATTAGTTACAGTGTTTGAATTATTCTTAGTTACAGCCACAGTAGCCTAAGTAAAATTTTTCTCCGCGGTTAGTAGTTGTACAGAATTTTCTTTTTTGCGATACGCTAGAGCGTACTTGTTGATGAATAATACAGTAGGCTAATTAGATTTATAAGTTTATTGTTTAACTTTGTTATCGGTTAGGCCTATTAGTGAATGTGCTATATACATAAGTTAGGCTTTCCCCACATGGTTGAAAACCCCTACGACTAATTATTTTGCATTTTTCACCCCATTAGTATTATATTAATTCCCCTCCCCGCACATCAACCCATCATAAACCCCCACCCCCTTCGAATTATTAGCATCCAAGGATCAAACAGAATCAGGATTACAAATGTATGCAATTAGTTTAATGGGTGACTCCCAATTTTGTAAATATGCCAACTTTCTGCAGGAACACAGATCATTAATAGCTTTAGAAAAATCATACTGACAACATACAACAACAATACAGACAACATACTGACACACAAATTTCCGAGCAAAACCAAACCCAGAGTAATTATTCCAGACCGATTAATACCACTTCTCTTTAAATACTATTATCTAGCCCCAACCACAGCTCACTTAAACATCAAAAAGACTTGGTCTCGAATCGAGCAGCATTTTTGGTCCCCAACCCTTAAGGAAACCATAACCGACATGGTCAAAACCTGCACCTTCTGCCAACGATCTAAGCAAGCCCTAAATACTAGAGCAGGACTCTTATCCTCCGAGGTACCGACAAGACCATTTGAAAAAATTTTCATAGATCACATTGGTCCATTACCACGTTCCAAGAAAGAAAATAAATACCTTCTCACAATTGTTGATTAATTTCAAAATTTGCAATTTTTCTTCCGGCTAAGAACACAACATCAGCAACCACAGTTTCACTTCTACGCTCAGGCCTCTTTGCTTACTTCGGCTTCCCAAAATATCTGGTATCAGACAACGTTTCGTCTTTTACATCTAAAGAATTTTCAGACATGTGTCTTCAGTTAGGGATCCGCCACTCCATACTATCCAAACCCAAGCCATGCCGAGCGAGTGAATAAGAACATCAAAATAGCCATTTGAATTTATCACTCAGATCATCAAACTGATTGGGACCAAAATATCCATCTTTTTCAGATAGCCTTTAATTCAGCCAAACACTCAAGCACCGGATATTCCCCAGCAGACCTCTTTTTAAGTTTTCACATCAATCATCCATTAGAACTAAACTGGGATTTGGACCAATTACTAAATTACAACACAAACCCCCAAACAACCAGGGACAAATGGGTCCAAGCGCACCAAAATTTAACTAAAGCACGAGAAGCCCGCGAAAGACAATACAATCAGGGAAGACACCCCCCATCCTTCAAGATAATAGGCGATTGGGTCATGTTTAGACTACACCACCAGAGCAAGGCAATCAACAAAATCAATGCTAAATTGCTTCCACTCTGGTCACAAACCGCTATTATACAGGCCTACACATCACCTGTCACAGTAATTTTAATGGATCCAAAGACAGGAAAAGTTGTGAGGCGAGCTCATGTCTCTCAGCTCAAGCACTATTTTCACCCGAATCAGGGACTTCCTTTGAAGTTTAAATGGTTTCAAAATAAAATACCCCCGCCGCAGTAAACCTGCAGACTAAGCTAATTTTAGGTTACCAGATTATTTATTCTCCATAATGCGGGGCCTTGACTTGAATAAACCCAGCCAGATCCACACTTAATGAAAAACGTGCTGATTCCACTTCCCCATAGCACTCACGAAAACCCTGCTCAGCATAAGCCAGCTTTGATAGGTCTTAAATAAATAGATTAACTACATTTTATTTAATTCTAACTACTCCTCGCCATTGTGACACGCCTGCAGTAACTTGCCCTAAACATGATATCGATAGTTGTAAAGTTTAATTTAGTTACGTCAGTTAGTTTATTGTTGGTTGAACTTGGGCTAATTTAGAAAAGATATGATTCCCCCTAACCCCTTTATCCCCTAAAAGATTAACTAACTAGTTATACATTATGGCTACGGTACTTTACCAAATGGAGACAACCTAGTTTGGTTCCTTCCTTCCACCTCGCTCGATGGTTCCGCCAAGACAAACCTGCAGGCCGGTCGGTCCGTTCCTCGTTTCCCGGCAGTAGCGCTAGTGTCGCAGGTGTCTGACTACAGTTCTGCTTGTCGTCCGATCAGCTGATGGGGTTGACTCTTACCTTATTCTTTAATTGTTGGCGGTGATGTGGGTTATTCCCACAGCTCTCCCCCGCTCCCCCAAAAAGGAGCTGGAGCTAGGATGCTGGACCTGGAACTTCTGGTTAAAAGGGGCAAGAAAATAGTGTTTGGGGTTTTGGTAGGCAAGATTGCTGCCTTGGCCACACTGGACTGCAGCTCCAGTGGTGGTAATATACTTAGTTGACGGGGTCAAACAATGTATTAATAAATATACAAATGATAGTAATCCATAAACAAGTAAATAAATGTTAATAACAAATAACAATTAATAAATAGTTTTAACTATAACAATGCGATGAAACATATATCTTAATGATCTATGATCCTGTAGGGCGCTTTTATGCAGGTTCGCTGCCCTAAGGTTGGCATGTTTATCACAGAACTAACTTAATCTACTTAAAACTACCGGTTTGAATATGAGAAATGTGTTTGTGTAAGGATTGGTGTGTTAGTGTTGGTGAGCGTGTATCCTAAAACTATTTCGAAGTAGGTTGAGGGGAACAATCCGCTCTTCCCCACGATCATTAGCCCCTGAAAAAATGAATTTGAAATTTTAAAATATTAACATGGGCTTTATGGGTTGCCATGCTGGTGAAAAAAATAACAACGACAATATCTTTGAGGCAGAATATCTTTGAGTACAATATAACTGTAAAATAAAAACCACACATACCATTCGTGTGCTTTCCAAAACTTTAATGTTTTGACTGACCGAGGTGTTCTTGAGACAGTACATGGGGGTTTTATACTATAGAGCCTTTTGTCTACTTCATCTGATCTGCAACCCATGTAAAAAGGTTCTTCGTGGTATTTTTATTCAAACCAAAGGTGGAAAAATTGTCTGACCGCACCTAAAAGTACGCAATGCATATAGTCAGGTACCATGCATCGACAACATCAAAATGTGGTAAAGCACGTATGCAAAATTTTCCTTTTATTCCATTCACCTTTCTTTTAGTTTCTTCAGCTCTTAAAGTATCTGTTTCCCACTCTTCTTTGAAGCGTTTGACAGTACCAGGTTGAAATGGGTAGACTCTGCTATATCCATGTCCTTTGGCAATAATCTCTCCAGGGTGTAAACAATATAGCCCAGTCAATCTAGGTTTTTACCCGAAAATGCGAGATATAAAGCTAATTTTTTGCACAGATGTCCGTTATGGTATGTAAAATCATACCCTAAAAGTCCCCGCCCGTCCCCTGTGTGCTTCCCCCGTTTTAGAGAAATAAAGGGGGGGAGGGGGCGCAACTTATTTAAATGTGTCCGTGAACGCAATAACTTGAGTAAATTTGGTCCGATTTTGATTAAATATGGCTTGAAGGTGTAAGATGGGATATTCTTAAATGAGTTGGCAAATCAGCATGATCGGACCATGGGAACGGGTGTTTACAGGGGGTTTTATGGGGTAAAAATTCGGTTTTATGGGGTAAAAATTGAATTTTCTCATTTTTGACCCTCAAAACATAAACATTTCTAATTACTCTCCAAACCATTTTAAAAAGCTTAAATAATCAAATAATTTATTATATTAAAGCGTTTTTTGTGAGGTTATTGGTTGTGAGGAAAATTTAAAAAAAATATATAAATTCAAAATTCCCATGTTATTCTTAAGGAGAATAAGTTAGCTGTTGTAGTTTGCTTGTTTACGTATATATTTTCATCAAACTTGGCAAATCAACTTAATTTATACTAAGCTACTAGCCGCTATACCCGTGCCTTGCAACGGGGTCAAGATGCGGAAGAGACAATTTTTGGTTCCTTGAAAATAATGGCAAGCAGCTTGAGAACGCTAAATAGAACAGTTCTTATGTACCCTAGATCTGCTTTATGTAGATAGACTAATATTAATTTACTATTAGAATTAACTGGCTACACAAACATGACTGTGAAAAATCCATCCATTGCATGTAGCACCTGTTTGATACAAATTAGCTGTTGCCATAAATAAATAAAAAAAATAATAGTGCTGCACCCTGTTGGTAAACCTATTAACTTTTTAATGCTATTGAGCATCACAGAATGAAATTGTTTAGTTGAAACAGCTGTTAATATTCTTTCATTCCATTAAAATATAAGTACTCATAAGGTTAACATGGGAAAACTCCAGAGCAATCCAATTGGGCAAATGGAAATTCACTTAGTCTGCAGGTTCGCTGCGGCTGGGGTATTTTCATACTAAGTTCCACTGTCCTAAATTTACTTTATCAATGGTTTTCGTCAAAGCAACACTTATTGTTTCCCCCTTAAAAAGTATATTTAAGCTGGCAATAGTATGAATACACCCCAGAATAAACTTGGACAATGGTCTAAAAACATAACATAAGCATACTATTCAATAAATAATGTACAGGATACAGTAATATTTAACAGTTTTTCTATTATATATTTTAAGTACCATGAGAAAAGATTACTAACATAAAATAATATTTGTACAAATTGGATTAACTACCTTCAATATGATACCTAATTTTAATGGGTAGATCAGTAATAATTATATTGGAGCCATAAAAGTCAATAAGTTTGTTCTTAAGATGTATAGTACTGTAGTAGGCTATATCCATATTTTCCATCTAAAAGGGCGTCCATAATAAACAGGTCACGTGACGAGACCACCCCCCACCACCGTGCCAGGCCGAGCCGAACGCTTCCGAATCATACCGAAAATAGGCGAGGTCCTTTAGAACACCGTGTTCCGTGTACAGTATCGTCTGTCTGGAAACGGTACAGCGGAATTAAAATCGGAGCAATTTCTTCCAATCCCTCTTTAAACACTGATAGGAACTGTAGTAGCCATTTAATGATGTTATGTAATTAATTAAGTACTATGAATTATTTGTAGACTAATTATTAACAGTTTCAAATACCCATATATAAGTCAAAATAATCCTTCGATCTTCCTCAATGTATAATATCCTTATCAAAAAATTCTCCTTTGTATCCTGGAAAATAAATTATGAAAATCCATCTACCGATATTTAGGCAAACATTCTAAATAAATGTTGAAACATACTTTATAGTTAAATGCAATATGTGAAAATATTTTTTTTTACTTTTGTATAAACAATGTTAACAAGTCAGTAGATAATTTTTAAACATATACCTCATTCTAATTACCTACTGTTAGTACGAGTATCTATCTGTAGTATTATCTAAATTTATTGAACAAATAAATAAATGTATAATAACAATTAATAAAATAATATTGTAACTATGTTACTCGTTATTTCCTTTTTTATAATAAAAATATAGAAAGAAAAAAATATGCCATTCTAAATATACAGGTAGGCCTATATAGAGCCATGAACAAAAATAGTAATTTATGCCCAATGTTAAATTACTGAAGATCTTCAAAACTTATTTCTTCTACAAATAATTCAACAATAATATTTCGATTTATTTACATAGATCTATTTACAATCTCCTTCACCTTGGAAACTGGAACGTAACAATTTAATGTTTGGCCTATTATGAGGACCCGGGCGTTTTGACAGCAACAGCGACGGTTCAGCTATGTGCTCTGTACGATTCGGAAGTGTTCATCACTGCGTGGTGGTGGGAATTGTTCCTCCAGAGAAGGTCTCGTTGCAGGATAATCAAATTTATGATTTTTGACTGAGTAATACAGTATCTTGAGCTAAAATGATTCAAATAATCAATAGCTCAAATTAAATCTTATAATTTTCTGATTAATTAGAGACTAAAACATATAGAAAAACATTAACAATACTGGAGCTATTGATTTTTACACATAGTAAAACCTTATGAAAATAATTTTTATGTTGGTTGTTCACCTTGCGTTTGCTTGAAACTTGTCCGATTTGAATAACTAATAGCTTAAGAAAGCCAGTATTTCACTGAAGGTTCTTAGATTAATATATATAGGATTGTAAAATTATAACTGGTGAAGGTACATCTTAAATTGAAGAGTTAGAAAATAAATCACATCATGTGTTTCGGTCGAGTAGTACAGTAGGTAAATATTTGCTGATGCTTTATGTGAAAACTTGGCATGCATGCCTTCAATTTGAGACCTCGTTCATGAAAATCGATCGGGTAGAAGAGCCAAACGAACTCGGAAAAACCAAATTTAACTCCCATAAGAAATACATGGGGAGCAAATTTCGTTTACGTATACGCCGAGTGGGTTTATAGATAAATATATGCCGATGCTTGATGGCAAGTCTGTGCGTGCACACCTTCAATTTGAGACCTCGATCATGAAAATCGGTTGGGTAGAAGAGCCAAACGAACTCGGAAAAACCAAATTTAACTCCCATAAGAAATACATGGGTAGCAAATTTTGTTTACGTATATGCTGAGTGGGTTTATAGATAAATACTCGCCTTTGGCTCGCTAATACTCCTTTTACGTTGTTTAGCATTGTTTAAATGGAGAAAAGTGGTCATACATTACGAAAACAACACGTTTCTCTGTTATTATTTATCCAATCTTAACAAATAAGGTATCATTGAAAACTACATAAAATTTACAAACTTTTTTCCCCTTGCAATTTCTTTGTAAAGTTAACGGTTTTCGTGAAATTTGGCATCAAATATTTTAAAGGGCCGCCATTTTGAAACGGATAATGATTTTTTTGTATAATTTCTAACGATAATAGGTCTTAATAAGGTTAACATCTTTGCAAAATATCAAAGCTGTATCTCAAACCGTTTAGGAGTTATTAATGTTTATGTAAAAAACACATAAATGCCGACAGTCGGTAAACTAGACACCACAGACCCATGTTCCTATGGTGAAATGTGTTTGTCTTGACCTAAGGAATAACGCTATATACAAGTGTCCAGAGAGTTACGGGACACCCATATATCGCAGTTAGTTTTTGTAATGTAAAATATGGTTTGCTAACGTTAATTTACTTTAAAATAATTTGTAGATAACAGTGTTGAGGGAGGGGATTTTAGCTTATACACCTTGGTTGTTTATACATGTAACAATACATCTATATTGTTTGATTGGTAAACTCGCATAGAGTGGTTTCGCTAGAGACAGACAATTGGAATCCAACAATTCTGATTTAAATAACAACAGCATACAAGATAACACTATATCATCAACTACAGATAATATTCCTCATCTGAGCTACAACAGAGCATTAAAACAAGACAATTCAGAACAGATAAATATAATATAATCCAGTGTCGATATATCCACCAAGCAGGAGTGTGTCAAGGAAGTGTTAGGTACAGGGTTGGGCAAATGTGTGGATACCCCTAGTTAACTTTTTAGTGGGTGACACCAGGAAAATTAAACTCCACGTACCTTCATAAAAAATAAAACTGCACTTTTTGGACGGTATCCCAATTTTTTCCGGGATCCCGAAATGAGATATTTTGGGGGTAGCTCCAAAATTTTTAAAGTAAAGCCCCATCGAGTGACACCTCATTTTAAAGGCCTTTATTAAAGAAGACTATCAGCGAAAACTAGAGGTCACTATCTCAACCCAGTACGACATAGCGGTCATTGGAAAATTCATCGTACAAATTAACCTCATTAAAAGTTTCTTGATAAAACAATTACGAACAGTGTAAACTTACGTTTTTAAAACATTTCATAAGAAATTTACGTTGCAAAAATTCCAAATTATCACAAACATTTTAATAATGGTGTAGGAAACAATTTTATTACATTATTTAACATAAAAACTCATTGGTCCTACTCACCTAGTTTCCTTATAACAGTTATTTACTACATACTGTAATAAAAACAGTTTAATTAAATTTTTTATAGGCAAGCTAAACATGAATGTTTTCATTATTTGTTTGAATAAACATGTATGGATATTGTATACAATATTAGCTGCATCCCATGGCGACTACTGCATCACACACAAGTAACCAATTGTCATAAACAATCGTTAAATATACTTAAAACTCATTATAGTTCCATTGTTAATAGTGCACGAGAAGAAATGTACATGTTAGCAGAAAGCTGTATGACGATATCACACTATCTAAACAAAAAGATGACTTACGTTTAACACATATGTTTCCAGCCAAATTACATGTCAATGAAATAATTATTGATGTGTATGTATTGATGATTATTTTATTTATCAGGCATATCCCGTATTTTTCATTCTCATGGAGAAGAAAACCAAACCGGCATACGACCTACTGTTTGCCAAGTTAGTTGATTTAGCACCAGAACTACAGCCAACAGTGCTAATGACTGATTTTGAAATGGCGTTGCAGACGGCCTTGAGGGAAAGGTTCCCTGATGCACAAATTTTCGGATGCTTTTTCCACTCATCACAAGTAGGCATATTAGGTGCATGCATATCTAAAACATGTTATGTAAGCATAACATTGACAACTATTGTCAATAAGCGTATTAATTCTGCACTTAAATTTTAAAATACCCAAATTGCACTACACCCCATACATTTTTTACTTTATCACAGTGTTAATAGTGTATAACAGGATTATGTTGCAGTTTTGCTATAATTAGCTATTTTTATATAACAAGTAAAAAATTCATGTAAAACATAAACAAACACAATTATTTTCATTCAGGCAATGTAGAGAAAGGCTCGAGGATTGGGCTTAACAAGAGCCATAAACTCGAACCCAATGGTTAAAAGAGCCGTCAAAATGACCATGTCCCTGGTGCTGCTACCAGATGCCAAAATAGACCAAGGGTTCCACAGTACATAGTGGCGTATGTGCAGGCCACTTAAAAATATAGATAAATGACAATCTAAAATTATTGCTAGTTAGCATTTGTCTTTACTACTCATATAGATAAAAGAGGTTGTTACACTACACTGCATCTATGGTGATAGATGGTGATATGGTGGTAGTCATCAGAGAATGGAGTATGTACAACGAACAATCTGGGATGTGTGAGAAAGGTAGCGTTTGTAGAAGAATGTGTATGAGTCTGAAAAACGTTTCAGATATTATATGGACCCAGGTAATTTGGATTTTACCAAAACGATAAGCAAAGAAGAACTGGAGGAGAAGAAAATCAAGCACGAACAATTTATTGCCCTCATGAATAGTGATTGGCAAGTTGAATTAAGCTCCGTTGCAGACAAGAGTGTAAAATTAGTGAAAATCGACAAAGAAGACAAACTACCACAAAAAAAAGATGAAACAAAATGTTTAAGAGATGGGCCAGAAGATCGACAAAGCTATTTCATCTCTTAAGACCAGCGAGACTGAAAACAAATATAACCTTTTAGTTAGATTAACGATCGCTTATCTCATTGCGTTAAATGGTCGAAGACCAAGCGAAGTTACCTTTGCAACAGTTGAAAATTACAAAACATTAGAAATTGGGCCATCAGAGAAGAACTGGTGCAATTGGAGCTTTTAACGTTCATGCCACCAAAAACGATGTAAAAGTGCCTAATCTCACTCTAGAAATCATTATTCGGGCTATCAATAACGTATTGTTCTACAGAGAAATCTTAAAAAAAAATAAAAATACCCAAATTGCACTACACCCCATACATTTTTTACTTTTTCACAGTGTTAATAGTGCATAACAAGCTAAAAATTCATGTAAAACATAAGAAAATAAAAACAATGATTTTCATTCAGGCAATGTGGAGAAAGGCTCGAGGATTGTGCCTAACAAGAGCCATAAACTAGAACCAAATGGTTAAAAGAGCCGTCAAAATGACCATGTCCCTGGCGCTGCTACCAGAGGCCAAAATAGACCAAGGGTTCCACAGTACATAGTGGCGTATGTGCAGGCCACTTAAAAATATAGATAAATGACAATCTAAAATTATTGCCAATTAGCATTTATCTTTACTACCCATATAGATAGAAGAGGTTATTACACTACACTGCATTTATAGTGGATGTTTTCAGGTGTTGGTGGTCGGCATTTGTCGGTGTTTGGCCAACCCAGGAGGACAACAATGATCAAGAATCGTTTCACAATCAGCTCCTACAACGGTTTGGCCATGTTCACCAGGATAATTGGTTTACTTATAAATTAGGATTAAAGGAAATGCCAATGAAGGTCTTATCTAATCTGACAAACTGATTTTCCAATTTTTCAGAGGAACTCCGAAACCTTGAGAACTAATATGTTCAGCAATTAGCTACGTATGACAACGGAGTAGCCAACAACGCAGATCCAGCACCATCTTACCTGTCTAACAACAGGAGGATCAAAGATGCAACCACGTTGCTACTCGCAGGCCGGTATTCTGTTGACGAGTTCCTCCGTAGAGTCAGCAACGTTGTCCCTACTCTAAAGGAACGATCGTGTCCCAGTAGGTGAGGAAGATGATGAGCCAGCTGCACTCACAAATGAAGAGCTGCAACCAATTCAAGGGATTCTGGAGATGCCAGTTTTCTTCAATGGTAATTGCAAAAGAACTCACTACTCCAAGGGGAAGATTATTTGTATTATATTTGTTTTCCATTACGTATTATAGAGGGGGAGACTATGCATAAACTCAGGATTATGTAATATATCATTTTGATGTTCCAGCAGCCAAAAAACAGCGAAGGTTGAAGTGTGTATATATGTTGTAAATGAGAAAGAAATGTGTTGTTAAATATTTTTCTTTTGCGAACCTTCAAGTATTAATTTAATTGACACGCAAAATTCTTATTTAATTTTTTTATAAACAGATGACGAAGACGACATGGATATCTTTTGTTTGTGGTTTGTCACTTGGAGGTTCCGATTAGAACGGGAGACCGTGGGAGAGGAGTAGGTAGTCATTTTTTCCTATCTGTATAATAAGTAGGTCACACAATCACCTTTGGTTTTAGGGACATAATTTAATTGGGTATCTTAGTTACTCCATCAGGGCAGTCCTAATGTTAATTCAGTTTTAATACATCAAAATAATAAAGTAACAATCACCGGTTGTGATGGGTATAAATTCTAGAAACGAGGTATATAAATTAATTTCACTTTAATAAAATATTAACATTGTTGGTACTGATTTTGGAAAATGAAATTCCCTGACTTTTCCAGATTTCCAGACTCATATTATACTTTTTCCAGGTATACCGTAAGACGATATCGAATAGTCAGAATCAAGAATTATTAGAAAATATGTAGGCCTAAATAGTTTAGATTTAATTAAAACCATCCAACATATAGATACTAACTAAACTATTTAGCTTAAGCTTAACTACTAATAATATATTTCATGATATTGTTTACTTACGTGAATTGTAGTAGTAGGGTTTGAGATCAACTAGGATTAATCCAGATTTGGATCTACAATTATTAGTCTTTATTTGTAGAACAGAGTTTTGACTAAATTTAATGTTGTTGTAATGTATTGTCTATATCCTCATATTATGTTCAGACTGTACAATTGTAGGTTGAAAGTTTAACTGTAGGCTATTCATTAATAACACTGTTATGTTTCATGTGCCCCTTTTGCATATTTATAGGCTACTGTAGTTTATCGGTAAATATTAAACACTAAAACTCTTTCAACATACACAAATTAAAATTAAACAACCCTTTTGCACACAATAGGCTACTGTAGTTTGTTGGTAAATATTTAACACTAAAATTCTTTGTTGAACACAAAATAAAATTAAACTTTATAAAATATTTAAGGATTTTGATAAATGATAGCCTACTTCCTGATATAAAAGAAAGTAAATTGTTATTTAATTAACCAGTCATTTTGAAACCATATACAAGCACCTTGTCTTCATATCCAGTAATTTATTCAGCCAATGATTTCATTTCCTCATCTAAAGCTTGAACTTTTAGATTTGCTTCAAGCAGCATTTTTTTTCTCTCCCTTTAACTCTTTAATTTTTTCAGCAGCTCCTCTTTTCTTGGCTCGCTTTTGTGCTTCCAATTCTGAGTCTTCTTTTTTCTTCTTTTCAAGAGCAGCATGATATTTTGATCTTGAAACCCTTGCAAAATGAATCATTTGTTTGGTAATAGTCACATTCTTTAGCCCTCCTGCTCGCTGTATTCCCTCCCAAACAAATCGTTAAGATACTTAAGACTCCCTTGTGACAAGTTGTATACTAAACACTCTTTATTTATTAAGAATCCCCTCTCAAAAAAAAAATTTAAAAGGTTATCAAAAGATTCTACACAAAATTCAATCAGCTCTTTCCAAAAAGTGTCCAAGCGCTCATTCCTAGTATACCCTTTAATTTTTTGTACAACCATTTGTTTACTACACAATAACTTAGTCCTTTTCTATTTTATCGGCTTTCAAACCAGACAACCACTTGTTTCTGAAAAAGATTTCTAGGCATTTGGATAACCTTTTAGTTGCTATAACAGCATCTGATGCAACCACAGCTGGGTCACAGAAGGTTAAATATTTTGTCAACATGTAAGCTAAGGGCGATTTCTTCATAAGATGGGAACATATACTCTGAAGACATTTTAAAAATTCAGTTCGAAACAATAGCATTTCTTTTTGGCTGGGGGTTTCCTTCCTTATAGCTTCCCTGGTATCAAATCCCAGATCAATATGCTTGAAACTAATCAAGTTATTCACCTTGTAAATATCAATTTTACTAGGATCCTTCCCTTCAATAAACTCCGGTTTGACAAACTTTGACATTAGATTGGACAGGATACAATACAAATCAGTATAAATAAAAGGAGCCAAAGACTTATTACGCTAATTTTGCCACCTCTGACCCATCCACATTTAACCAGATGTTCAAGCAACTTTGTAAATCTTATTTTCCCAAAATCTTGGAGAGCTACAACAGGATCTAAAGATGTGAATGCTTTTGTCACTGCGTACTTTAAAGGGGACTTTTTTCCTCTATGTTCAGGTCTACTGAGATCTTCCTCTCTGACGGTTTTACAACTCGTTCCATTAATCTATCGACGAGAACGCTAAACCCGGTGTGCAGCAACGGAGCTAACGGCCAGTTGGACTGAAAATCTTTCAAGAACGGCTCAGCATCAGTCGCCAGGGTTTTCAAAAATGCCAACTTTGGTCCAAGGAGAGGATCCTTCACAAACGTTTCAACGATCTTGAAACTCGCTGATGTCGGCTCAAACTTCTCTTCCACGACTCGAGTAACGAAGGTCTTTAGGCTAGGTAGCACTTCAATGGCCCTTTGCGCTACTGCCGAATTTTCGAGCCATCGGATGGAGCAAAACTTAAGGGGGAATAGCTCAGGGTTCGTTAAGCGGATGTACAACCCTCTCCTGGCAGGAACATCTTTAAAGAGATTGTAGATGGCTCTGAGAAGTTGATGTTAGCGCTGTCTTAAGGTCCATTTCCTATCCTGCGACTGTTACGACTCTAACTCTACGGCTGAAAAAATTGACTGCTTTAATGCAAAGTAAATGCAACCGTTTCCTATCGAGCGTCTACAGCCGCGCGACTGAAGCGACTCGAGCCGCGCGGCTCGAGCCGTCGCGACTGGACTGCTCCGTGAGCAGTTCAGTCGCTCAGTCGCGCGGCTGTAACGAAATAGTTCATACATACGGAGTTGAGGTGCGAATTGATAGTATGCTGAGTTGTTTGATTGTGTGGTTTTTGATAGTTAAATACTGAGTTTCAAGTGTGCCTTCAAAATCATGGATGATTCAAGGTTAATTGGACTTGTTCGTCAACACCCATCTGTTTTTAACCCCAAACACCCCCAATACAAGGATGCATATGTGCGAGAAAACGTCTGTTACATATGTAACTTGTTTTCAATAAAGTACACTAAAGTAACGAAATTATAATTTTTATTACTGCATTCTCACTTGAGTGCCAATCCCAGTTTCTCAGCAGGGCTTATGGGGTTTTTCACTTTACCACATGGGTTTCCTTCTAAATCACTTCCGATTAACGATAAAATGTACTTAAAATGACATATATTGACACGAAAAAACTTCCTAAACATACTTTCATCTTGAAGAAGATGTCTCTGAATAAGAATTTTTTGGAATCCCTCATTTTGTCGTGCAACGAACAATGGGTTAGTTTGCTGTTGCTCACTGTTTTTAACAAGGCACGTTAATAGTTCTTCTTCTTCCTCTTCTTCCATTAAAATGTACGCTGCCAAAGCTTCTTCCATGACGGTCAAAGTGCAACTGCACTAGTCACACTAGACGTGGGAGTCACAGGAGTCGCGGCATAGGAAATAAGACGAGCGTCTCCAGCCGTACGGCTCTAGAATTGCGGCTAGAGTCGTAACAGTCGTAGGATAGGAAATGGACCTTTAAACGCGTTGTGAACAGTGTGGATGCCACAACTACCAAAATCAATTAGTTCATGTCTTGACAAATTTTCTTTAAGATCTGATTTTAGTTCCCTCAGAAAAGTAAAATTAACGTTGGGCCCATACATTCACACCTGTACCATGTTCTTTATTTCAATGCCTTCCAACGCCGACTTAAAACTCTTTAGGAGATCTACAGCTTTTGCTCCTGTCAGAAACACAGAGGTTAAATACCTCGTGCTAACCAGGTCATTTTTATCATCCCAGAACCTGATCACAACATCCATTTGTTGTTTCTGGCTGATCTTGTTCAATGATTCGTCAAATGAAATAACGAACTTTGATTTAGCGAAATCAGACGATAATTGGTTTTTAAAGTGGGGTGCGAGCCCATAAACCACTGTGTAGCCTATTTTTTTCGTGACAGCTCTAATTTATTTATTACGTCGTGATCAGGAAACATCAATTTCATGACATGAACATCTTTCCCAGCGGTGCTCATAGTCTTGTGAGACATTACAGTTTGGATGCACCATAATACTTCCACTCTTGTCACTTGGTCGTTAAGCAAATACTTTTTTAACCCTCGAGGCAAGTCAAACGAAGACGGTAACGAAGGCTGGGACATGCAAAAAGTAGAAGTTGGTTCAATTCCAATATTTGTTTGAGAAGAAGTAGCACTTGGCATGTTTATGCCTGAAGATGTACTTGGCATGTTTATGCCTGAAGATGTACTTGGCATGTTTAGGCCTGAAGATGTACTTGGCATGTTTAGGCCTGAAGATGTACTTGGCATGTTTAGGCCTGAAGATGTACTTGGCATGTTTAGGCCTGAAGATGTACTTGGCATGTTTAGGCCTGAAGATGTACTTGGTATGTTTAGGCCTGAAGATGTACTTGGCATGTTTATGCCTGAAGATGTACTTGGCATGTTTATGCCTGAAGATGTACTTGGCATGTTTAGGCCTGAAGATGTACTTGGCATGTTTAGGCCTAAAGATGTACTTGGCATGTTTAGGCCTAAAGATGTACTTGGCATGTTTAGGCCTAAAGATGTACTTGGCATGTTTAGGTCTGAAGTTGTACTTGGCATGTTTAGGCCTGAAGATGTACTTGGCATGCTTAGGCCTGAAGATGTACTTGGCATGCTTAGGCCTGAAGACAAAGTACTTGGCTGTTCCAGCGGAATTGGGTTTTTTGATTTTGATGATTGGAAAAAAACATTTAGATCCGGTGCCTTTTTTTTCTTCAACCTTTAATTTATGTTTTTGCCCTTGCATGTGGCTCGTCAGGGCACGTCGTCCCATACTTGCTATTGAGAATTTTGTTCCAGGACAAAGCAAACATCCGGCCGACTATGGATCATTTTGTACTTGGCATGTTTATGCCTGAAGATGTACTTGGCATGTTTAGGCCTGAAGATGTACTTGGCATGTTTAGGCCTAAAGATGTACTTGGCATGTTTAGGCCTAAAGATGTACTTGGCATGTTTAGGTCTGAAGATGTACTTGGCATGTTTAGGCCTGAAGATGTACTTGGCATGCTTAGGCCTGAAGATGCACTTGGCATGCTTAGGCCTGAAGACAAAGTACTTGGCTGTTCCAGCGGAATTGGGTTTTTTGATTTTGATGATTGGAAAAAAACATTTAGATCCGGTGCCTTTTTTTTCTTCAACCTTTAATTTATGTTTTTGCCCTTGCATGTGGCTCGTCAGGGCACGTCGTCCCATACTTGCTATTGAGAATTTTGTTCCAGGACAAAGCAAACATCCGGCCGACTATGGATCATTTTGACTCTTCTTTAGCCAAACCTTAAAATCCGGGTCTGCAAACCCGCAAACCACGAGTCTTGAAACGAAGTTTTCCCGTGCGGCTTTACCATAGTGTCAGTCCACAACACTTCCTGCAAAAAAACAAGATAATAGGATATCGGCAAATCAAATCACGTCAGCTAATCGCCTATAATTCTCAGGCCCAACGGCGATACAACCAATATGTGCCATGTATCTTTGAACAAATTCTTTAAATGAAAATAATTACATATAGGCCTACTGTTAAAAAAGAATAAATAATTAGGCTCGCAAAATACAACGGTAAGGAACAGAACGTCATCTATTTTTTTTCGAATTATATTTACTTATTTTACCTGTAAACAGCTATAAAATCGGTAAATATTACAATAATAAAGATATACATTTAAGACTCACAGAGATTTAGAGCATTTAAACGGCATTCTTGAGGAAAAAATGTTTTCTTAAGCCTACTCAAGCCGTTCCTAAATACCGAATGTTACGTTTTTGGCAGTATATTTACCGATATTTAACTCATTTACATTTAAAAAGAGCAATTAATATTTAGCTGTAAACTGGTATAAAATCGGTAGTTACGACAATTAAAATTATTTTTACCCCAAAACTAACAAAGATTTAGAACTTAAAAACGATAATCTTGAGGGAAAATTGTTTTCTTAGGCCCACTTAAGCAGTTTTTTAATAGGTACTACGTTTACTAGAAAAATACCGGTATGGATCATAAACATAAACAAATGACGTTGTTGGCCCGAATCCTATACTTATAGCATTGAACATATGTTTTGGCAGTTCCATTTACTAAGCAATGTTAAATAATAATTATTTTCGGGCCAAAAACGTCATTTGTTAATGTTTATAATCCATACCGGTTAGGTACCAAACGTTGCCTTTTTCGCATTATAATTACCGATATTTAATTTACTTATGATTAACTATAAACTATTTATTTATAATCAATAATTTACTACAATTTAAGTTATTTATTTTCCAAAATGAACTAACTTAAAATTAAAATGTAGCAGGTACGGTAGTTTAAAACAAAATTCGTGGTAACTTAAAAAATTATTTAGGCCTACTAAAGCAGTTTTTGATTGCCAAACGTTACGTTTTTTGTGTTATATTAACGAATTATCAACAGCTATGAAATCGGTAATTATTACATTCATTCACAACGATATATTTTCAAAATTCACAAATATGGTATAACTTAGCCTACTTATCAAAAGTTACCTAGCAAAAAACAAACCAGAGTTCAACCTCATCTCCCCTTACATGAGTCACAATCCAGGGAATGCAATGCCAGTACCAGTTGTCCTGACCTCTCGACATTCCTACAGTAGGCCTACATAGCTATGATGATTAAATTCTGCCCTTGTTTATATTAATATGCAAAAACACATACCAGAAGTTACAGTACATAGCTATGGCATCATTCTGCCCTTGTTCATATTGATATGCAATAAACATACCAGAAGTTAACACAGTCCATCTCCCCGGGGACACTGAAACTGCCACGACGTTTTACGATCATGCTCCATACTGAAACTGCCACGGCAATTAGTGAGGATTATAAGGGTGTTTTTGAGAGGGCTAGAAACACTGAAACTGCCACGCCGGATTCCCTAGATAGACGGGGAGAAACGGGAGACTTAAAATTCCCATTTCTGTCTCAACCTTTTCTTTCACAATAATACGTTGATTGGAAAAATAAGTGATTGATTTGCCCTTTCGTATTTATATTTTATGAGTTATTTTATGTTAATTTAAGTTTTTAGTGTTGCGACTGTTAGAGTATTTACTTTATAAGTATTTATTCCGTCTCTTGAGAATATATTTGCTTTAATGAATAATTATTTACCACTGAGAAACAAGTTTTATGTTTCATTTACCACTTTTATAACATTGCATTTTATATGATCTGTTCGAAGCTTTTAATTACACGAGAGGTGATCAAATACTAATATAATACTGTAAAACTGTAATATTCATAAATAGTTTAAATCGCCCAAGACGCTAGGTTGCAGAACTACAAATACTGTACCCAACCTCCATGGTCTGCAGAGGGGCGTTCACGTGGAATCTCAGTGGAATGCCCTCCTATTAGCTTGACTCATGTAATATTTTTCAAATTCGGTATTTCTCAACAGTTTTGTGCCATCCTTCAGAGAGTTAATAGTAAGGGTGTTGGTGTGTTAGTTATACTTAGTTGATAGTCTTTCGATGGAGGATAAGATATTTGAAACGAAGAGAAAGGGCGCGGCGTTGTTAGTATACGGCTACCGTTTTGTTATACAAAGTGTGGTGTTGATAAGTGGTTTTGCTAGAGAAAAAATCGGGGAGGATGTCGAGCAAAATGCTTCACATATTATATATAACAATGAGTAACAGTAACTGAAACGATTTTAACGCGTACCATGCTTCAGTCACTGTAGTGGGTTGAGTTTAGATAGAGTCCTCTAGCTTTTGTCGATATTCTTTCTTCGATATATATTTCTTCGACTAATGGCCTATTAATATGAGGTATCACTCGATGGGGCCACCAAAATAACCTATTTTTGGTTTAAGAACAAAATTTGAATACAACAAAAAGTTCACTTACGTGATATAGAGACGTGTACAGAGTTTTGTTTTCTTGGCGTAACCCTAAAAAGTTAACTGGTGATGTCCATACTTTTGCCCAGCTCTGTATATGTGAATAAACAAAATTTATAATTGAGGTATATTAATAAATAAACATGCAAAAACATACACCGAGTCTCATTTCATTCTAATTAAACAAGAGAAAATGGGAAACAAATTTGTGTTAATTTCCCACCAGGCGTAACATCCGTGACAATTTTCTGTGATCATAGAAACGACCGAGATTATTACTTGCGATCACGGAAACGCCTAAAATTGAAGAATCGCCATAAAAAAATTTAACGAACATCCGTGATCGTATGTTACGATCGTGGCCAAATCCGTGATAATTTCTAGCGATCAAACGCAGAAATAACTGTGATGGTAAACTACGACAGCAATGATGATGACCGGTGATGATTTCACAATTGCGGCAACATTCGCATTCATCTCCAGCGATTATTTTAACACCCGTAACTATTTTTCGCGATCGACGAAAAATTAATGATCATCTTGCACTTGCGGCTTAGTGTGTGATGATTTATCGATATTGCGCCAATATTCGTGGTCATTTCTACAGTAGTTTCTCGCAATGGCGTTTTTCGATTACGCAAAACGTGTAAACTCTAATTCAGACCTACTGGAAATTGTGTATAGTATGAGTAATTGTATTGTGGTGATATTGATTATGGACGAGGTAGGTATGCGATGGAAGGTGATATCATTGACTAGGCCTATACACTTCACAATTGATAATTACTCTTTCTACTGTAGGCTGCAATAAAATTTGTCTTTATACGTGTAAACTAGCTGTTCTGAATTATAGGCCTACACCGTTTTAAATTACTACTCCCGTACGTAGGACGGGCTAACACCTCGTTAGGATTTATTTTTTATCAACCGTATCTAAAATGTATACTTATCAATTTTGATGTTTTTATCTGGTATTATTAATGTAAACCTGCACATTATTCGCCTCATGTATACAAGTATAATTGTATCTGTATATTTCTTGGCCTAGTCTTGTATTTTATTTGTATTTCGTACTAAACCAAATCTGGACAGACTCGAACTCAATTCTGTGTATTCTAGTCATCACAAAGGATCTCATACTTCGACGCCAATTCCTAAGACAATTGGAACGCAGTGCGCGCAGTATTTCCAACTCATTGCTGAAAAGCATGTTTTCATGGTATTCCCAGCTCATTTCTAAATACATTACCTCCACCGCAGCCCGCAGCAAACCTGCACACTAAGTGAATTTCAATTTGTTTTATTGGATTCTTACTAAAATTGTCCATAAACAAGTCATATTTATTCCCCATCTATATATAAAGCCAAAAGTACCCATGAACTTTTGAGAAAACTACAAGTCACACCCCCATAAACCGCATACTCAAAATGTTCGTCATGACGAGAAACCTTGCGCAAAATGATCCGGTTTTTTTTTCATAAATTGCCCTTTAAGGTCATAATTGCTTTCCAAAGGGAACATTCCATATACTGTACTTAATGTTAAAAATACCTCAGCTGTACTTATTTGTATATTATTCTTTCAATTTATTACCTTTTTAAAATCTGGTGTGATTATTTGTTTGTAATGCTGTATTCTGTTTTTTTTTATTTCAGCTTATCTTAACCGATCAATAGTTTTTTTTTAAATACTTATGAAGTCAAACGGGTACCCGTGGGTAACAACTAGTTTAAATAACACTAGATTTAACAAACACCTAGGGTTTACTACTACGGCGAGGTCAAAAGTGTTTTTTGCAAAATATTAATAGTATAGGATGAAATCAATAAATTCGCCAAATATGATCAACATATTTATCACAATTGTGTTTTATTTATACTTCAGGACACGTATCCTGTTGTGCTATTATTTGCATTAGATTATGTTTCTTCTTGTGCAATTTTGACTATGTCTACCTACACCTTGGTATATTTATAAACTAAAACTTCCAAATCTAATGATAAAATATGTGTTTATCGAGTTCTTTAACGCCAGTAATTTACTATAACGGGTTAAGAGCATTCATATAATACATTTAGTAAGAAACATTTTACATTCCATTGAAATCTTAATCCTTTAGAACATATTATTTGATTATTTCTGACTTCATCGATAGTTAAATGTCTTTTTCTATTGATACTTGATTTAAATAAGTACAAAGTTAGTATGGCCTCTTTTAAGTAGTGACATGAAAAGCATTTAACTAAGTTATGAGCAAAGTAAAGTGTTGTGTTTCAAAATCGTCACTGTGATGAGTGAGGGATATTCTCATTCCCGTTTCTCCCTGCACGTTGCCAAACCAACCTCCCCTTCCTGAGGAATCCGTCGTGGCAGTTTCAGTGTTTCTAGCATTCTCAAAAACACCCTTATAATCCTCACTAATTGGCGTGGCAGTTTCGGTATGGATTATGATCATAAAACGTCGTGGCAGTTTCGGTACAGCCATCTCCCCTTACACGACTTGCATTCCAAGGAATGCCTAAACCATACCAACAGGCCTAGCCTCTCCACATTCCAACAGTATATAACTATGACTCAACTCCTGACCTTGTTATTTTTAATTTGTTAGTCTTGTGTGAGATAAAATTAAAATCATTGATTTAGAATAAAAAGGCTTTAACAAGTTTTCAGGCTTCCTGAGCACCGGCTGGATTGCCGTTCGATGTTAGGAAGATTTGTAGTTTTTGGAATGGGTTGGAAAAATAATTTGTAGGCCTACTACACATTTACTTTAAAGGCTTTTTGGCTATAATCGCTGAAAATAGGTACTGTATCACCAGATAGTATCACAATCAAATAATCTTAACACTTGGCTGAACTAGCCTTAACTGTTTGGTAATTCGTAAAACTAGGCCAATGTTTAACCTATACTAGTTTAGGCATTTACTAAACTAAATTAATAGGTCTACTTTAATTTGTATCACTCACCTGCAAAGCTCGTTGACAGCACTATATCTCGTAGATATTGGTAACTACAGTAACATACATGATAAAAACTAGAAACGAACAGTAAAGACCAAAAAACACTGCAGAAGTGCCGATGCCGGCTACAGTCAACAGTCCCGTGAGAGTGGAGTGGAAGTCGGTTGCAGTTCAGCACAATGTAGTCTGCGACCGGCGGCGTCGGCTTCCCGCGTAGGCCTATTCATGGTGGTAGGTAGTGTACATCCAACTTACCTTCTGCTTCTTCCGAACCATCGCAACTCGCCAGTAAACCGTAAATATTCGTTTACTATCAAATCAATCAAGAGAGTATTGCAAAATAAGTCAATAAGTCAATAAGTCATTTATTAGGTCAGATCAACATATACATGCATTAACCAAGTCAAATTAATCTTAATTGATAAAACATGTTGATTATCTTACAGTGAAAACAACTAAAGTACTTACAAGCAACCACTCAATTAAGTTAAATGGTTTAACTATTAAAATTACTTGAAAAAAAACTGTCTTAATGATACCAATTAAAGTCACTGAATAATACGATTTTCACGCATATTTCCCGGTTTTTTCACGGCTGTTAAAATTCACGCATAATTCCCGATTTTCCCGGAATTCCCGGCCGCTGACAACCCTGAACTATTTAAACACGATATGTCTAATTTAACACTCAGAATTTTACATAAAAAATTTTAAGGGATTAACCGGGATTTTTCATCATTCAAAAGAGGGATTAAACGGGATTTCTTAACCCAGTGACCGGGATTATATTCTTTTGGTCGTATAGAAACACTGAGAGCTCGGTGCATTCAATTAAAACCAGTAATCAGAGGGTGATGATAGAATGTATGTCGATGTTCGATGTTTTTTATATCGATGGTAGGTTCCCGATTTTTTGTTACATTTGTTTTGTTTTCGTAAAACTTCGATGTTTTTTACGAAGTATTGAGACATAGATGCAAAATGTAGCATATCTATAAAAAAAATTTCTTTCAAGAGAAATTCCAGATTTGTTCCTAAATTCCCTGATTTTTCCCTGACTTTTCCAGACCAACAAAATTCCCTGACTTTTCCAGGTTTTCCCTGACCGTACGAACCCTGATTAACTAAATTATTTGTAGTACAAAATCGGACATAATAGAATAAACCAGACGGAAGAGTAGTTACAAAACTAAAGCGTAGAGCGCAGCACTACAATCTGCCTTACCAAAATGGAGGGTACAATAATTTCAGAGATTTACCGCTAGGAGCGTCCTAGGTGTTACATATTGGATTTGACTTTAGACTTTCTTTATCTATCTTATCAGCAGTTTTAATTAAATTATATTTGTTGTTTTGTTTATATTTTGATTCTGACTTGGATTTATTTTACAATAAATGTTGGCTAATTATTTTAGTTTGAATTGATTAAAGTAGGAGCATATTTCATGGTGTCAGGTGAATAAAAATGGAAAGCAGATTACCTGGGAAGCTACCGGATAATAGTGATAGTCTGCAATGGTGTAAATTTAAGCAGGAATTTGAAATTATTTGATAGTCTCTTCCAACCATGAACAAGATGATAAGGTAAAGAAGGCCCTTTTCTTGAAAATAGGGGGGGGGGAGTTTGCTGTGGAAGTATTTAATTTGCTTAAATTACCAAATGTAGCTTCATTTGATGATGTTATTAAAGCGATTGATGAGCACTTTAAACCTACATCTAATGTAGTCTTTGAGAGATATAAGTTTTTTTCAGTTGCGTCAAGAAAAGGCGGAAAGCATCGACAACTTCGTTAGTAGAATAAAAAAGCAAGCAGAATTTTGTTTTAATTTAGTTTGTTTAAACGTTTACCAAAATGCCCAAGATAATCTCACATCTAGGCACGGCTCACTCAGACGTGTAGCTGCACGCATCAGAGATAAGCTAACAGATAACGAAGACATTATCTGTAAAGCTGATAAAGGCAGTGCAACAGTCATTCTCCAGAAAGCAGATTATGTAAATAAAGTTTACGACTTTTTTTGAAACAAATGGTATCAATAAACTTAATACGACCCTACCATGAAGTATTCAAAAGACAAAAATAAACAGATAAACCCCAATGAAAATCCACTGTTACCTACAGAAATGAAATATCTTAAAATAACAAACCCTCAACCCCCAATTTTGAGAGGGTTACCCAAAATTCACAAAACTGACATGCCCATACGACCGCTAGTTAACTTCATCCCATCCCCAGGATACAAAACACCATTATAAGAAGAGAATATAAATTTCACAATACCAATAGTCTCAAGACATTACAAGTCAGTGAAATTATTGATGTGTATATATTGATGATTAATTTATTTAACAGACATATTCCGTATTTTTCATTCTCATGGAGAAGAAAACCAAAACGGCATAGGACTGTTTGCCAAGTTAGTTGATTTAGCACCAGAACTACGGCCAACCGTGCTAATGACTGATTTTAAAATGGCGTTGCAGACGGCCTTGAGGGAAAGGTTCCCTGATGCACAAATTTTCGGATGCTTTTTCCACTCATCACAAGTAAGCATATTAGGTGCATGCATGTCTAAAACATGTTATGTATGCATAAAATTCACAACTATTGTCAATAAACGTATTAATTCTGCACTTAAATTTCAAAAATACCCAAATCGCACTACACCCGATACATTTTTTACTTTTTCACAGTGTTAATAGTATATAACAGCTTTTTGTTGCAGCTTTGCTATAATTAGCTATTTTTATATAACAAGTCAAAAATTCATGTAAAACATAAAAAAAACAATGATTTTCATTCAGGCAATGTGGAGAAAGGCTCGAGGATTGGGCTTAACAAGAGCCATAAACTCGAACCCAATGGTTAAAAGAGCCGTCAAAATGACCATGTCCCTGGCGCTGCTACCAGAGGCCAAAATAGACCAAGGGTTCCACAGTACATAGTGGATTATGTGCCGGCCACTTAAAAATATAGATAAATGACATTCTAAAATTATTGCTAATTAGCATTTATCTTTACTACCCATACTGTATGGATAAAAGAGGTTATTTCACTACACTGCATTTATGGTGGAATTATTTCAGGTGTTGGTATTCGGCATTTGTCGGTGTTTGGCCAACCCAGGAGGACAAACAATGATGAAGAATCGTTTCAGCATTTGTCGGTGTTTGGCCAACCCAGGAAGACAAACATTATCAAGAATCGTTTCGGCAATTGTCGGTGTTTGGCCAACCCACGAGGATAAACAATGATCAAGAATCGTTTCAGCATTTGTCGGTGTTTGGCCAACCCAGGAGGACAAACAATGATGAAGAATCGTTTCGACATTTGTCGGTCTTTGGCCAACCCAGGAGGACAAACGATGATCAAGAATCGTTTCGGCATTTTAGTCGGTGTTTCGTCAACCCAGGAGGACAAATAATGATCAAGAATCGTTTCGGCATTAGTCGGTGTTTCGCCAACCCAGGAGGACAAACAATGATGAAGAATCGTTTCGGCATTAGTCGGTGTTTGGCCAACCCAGGAGGACAAATAATGATGAAGAATCGTTTCGACATTTGTCGGTGTTTGGCCAACCCAGGAGGACAAACAATGATCAAGAATCGTTTCGGCATTAGTCGGTGTTTGGCCAACCCAGGAGGACAAACAATGATGAAGAATCGTTTCGACATTTGTCGGTGTTTGGCCAACCCAGGAGGACAAACGATGATCAAGAATCGTTTCGGCATTAGTCGGTGTTTCGCCAACCCAGGAGGACAAATAATGATCAAGAATCGTTTCGGCATTAGTCGGTGTTTGGCCAACCCAGGAGGACAAATAATGATCAAGAATCGTTTCGGCATTAGTCGGTGTTTGGCCAACCCAGGAGGACAAAAAATGATCAAGAATCGTTTTGGCATTAGTCGGTGTTTGGCCAACCCAGGAGGACAAATAATGATCAAGAATCGTTTCACAATCAGCTCTTAGAACGGTTTGGCCATGTTTACCAGGATAATTGGTTTTACTTATAAATTAGGATTAAAGGAAATGCCAATGAAGGTCTTCTAATCTGACAATCTGGTTTTCCAATTTTTCAGAGGAATTCCGAAACATTGAGAACTCATATGTTCAGCAATTAGCTACGCATGACAACGGAGTAGCCAACGACGCAGTTCCAGCACCATCTTACATGTCTAACAACAGAAGGATCCAAGATGCAACCACGTTGCTACTCGCAGGCCGGTATTATGTTGCTGAGTTCCTCCGTAGATTCAGCAACGTTGTCCCTACTATGAGGAACGATCGTGTCCCAGTAGGTGAGGAAGATGATGAGCTAGCTGCACTCACAAATGAAGAGCTGCAACCAATTCAAGGGATTCTCATCAAGAGATGCCAGTTTTCTTCAAAGGTTATTGCAAAAGAACCCACTTCTCGATTGGGAAAATTATTTTTATTATATTTGTTTTTCATTACGTATTATAGAGGGGGAGACTATTCATAAACCCAGGATTATGTAATATATCATTTTAATGTTCCAGCAGCCAAGAAACAGTGAAGGTTAAAGTGTGCATATATGTTGTAAATGAGGAAAGTTATGTGTTGTTAAATAATTTTTAGGACGAACCTTCAAGTATTAATTTAATTGACACGCAAATTTCCTATTTAAATTTTTTATAAACAGATGACGAAGACGACATGGATATCTTCTTGGAGGTTCCGATTAGAACGGGAGACCGTGGGAGAGGAGTGGGTAGAGTAATTTTTTCTTATCTGTAGTATAAGAAGGTCACACAACCCCCTTTGGTTTTAGGAACATAATTTAATTGGGTTTCTTAATTGGGTTCTTTTAATTGGGTTTTCATCAGGGCAGTCCTAGGGTTAATTCAGTTTTAATTCATGAAAATAATAAAGTAACAATCACCTGTTGTGATGGGTGTAAATTCTAGAAACGAGGTATATAAATTAATTTGACTTTAATAAAATATTAACAGGGTTGGTACTGATTTTGGAAAATGAAATTCCCTGACTTTTCCAGGTTTTCCAGTTTCATATTATACTTTTTCCAGGTATACCGTAAGACGATATCGAATAGTCAGAATCAAGAATTTTTAGAAAGAATGTAGGCCTAAATAGTTTAGATTTAATTGAAACCATCCAAAATATAGATACTAACTAGACTATTTAGCTTAAGCTTAACTACTAATAATATATTTCATGATAGCCTACTTCCTGATATAAAAAAAGTAAATTGTTATTTAATAAACCAGTCATTTTGACACGTATACAAGCACCTTGTCTTCATATACAGTAATTTATCCAGCCAATGATTTCATTTCCTCATCTAATGCTTGAACTTTTAGATTTGCTTCAAGCAGCAATTTTTTTTCTCTTCCTTTAACTCTTTAATTTTTTCAGCAGCTCTTTTCTTGGCTCGCTTTTGTGCTACCAATTCTGTCTTCTTTTTTCTTCTTGATAAGCAGCATGATATGAAGACATTAATTTCAAATTGATCTAAGTGCCTCGAACAATAATTTTGGGAAATAAGGAAAAAAGAAATAAAACTTCATTTAATACAGTTTTTATTTTTCTAAAAGCTTAAAAAGGTTTATTACAATGTATAAAAGCTTGTATTTGTTTTAGACACAAATTACTTAAAAAATAGAAAGTAAAAAATTTTTTTTAGAAACATACAAGCAGAATGATCTAAGTCCAAGAACCTAATCTGCTCAAAATGATCTATGTCCACAAGTCTCTAACCACAAAGTTTATTGTAGAACTCTCTGTTTTCAGGGGAAATGTAACCTATCATTTTCTTCAAGTCTGTCTTTTTGGTTTCTTTAATGGGTACGGAAGTTGGCAGCTTGATGATCTCCATTTTAGTCAAATCTTCAATTTTGACACCTTTTTTAGCACACGACACTTCTGCCAGTCACCAAAAAAAGTTTTTTTGAACAAAACATCGTTAGGCTGATCTTTGCATACTTTAATTAAGGACACAGATGATATTCCTAGCTTCTTGGTAGTAATATAAGTTTCACCAACCGAGTCAAAGTCGAAGAATTTGTCTGTCATGTCCACTGTCTTGAATGGTTTGGTAGGCCTGGCTTCCGATATTACTTTTACTACATCTTCGACAGTTTCCATTCTTGAAACTTTAGCTCGCTTTTCAATAATAGCAAAATCTCGGTCTGCAGATGAAAAGCTATGTCCTGTTACTAAAAACTTGTGCTCAATGACATCAAACATTTCTATTGCTACAAGGTATTTATACAAGAACACGAGCATTCTATTTTTTATTTGACCTGCACAGTTATCACTCCATACAACTAAGTTTCTTTTGTTTGTATCAAGTAACTCAGAGTTTAAAGCATTGAATAGACATGATGCCATCTGGTTGCCTCCACGGCCTGATTGTCCTTCATGCCATATGCACATAATACCATCGGACGTATTACTTACATGGATTCCGAAATTATAACAGGAGAGCTGACGGCTATAGTACATGTCACTGTGTGTAAGCTTTGGAATTGGAAAGACTTTTTGTAGGTCCATAACTAAATTAAGTGCAGTGCAGCCAGGCTTAGTGCTTGATACAGCGTCGCACTTCATTACTTCAAATGCCTTTTGTGCTTTCCGGTGGTGGAGCTGAAGCTTTATCTTTGCTTCATGAGCTTCGGCAGCCACGCCACTTTTAGACTTCATGTTTAACAGGTCACAAGTCTTACACGTATCGACAAGGGGTCTTTTAAATTTTAACAAAGGAAAGTCTTTCAAAAATACTTTTCTATAGAATTTGTACGTGATTTTTGTTTCTGAACATTTTAACTGAAAAGCTTGAAACAACCTGTTAATATTGAGATCAGGGCTCAAGTATTCTTTTTCATCTTTACCTCTACCATAATGACTGACTTCTTTAGGGAATGAATTTATGTGGTTTCTAACCATAACCCTGTCTTGCATCTTGTATTTTACATTTCTTACACCCCCTCTCTTGTCTTTAAACACAGATTGCCCTGATTTTTTTGTGTTTACGAGCCAAGTGATTTTTCGGGGTGAAATACCAAAGATACTAATAAAGGTTTTCTTGCATACCTTTTTCATACAGCCAGAAGCATCAGGGATAATATAGCTCACAGTTGCTTGCCTCCTACTCTCATTTGGCGAATCATAACTTCCATGGCGGCGTCTCTGAATAGGTAGAATTTCGATTAGTCCCATCAGGTAGTTAGATTTTTCCTTTTCGTCCAGCTTGTTATCAGCTTCATAGAGATCTACCTTAACATCATTGATTTCTTTGCACTGGTACGAGCACTTGCAGATTGTCTGAAAAATAAAAGCTTGGTTAGAACTATAATAACAGCTATAGAATCATTCAGTTTGACTAAATAAAAGATTAGAATTATGTAGTGGTTGGTACTATAACAACACCTGTACTGTACCTGTACTGTATCTAAACACGCTACTATAGGCCTACTGTTCCCAAAGGAAGTTTTGTATTTGTATTGACAATCAAATTGGCTTACATAATGGCATTGTCAGTTATCAACAGTAACATAACCGAAAATAAAACTAGGATTTAATTTAAGTTTTTGAGCTAAACTAAAATAAGTAGTGAAACTAACCTCAACTCCCGGTGGAGGTTTGGGTTGTCTTTTACGGACTTTTTCTGTATTAGCTTTCCTCTTCCTTCCTCTTCGCGAGCCTTCAACATTCTTATTCTCGATTGTTGTAAAATCAACTTTGTCCATGATGTAACTAATCAATCATACAACAATTACAACAATTACAACATACAACAAGAAACAATGCACGTCAGTGTTCCTCGAGGCAACACTGTGACAGTTTCGTCTGCTGGAACTTAGATCATTTTGTACTGCACCGCCTCCTGGACCTGGATCAAAATATTATTTTGATCTTGAAACCCGTGCAAAATGAATCCTTTGTTTGGTAATAGTCACATTTTTTAACCCTCCTGCTCGCTGTATTCCCTCCCAAACAAATCGTTGAGATACTTAAGACTCTTTTGTGACAAGTTGTATACTAAACACTCTTTATTTATTAAGAACCCCCTCTCAACTGCTGCATTTCCATGGGATAAAATAAATACCTTTGGCAAAAAATTTAAAAGATTATCAAAAGATTCTACACAAAATTCAATCAGTTCTTTCCAAAAAGTGTCCAAGTGCTCATTCCTACTATACTCTTTAATTTTTTGTACAACCATTTGTTTACTACACAATAACTTAAAGTCCTTTTCTATTTTATCGGCTTTCAAACCAGACAACCACTTGTTTCTGACAAAGATTTCTAGGCATTTGGATAACATTTTAGTTGCTATAACAGCATCTGATGCAACCACAGCTAACGGCCAGTTGGACTGAAAATCTTTCAAGAACGGCTCAGCATCAGTCGCCAGGGTTTTCAAAAATGCCAACTTTGGTCCAAGGAGAGGATCCTTCACAAACGTTTCAACGATCTTGAAACTCGCTGATGTCGGCTCAAACTTCTCTTCCACGACTCGAGTAACGAAGGTCTTTAGGCTAGGTAGCACTTCAATGGCCCTTTGCGCTACTGCCGAATTTTCGAGCCATCGGATGGAGCAAAACTTAAGGGGGAATAGCTCAGGGTTCGTTAAGCGGATGTACAACCCTCTCCTGGCAGGAACATCTTTAAAGAGATTGTAGATGGCTCTGAGAAGTTGATGTTAGCGCTGTCTTAAACGCGTTGTGAACAGTGTGGATGCCACAACTACCAAAATCAATTAGTTCATTGTCTTGACAATTTTCTTTAAGATCTGATTTTAGTTCCCTCAGAAAAGCAAAATAACGTTGGGCCCATCCATTGACACCTGTACCATGTTCTTTATTTCAATGCCTTCCAACGCCGACTTAAAACTCTTTAGGAGATCTACAGCTTTTGCTCCTGTCAGAAAGACAGAGGTTAAATACCTCGTGCTAACCAGGTCATTTTTATCATCCCAGAACCTGATCACAACATCCATTTGTTGTTTCTGGCTGATCTTGTTCAATGATTCGTCAAATGAAATAAGGAACTTTGATTTAGCGAAATCAGACGATAATTGGTTTTTAAAGTGGGGTGCGAGCCCATAAACCACTGTGTAGCCTGTTTTTTGTCGTGACAGCTCTAATTTATTTATCACGTCGTGATTAGAAAACATCAATTTCATGACAT
The DNA here is from genome assembly GCF_028750875.1 of Macrosteles quadrilineatus. Lineage (NCBI taxonomy): Eukaryota > Metazoa > Arthropoda > Insecta > Hemiptera > Cicadellidae > Macrosteles > Macrosteles quadrilineatus. Next base: position 177,152 of record NW_026542651.1, read on the forward strand.
GAACATCTTTCCCAGCGGTGCTCATAGTCTTGTGAGCCATTACAGTTTGGATGCACCATAATACTTCCGCTTTGGTCACTTGGTCGTTAAGCAAATACTTTTTTAACCCACGAGGCAAGTAAAACGAAGCCGGTAACGACGGCTGGGACACGCATAAAGTAGAAGTTGGTTCAATTCCAATATTTGTTTGAGAAGAAGTAGCACTTGGCATGTTTATGCCTGAAGATGTACTTGGCATGCTTAGGCCTGAATATGTACTTGGCATGCTTAGGCCTTAAGATGTACTTGGCATGCTTAGGCCTGAATATGTACTTGGCATGTTTATGCCTGAAGATGTACTTGGCATGTTTAGGCCTGAAGATGTACTTGGCATGCTTAGGCCTTAAGATGTACTTGGCATGCTTAGGCCTGAAGACAAAGTACTTGGCTGTTCCAGCGGAATTGGGGTTTTTGGAGGAGCGTACGGTACGAGTGACAGTGAGTGTCGGCGTTCAAGTTGGGTAGTGACCCACTTGTGGTGAGTGGACGACGTTTTATTATATTTTGTTTTAAGAGTTGATAGTTGACATTAAAAACATGTATATCTGATTTTATTGCAAAAGTTAGAGTTGCAACCGTGCTGGTCAAAGCCTGATGGTAGTTAGGATTTATTTATTAGTCAGGAATAATATTAAAGTATATTCCTGACGGTTCTGGGCAGGTGCTAAAGCGCAAATAATATATTTTATTGACTGTAGTAGATATTATTTTGCGTTGTACCAAGAGTTAGTTACATAATAATAACTCTGAGGCCCGACAAACCTAGGCTGCACAATTTAGCGTGCGTAGTTGGAAGCACGTGGCCAGCAGACTAGTAGCTAATATTATTAGCCTGTTAACTGTGTATAAAGGTGAATTTGAGAGGAGAATGAGTTTAGAATGATGATCTGCAGAGCTTTTTGTTACCGTCAAAGATTATTTCTTTGGCCATTTATTAAAAGTTCAATAACAAGGCCCAGCTAAGTAATATAAAGTTGGTAGTAGCAGTAACAGTAGCAGTAGTAGGGTTGTTATTGTTTAATCATTTGATTATTTTAATTTAACCTGAACAGCTTGTTTAGTAATCCAACACGTTTTCTTGGTAGCTTGGATAGTGGAGTACCGGCTATCAGATAGCATATTTATCTAGTGTTTGGAACGTATTTAATATTTATTTATCTGCTATTAAGTAGCTCAATAATTTAATAGTAGTGCAATTGACATTTAGCTTTGCCTGTGTGGCTTGGTATTTATTGAGACCAGCTACTAGAGGTTTAGTCACTCTGCCTATAGTATACTTGTACTATTATATGGTACTAGGTGAAACCCGTCGAAATCGACGGTTACTTTCGAGGCTTACATTAATTAATCTAACTGCGATAAATTGGGTGAAATATAAATATTATGAGCATTTAGCATTGTTTAAAGAGTAATAAGTGTAAAAACAATAATGATTTGAATTGAGTTAGTTGCCAAATTTGGTTGATCATTCAATGATTAAAATATTTTCCATACCGTACGTCATCGGACTCATCGGAGTTATTATTAGTATGTTATATGATATCTCTTCCTTTGGAAGAACCTTTAAATAGTATTAAAATCGTATTGGTGGGTCTTTTGTAGTTAAACACTTCTGTGATTTCATCAGTGTAATATGATTTTATTTTAAAAGAAAATATTTTTTGGGAAGACACATTCTAACTTCAAAGTACGGTATATCCGTTAAGTTTGATTTTTCCTTCGTCACGTCGCGTCAGTTCATATCGTACTTCTGTGCCTATGAATGAACTCTGTAGCATAGTTTTGAGAAATTGATTGTGGGGTTACTATTAAAGCTGGTATTCCTTGACATGGGGGATGTCAGTTAGTTGTCTCAGTCTTATCAATGGCGGCTTCATTGGAAACAAATAATGCAAATGACATAGCAATGGGACATTTCCAAAAAGCAAAAATACTGTAAATTGGCTGTTACGTATATATTGACATTTACATATTGGTAATCAACGTATCGTATAAATGATTATGTGATCTAGTTTAAAAGGAATATGACCTTTCTGTCATGACAGTAGCTGCTTAAATCGTATTTTCTCTTTGTACCATATTTTACAGCCAAAATGTAGTGTTATTTTCAATAATGTTACCAACCCAGTGCGCTAACGTCCGTTTTATTAAAAAGTATTATTCACATGGCCAAAATGTAAACAACTCTGTGGAGGGGTCTTTAAAGGCTTCTGGGGCAGAGCCCTAAGGGATTTTGCTTAGCTTTTCTGGTACTTTCCTGTTAAAGGGAACATTCATTATTATCGATGATTTTGTTCTCGATATATCGATGTTTTTGTTTTCCGATCCATTACAATTTGACAACAACTAACTGATCTTGTTTAGGCTAAAATAGTCTGTTATATTGATTAATAAATGAAACTGTTCTAAGCTAACCTAACATAAACAACCAAACTTGCTGTACCATTTAAAAAATTTCGTTTGGGTTTGAATATAAAAGGCAAGTTATAAACATGGAGTTTTTAAATGTTACAGCAAGTTTGGTTAGTTTTTAGGTTATTTTTTTTAGAACAGTTTCATTTCATTAATGTTTTGAAAAACTTCTTCTGAAAAGAATACAAGAACTTATTGGCGAAGATGTGATTCCTGCACATCAGTTTGGTTTCAGACGGAAACACAGTACCATAGAACAGGTTCACCGAGTTGTTGACGTGATACGTCAATGTATGGAAGATAAAAAGTTTTGTTCAGCTGCCTTCTTGGATGTTAGCCAGGCATTCGATAAGGTGTGGCATGTTGGCTTGTTATATAAAGTAAAAAAGTTTTTACCCCATTCAATTTATAGCATTTTAAAATCCTACCTTCAAAACAGGACTTTCCAAATTAAATATCAAGACGTCCTCACTAACCTACGTCCAATTGAATCTGGGATTCCTCAAGGAAGTGTCCTCGGGCCGTTTTTGTATATTCTCTACACAGCAGATCTCCCAGAAAATGAGTTGGTAGAAATTGCTACATTTGCGGATGATACTGCGGTTTTGTCTGTTCATCGTGATCCATTTCAAGCTTCTCTAAATTTACAGCAAAATCTGAACATAATTACTGATTGGTTTAAGACATGGAGGTTCAAAATTAATGAAACTAAATCTGTCCACATTTCTTTTACTCTAAATCAAAATTCTTGTCCTCCTGTCACAATAAACAACACCCAACTTCCCGAAGTAACTGAGGTTAAATACTTAGGTATCCATTTAGATAGGAAGTTAACTTGGAAAACACACATTTGGAGAAAACGGCAACAACTAAATTTAAAATCTAATCAGTTAAATTGGCTCATCGGAAGAAAATCAAAACTTAGTCTAGAAAATAAATTGTTGCTATATAAAACTATATTGAAACCAATCTGGACATATGGAGTGCAACTATGGGGCTCAGCGAGTACTTCTAATATAGAAATTCTCCAAAGATACCAATCGACAATGCTGAGGAAGATAACAAATGCACCATGGTATGTCAGCAATAGAACACTACATCAAGACCTTAAGATGCCTACAGTTAAGGACGAAATCATGACCATAAGTGAACGATATATTACGAAATTGGAATATCATCAAAATCATTTAGCTCTTAACTTATTAAACAACATGGATACAATTTACAGGCTTAAGAGGCCATCAATTCTGGACCTGCCCTACAGATTTTTGTAAAGTGTTTTTATTGAAAAATTTTTTGTTGAGTATGCTTAACAGCTATTTTTAATGTTCCAAAGTCAATTTTTCGTATTACATAGTATTTACTTATTGTTCCGTATATAATAGAACAGATTGTAAAGTAAATAAATAAATAAAAAAAAAAAAATAAAAAAATAAGATACTGAACAATTTTTTTCGTAGATGTCAGCTGATATGTTTCAATTTGTTAGTATCAATATATCGAGAAAAAAATCATCGATAATAATGAATGTTCCCTTTAACAGGAAAGTACCGTTTTTCTTTTGATAACTCATCTACAGACCAAGACCTTTCTTTGGACACCTCTACCAGGTTTCTACACCCAGCCGTTCTCTCAAATTAGTGGGGACAAAGTTGTAACCAAAGTTACAATGATTGTCCACTCAACCTCTAACATGCATAGATTCTTAGCTTGGGCATTAGAGTTGTGTATGGGATTATAGTGGCCTGGTAGACCCCGCCTGGCGATAACTCGCGTTGTGGTTTTTATTGGCAAGTCGTCGTGTAACTCACTGTGTTTTCAATTTGTTAATATCGATATATCGAGAAACAAATCATCGATAATAATGAATGTTCCCTTTAACAGGAAAGTACCGTTTTTCTTTTGATAACTCATCTACAGACCAAGACCTTTCTTTGGACACCTCTACCAGGTTTCTACACCCAGCCGTTCTCTCAAATTAGTGGGGACAAAGTTGTAACGGGTCAAATGTGTAGGGGGTAAAAAAATATAACGAGCTAAACCACGATGGTTAAACAGCTAGTTATAAGCTGTTGAGTAGGCCTAGTCGAGGCTAATGTAACCGTTGCAACTTAACCTCAACGTCGTTAGCTAACCTCGAAACGAAACCGAGGTGACAGACGCAACAGCAGACGACTGGGAGAGAAGAAGTAAAGACCGCCGCTCTGTTTTTTCGGGGAGCGTCGTCTGCTCCAATTTTACTTCTCCGACTTACTTCTTCATCTTCCTTCCCATTTTACTTCTTCTTACTCTAGTTCTTCTTACGCCTACCCTCAAGCATCAAACGTCGTTTTTGGGTTTTTTTTGTAACCTCTGACCAATCAGAGGTGAGCGTGAGTGGATTGAGGGAATTGTCGAGGGGTAAGAAGAAGATCGTCATTCTAACTCTGACAATCATCGCTTCAGGTTAAGAAATTTCCACCGTTCGTTTTTCGTACATTAAAAGCCGTGTTGGTGTGTGAGTTTTAGTGTCAAGTGATATTGCTTAGATTGAATCGTCGATTGGTGAGTTTTGCACTAATATTCAACTATCGTTATTGGGGTTAGACCTCAAATTCTGATATTCCGATATTCCTAGCTAACTTTGTCGAAGTTCATAGGCTAGGCCTGATTCGCAGACCTCGTCATACGCTTTAACCAACTCATTTAATTAAAGTATCGGAGTTGGTGACAGATAATTTTCGATTAACGTTTCTTAATCCGTCTTGGGACTTTCTTTTTAATTCTTAAAACCCTTTGTAAAGTTCCCAAACGTCCCAGAGTTTGTCCCAGCAGACAGGTTTCTGCTGGACAATTTCTGTCGAAGTTGGTTTAAGTTGAACACGTGAGGAAGTTAAAGTTTTAGTTTTTCGTTATCAGCTCTAGGAGCAGTTTTATTTTTAGTTTCAGTTTTTCTCTCGTTTCGTGTCTCACTTGTGCAATTTAAGCCGACTTGTTTTCTGGTTTTAGTAAATTTGGACTCTGTGGGAGTTAGGCTAGGTTAGGCCTATCTTGTACTAACCTTGTTTGTTACAGGCTGACGACTGAACTCCGTAGGTAAGCGGAGTGACTATTTAGCTTACTTGTTGATTCGTTGAGTTAGCTAGTAGTGTGTCATTTAGATATTTGCCCACAGAGTCAAGTCAAAATTATTATTTCCCCCACAAGCCCTAGGCTAGAGTGGTGATTTCTAGTTGGGTGTTTAGTAACCCGCAACGTTCGTCTCGAGCTCTGACAACCAGGGCTATCAAATTTAGGCTATCCGAATCACTATCGACTCCTGGGAAACTCCCCGCGACCAGACTAGGGTGAATCATGGGATCTTCGTTTTATTACCGGTGGCGTAATTTCCCACTTGTCGTCCGCCAGGAAAATTACGTCACAAAGTTTCCAATTAAATATTTAAACTCACCCATGTTAATCTTATGGGAGAAAATCAAACTTTGATGGCCTGTGGGGCAAAGAACTAAGATTTTTATTACAGTAATTGGTGAAAGGGGGCGTCTACACAAAAATACTTTATTTTTACACGTCGTTTGTAAAAATCCGTCCATTATTAACGGAGGAGTAGTGTTTTGTAGAAATCGCCTTCACGTATTATACATATATAAGGATTATTATTGAGTGAACTGTTAGATTCTTAGCTTGGGCATTAGAGTTGTGTATGGGATTATAGTGGCCTGGTAGACCCCGCCTGGCGATAACTCGCGTTGTGGTTTTTATTGGCAAGTCGTCGTGTAACTCACTGTGTTTTAGGCACTCTGGGTCTATTGGATAGTTAGGACGAAGCCCGAGTTGCGTAGTCAGCAACGACCCCCTAGGAGTGTGGAGAATCGGCGTAGGCCTGGTAGTGATTATTGCACGTTTGTTTTGGTGACTTGTTTTTGACTTGTTCACAGTGCCCGTGTATGAGCCAGTCCTATACCGGTTAGACCCGGCTTTTGGCCTAGTGGTTTCCCTGACCTTATTGCAGACCATGGAACTTTACCCAGCCATTGTAGGCTGAGTTATCCTCGGCAAACGATCGTGACCGCACTTGTATTTTTCCAGTACGGTTAGAGCGTCGCACATTAGACAAATATATACCATACTTACAATTTTGGTCTGGACTACTGTTAAAGGCTTCTAAGGATTGGTTTATCCAAAAAAGACTAAGTAATGGACCTGCTGAAAACTGTTCCACCCAGTGAAGAACATATTGCTTGATAACCAAAGAAACCTACGAACAAATCGGTTTGTCCGGATATTAGAGGATCTTATTAAGTCTAAATGCAAGGAGATAATATTTGATATCCCTAAAGAAGGTTGTGTACGAGGAAGACAGAGGAAATGTGTTTCCAAAACTAAACCTTTAAAGAACAATGTTAAGGCTCAAGTGAAGAAAAAGAAAAAATGATGTCTCAAAAGGAAGGCAACAAACAAACAACAAAAAGAGAATGTCAACCTCCCCATTGCACTTAATTCTGATAGTGATTTTGATGAAATGTCAATTTCTTCAATGGAAGAAACAACAAAAAAAGCTCAAACCTATTTTAAATCTGATTATTTACAAACCAAGGTTGCAAGACCATTCAAAATGCCTTTTAAATCAGCTGAAATCATGAGAAGTAAGGTCATGAACAACTGCCTAATAAAAGAGGAAAAGTACTATGTACCACACATAACTGGGATGTCAAATGAAGACATTCCTGACGTAGACGACATTGAAGTTGCAACGGAGCAGCATGAAAGTGAAGTAAGTGTAAGTCTGGCTCGGAAAACGGCAGTTGATGACAAATCGTGCCGTAATTCAAAACTGTCGCCTTTCCAAGCCAAACTTTTGCAAAAATTGGACAGTGACAAACCGGAAGTAGAAGACGCCGTCCGGCTGTTTTTATCATCTATGCTGCCAGACAACAAAGGTTTAACAAATGATGAAAAATTAGATTTCAAATTCATGAGTGTGCAATTCTTCCGTGACATTCATCAAAAAAACAAAAATCAACGTACAATGACGCCCAGTCCAATGCAGTGGACAATGACTCAAGTCCCCTACCAATGCAACCGACAATGACGCCCCCATGTTTAACATATAACATTTTTCTGATTAAGCACATGCATTATTTTTAGTAACAACTGTATTTCCCATTTACTGCTGTTACTGTATTATATATCTTTCTAGACGAGCTCTAAAGTTGAAACCCATTCAAATTGCAAATACAATTGTTGCATTACATTGTATTTTATGTTTAATGTTGATTTGTGATTGATGTTAAATTAATTTGATATTTACAGATTGTAATAGACTTTTTGTCATCGTCGGACAGCTCCAGGAAACAGTGGTTGTCCTCGCAGACGCTGTGCAAAAATTAAGCAGAAAAATGGATGACCGTGCCATGTACAACGAAGAACAGGAAAATGGAAAATACGAAATTATAGGAAGGATACCAGTTCAGAATTTGAAGGAGATGGAAGAGTTAGAGAAGATATTAGAAACCCATCAATTTAATAGGCAGTTGGTAAGTTTGTGTATTTTTCATTGAAAAAAACATTCTTACCTAGTAACTTATCCTATTCAGTATTTTGAACACTGATCTATGCTCTGAGATTCAGTAGTTTTCACACTACAGCAAAGTACGTAGTTTTGAATTATTAAGTGATGTGGTCATTAATTTCCTGGTGCAGGAACGTTGAAAAAGTAATGAATGTGGAAACCATAGGTATCACAAAGTAAACTCAAAGCTGTAGCCTTTGGGACTTTTTGGGATGTTTTTATATCAATATTGTACAAACCCTTAAAATCTGAAATTATAGGCTGACCATAAAACATATTGATGCTTAAAAGTGATCTAACAAGGTCTGACACACTTCCTGGTCAGGATTTTCATAGCTTATCTTAGGTTTTTTGCAGCAAACCTAAGATACTCACTAAAATTAATGTTATTTAAATAGGTAATAAATCTGAACATTTTTAGGGAATATTTGATTAGAAATCAAGTTGGGTAAATGGAAATCTGCTTAGTCTGCAGGTTTGATGCGGCGGGAGTATTTTTAATTATTAATATGTGTATGAATCTGAACATATGGTGTTTACGGCCTCTGGGGACCTCAAAACAAAAAAGTAAATCGATCCTGGGTCCAGGTCTCACCATGAGATCTACGCTTATAGCCTGCTCTCTTTGTGGGAAATTCGCTAAAAAAATGTTTACATTTTCCTGAAAAGTGAGTTATATCATTGACTAATTGATACTGTTGTCTAAATAGTCAAAGGTTATATCCACACAGTGCTCTGCGGAGGGGTTATGATAAAAAGACACTAAATCTTATATTTTATAAGTCCTCGACCACTGTAACAGACCATGTCGCAGAGCCATCAAGACATGCAACCGATAGGTCCCCCGCAAACCGTCATGGACTATTACATGCCACAAATATCGTCCAACTACCAAACAATGCAGTTTCACCAGGAACCCTTCCAGTTCCAGCAGCAATTTCCTCCATCTAGACTCTATATTGATAAATAGCGAAAACACAAGTCACAGCGTACCTGCGTACTCAGCGAATTTCCCCTTTAAATTGATAGATAAAAAGTGTAAAATTATTTACCTACCCCTTAAAATAGAAGTCGTTTCTAAACAAACGGTTTTTGAGCTTTTTGAAACGGCTTTAACAAAAACTAGGCAATTAAACATTTGTAATTACAACAAAAATGTATACAAAATAATTTATTCTCGTTCCAATTAGTATATATTTTTTCATTCTCAGCAAGGAGCATCAACAATAATGGAACTCCCATGATGGACACTATCTGCTGATTCAGAATTGCTAGCGCATTATACTTAATTGTACATATATTAATTAAATATAATTCGTAATATGTACCAGAATAACTCAGTATTTTTTAAATTATAGTGACCTTGTATATTCAATAGTTACTACTAGAAGTATAAAAAGTAAATTTAAATGAGTTAATTTACACTAGATTACAAAAATTTTGATTAAATTAATTTTTTAAGTCATACAATTGGTTATCCACTTACCGAATTGTTATTGTCAATCTCTCTTCTACAGTAATAGCATTCCTAAATTGCGTGGTCATTTTTGCTATATCGGGCCTCATGATCTCAAGAAGCTCATCGAATGACTTCACTGACATACGATAGTATCCAAAAAACTTTTCGTCGTGTTTCCTGACGTTATTGTAAAAAGTAAGGAAACGTTCACCTGCATCACGTTCACGACAAAAAGGACGAATCCAATGACTTCTGTTATTGGTTCTCAGTAAACCACTTGCTTCCATTACACACACAAATTTTATCTTAGACAGCATAACTGAATGTAACTGAACAGCCACGTCTACACTACGACTTCACGGCCGAGAAAGGCGCGTGGGATTAAGCAACCGGATGACAGGTACGGATAATGTGGACGCGCAACAGTCTTCCCGTTAAAACGCACCCGTTTTTGACGTAAGCGGTGAAACGGATATTGTGAACCCGGCCTTTGACGAAAGAGTTTCCTAATGTTGTCCATTTTTTCATGAGATCTTTCACTGAAACAAAACAGTAAACTGTAATATACGCAGATCTATTTCAAGTTTCTAGCATCCACTCTCCTAAGTAATAGTAATACTAGGTGAAACCCGTCGAAATCGACGGTTACTTTCAAGGCTTACGCTAATTCACCTAACTGCGATAAATTGAGTGAAATTATACATATTTTGAGTATTTAGCATTGTTTAAAGATTAATAAGTGTAAAAACAATAATGATATTAATCGCGTTAGTTACCAAATATGGTTGATCATTCAATGAAAAAAATATTTCCCATACCACACGTCATCAGAGATAGTATGTTATCTGGTATCTCTTCCTTTGGAAGAACCTTTAAATAGTATTAAAATCGTATTGGTGGATCTTTTCTAGTTAAACACTTCCGTGATTTCATCAATGTAATGCAGATTAATCTATGATTTTATTTGAGAAAAAAAATCTGTTTGTTGGGAAGACACGTTCTAACTTCAAAGGGAGGTCAGAAAATAACATTGAAAATACTTCTTTTGGACAATTCAGTAACTCCCGTTGTTTAAACACGATTTTAAAACTAACAGCTGTTTCATTAAAAAGTAATACCCAGATGTCCAAAATGTAAACAAATCTGTGGAGGGATCTGTAAAGGCTTCTGAGGCAGAGCCCTAAGCGAATTTATTTAGTTTTTCTTTTGATGACTGATCTACAGACCAAGACCTTTCTTTAGACACCTCTACCAAGTTTCTACGCCCAGCCGTTCTCTCAAATTAGTGGGGACAAAGTTTCCAATTGAATATTTAGATTCCACCATGTTAATCTTATGGGAGAAAACCCAACTTTGATGGAAGATCCTGCCCGAACTAATAAAGATATTAAAAAACTAAAAACACTTTGAATGAGGGAGGAGCTCTGTTTACAAAAATCGGCTTAGCGTAATATACAGGGTGATTACCGAGAAACGCATGTTTTTCAAATAACGAGTATTCAGGTAATTCAGAGCAAAAAATGTATTTATGAGTGGAAAAACAGTGTACACAATATGCAATTTCAGAATAAAATTACTTGCAATTTAGCATTTAAAAATTACAGTTCTAACGTGGTGGTTAGAGAACATTGATAATTTTACGGGTCGCATTCTGCTTTGATACAGCGTTGAAGGCGTTCCTTAACACTTTCTACGGAATTTGCTAACATATCTCTAGGAATGGCGTTGATTTCCTGGCGAATAGCTTCTTTAAGTTCCTGTATTGTTTTTGGTTTGTTTATGTAAACTCTAGATTTTAAAAATCCCCTTAGAAAGAAATCTGGAATTTTAAGACCTGGTGAGCGCTCGGCCAAGTGACACCACCAAAACGAGGGATAACTCTTTTAGGTAATGTTCGCCGAAGGAATTCCATTCTAATGCGAGCTGTATAGACTGTTGCCCCATCTTGTTGGAACCATACGTCATTACGTATCTCGACACGTTGATGGCGCAGTTCCGGCAAGAAATATTCTTCCAACATGTCTAGGTACACTACCGTTGTGGATTCACTGTCACTGCTCTGCCGTCGCGGCTAGGACTCTGAGCTGTTGCAAGGCGCTCTCTTTCAACTGTCTCAGGGGTACTAACTGTTCTTGCCAGTCCAGGAGGTTTTCTCTTAAGCAGAGATCTAATTGAGTTTTACATTATGTATCCAACGCAATATCGTGTTACGATCAGGGGTAGCAACATGCCGTGCAATGTTAATTATGAAAGTCTCGCTGAGTCTGAGTGACTGATTCACCATTTGCGTAATATCGTCGCATGACAAACATACGATGCTCAAGGTCCCACATCTTAGCAAAAATTGAAACTGCACACTTCCCCCTACACATCGCAAAAACTTCCGGCCGTCACCGAACGATATTCCTTATGTACTACGAATGTCAAAAACATGCGTTTCCCAGTAATCACCCTGTATATATAGATTTTAGTTTGAACAAAACATAGGGTAAGCTATAGTATTTAATTTTTACATTGCTGAAACTTCAGGAAATTATTCATTGGGTAATAAAAACGTGTCTTATTTTAACTTGCTTCCTTATTTTTCTGTGTATATGTGCTTGCAAGTCAGAATTTTTATTCTACCTCTATTAACAGTTACCTTGGTATGCAATCATGCCTTCCTAAATATAGATATTTGAACCAGTAGCATGAAGAGATTTATGCCACCTTTCAGTATGTGAAAGAACTAGCATGAATTAAAACTGAGCGTGAAGATCATGGTTTATATTTTTCAACCAAAGAACAATTTCATTGAGATTTCGTAGAGTTTGTAAAAACACGTGTTGATGATGTCATACTTCATACAAAAATAGGTTTTTCCAGGTATTTGGCCTCGGGAATGACATTTGGGGACTTGGAGTTTGAGTTTCAAATTTCAAGAAAGACCATACCACTAATAGTAAGGAAAACGTGCAGTGCGATTTGGACCATTTTGCAACCACTGGAAATGCCAACACCGAATCATGAAATGTCGTTAAAGAAAGCTGAAGAGGTTCAACAGATCACACAGTTCCCAAATTGTGTTGGTTGTGTAGATGGTAAACACGTGAGAACTATTTGTCCACCTAATTCCGGGTCAGAATACTTTAATTTCAATAAGTTTTTTTTCAGTTATCTTGATGGCCGCTACGGACGCCAAGTATTTCTTCACCGCTATAGATGTTGGTTGTTACGGAAGAGAAGGTGACTCATCCGTGTTTAAGAAGTCAAATTTTGGCCGTAGACTTAAAAGTAGAGAACTGGATCTGCCCCAGATCGTCCATTGCCCACAACAAACATCTGTAACGATGGACCATGCATTCCTTTTGCCCTGCTTGGCGATAAAGCGTTTGGATTATCAAAGCATGTTATGCGACCTTATAAATCTCCTCTTATTATGTAATCTAATGTACAACTTTGCAATCTAACAAAATAGATTATAGTGTATAGAACCAAAAGCCTTAGCCGTCCTCCTTTTTGTACAGTTTTGTACCTACAAGAAGGAATCTTGTAATCCTTTCAGTGAAATTTATTTTTGAAATGTTGTGTACCTGTGGACACAAGGGTCACACGCCGTTAGTCGGCTGCATACACTGATAAAGGTAAGTTCTGTATTATTTTAGTGTCTATTATATTGCATGTTGACTGCACTTAGTGGAAATTTATTTGTTAGCTACATGTCTGTTGTAATAGGATGTTAAATTTGATGTGTTTAATCTTCATCTTTCATATTTTCAAGCTTGCACGGACTTTATCTTAAATATGGTAATTCCTTCTTACGTTAGGAAGCAATTATAAAACTACTATTAGTAGCTTTCAGTGGTAGGGTATTTAAGAATCCTCACCTTAATACGGAATCATATTACCGACAACTAGACAATTAGTCCGTTCGTTTGGTTTCTCCAGACCAAGGCAATAAAATTATCGTCCATATCCATCGCTTTGTAAAAGTAAAACCTAAAAAAAATTCTCAAGGAAATGTCACCGTAGGAAATGCCACCCAAGGAAACCCGATTCAAGATCCGACCATCTCCTCTTCTTCCCAATATCTAAGAGGACCACGGCCGTGGAGAGACTAACAACAGCAACAATCCAGGACCAAAAAATTACCTCCATCATTCTTTTTAGTACTAAGGACATCCCATGGATATCCTTAACGAGGGCTGTGTACGAGGAAGACAGAGGAAATGTGTTTCCAAAACAAAATCTTTAAAGAACAATGATGAGGCCTAAGTGAAGAAAAAGACAAAACTATGTCTCAAAAGGAAGGCAACAAACAAACAACAAAAAGAGAATGTCAACCTTCCCATTGCACTTAGTTCTGATAGTAATTTTGATGACATTGAAAAAACATGGAAGAAACAACCAAAGAAGGCTCACACCTATTTTAAACCTGATTATTTACAAACCAAGGTTGCAAGAACATTTAAAATGCCTTTTAAATCTGCTGAAATCACAAAAAGTAAGGTCATAAACAACTGTCTAATAAAAGATGAAAAGTACTGTGTACCAACAACACCCTCTGTTAATCATTTTGAGGTTTACATAGATGACATAAACTTATTCCGCAGCAATGGATGGCTCAACACGAATATAATATCTGCCATATTTCACACACGAGAACTAACGGGCTCTTGTCGGGACAGGCGTATCGTACCACGTGTAACGCGACCGATGTACAAAGATATCTAACGTCCTTTATACCTAGACAACTCTTGTTCGACTGTTGACTAACTCAACTCAAAACTATTAAGATAAGCTAATTATAGTTGCTAACTGATTTAAATCGTAAGACAAACCGGTTAAAATTAGGTATTTAGAAGAACCGAACTGTAGCTTGACCAGTCTGGCTACTCCAGGGTTGTTAACCCGAATGTTTACTTATATTATTGAGTTTTATTAGTTCATGTTATGAATCTGAGGCTTCAAGAAAAAAAAGTTTTAGGAAAATGGCAACAAACTATTTCAGCAACATTAAATAGTTTGTTAGGCTGGAAATAGTTTACTGATTGAAAAGATTGCTACCTGACTGAAAAATAAAAACTCTTCTGTTACAGGCTAAGAAGCGTGTATTAGTGAATCACACTGAAGAGGTCAAGAAATTGACAGAAGATAAGAAAATGATCAAAATCAACACCGTAGCCCTGATACCGGTTGAAGATGTAAGTTTACACATTTAGGGTTATGATCGATCCCTAAATGTATGATATATCTCTAAACAACCCTTTTGCCGCCACAAACTTTAAATGGTTGCATGCCACTGAAGAGGTCAAGAAATTGACAGAAGATAAGAAGATGAACAAAATCAACACCGTAGCCCTGATACCGATTGAAGATGTTAGTTTACACATTTAGGGTTATGATATATCCCTAAATGTATGATATATCCCTAAACAACCCTTTTGCCGCCACAAACTTTAAATGGTTGCATGCCACTGAAGAGGTCAAGAATTTGACAGAAGATAAGAAGATGATCAAAATCAACACCGTAGCCCTGATACCGGTTGAAGATGTAAGTTTACACATTTAGGGTTATGATATATCCCTAAATGTATGATATATCCCTTAATAGCCCTTTTGCCGCCACAAACTTAAAATGGTTGCATGCCAAAACCGCCAAGGCCATTTCTTTGGTCAAGCGCAATGTTTTGAGTAATAAGCTCTATCTCTTGTTTCTTTAGGCATAGAACAATAATTTTTTTGTTAGATTAGTTATAAATTCGTCTTTAAATTAATAATATACAATTTATTCGGTTAGATTTAGTTTTTTTCACATTTTTCTGGATGATTTGGAATTACTCAAACGCCAAAAAAGCTTGACAGTACACATTAACCAAGGCTTTTGGGAGACTCGATTACAAAGAATCTCTGAAAACACAGAGGTCACATTGATTTTGCAGTTAGGATTACTGTAGGCCTACCACATTGGGAAGTAAAATATTTCTTAGAATATATGTTTTAGCAATACATACTAAAGAAATTATTAAATAGACTTTTCATTTCATGCAAACTTTTTTTAATAAGGTAGGTCTAGTGTAATTAAGGAAAAAAATATTCAAACTTGCCCAACACTTCTTCAACCATCTTGAAAACTTAAAACACAGTATTATTAAAACCACGCTAAGCCAATACACTACACTATTTGAACCAGAACATTAAGCTGGATCTTTCTAGTTTAAAGAGGAAAAAATAATTTTTATTGTGTGTGATCTGACCTATTACTTGACACAATCATGTTTACATCAAAACATCGTACAGTAATGACAAAAACTAACAATGCTTTTTTCTCATTCTGTAAACAGTTCATCTAGCTTGCCAACGTTTGGCGACCAACCTATTACTGTGTGATTTTAATTATTTAGGTTAATGCAAATCATTTTAACAATTGAAATACAGTAATACTAAATGGTTATTTCAAGTATTCATTTCAACAAATCCTAAATTACTTGCTATTTTTACTTTTCTTTAATCAGCAACAACATAATAGTTCTTTCATTTAAACAGGATACATAAAGTACTTATTGTTTTCCGACTGAAAGTAATAAAATATATATTTAGTCCTATAACAACCTCGGATAACCCAGGGGCTCTGACATACCTAAAATTATTGCAAATAAAAGGTTAAATACCTGTAGTAATTCGGGTTTAGGTCAGCGACCCAAGTTTCGAACCTAAAGGTTCATTTGCTCTTGTAATCAGTTAAAACACTCAAAACTTCCAACCGAATCACTTCATAACTGGGAAGGGTCATTAAACACATAAACAGAAAAACACTAAACAAAATTGGTCTCTTATAATACTGATACGGTAGCGTGCGTGATGTAGCCGGCAATAGATGAGTCATGACTGGTCACGCGTACAGGTCGATGTCGGAGCATGACCTATCTGCCCCCTTCGAAAAAGTATTCTAGGATCATTAAATTTAGATTTTGGAGATAATTTTAATAGTTGTAATGTATTTTTTCTTAGCAGTGATGATAAAGGAAGCAGTGGGTCAGACTGTGATACTGAATCAGAAAATTATCGTTTCTTGCAAAGTATCTAACCATGAAGAAAATATGAAATCCTTTTCAAGGGAGTGGGCTTTAAAAAATAATATAGGTAACTAGAACTGTTTTTTCTTCACTTTGTGCAGGGCTAAAAGAAAACCATTTTGAATGCTGCAAAGATTTGCCAAGTGATGCTAGGACACTGTTGAAAACTCTGGTTGATTTAGAGGTTCAACATATGCCCCCAGGACATTCCATTCATATAGGTCTAAGAAAAAAACTGTTATTCATTCTTGGGAATGTTTTAAGCAAGCCCTACAGCAAATTCAAACTCCTTTAATATTGATGGACTACCATTATTTCGGAGCTCGTTGAGTGAACTATACCCCATATTGTTCACAATTCCAAACATTTCAGAATTGAGGAACAACGTATTCCCTGTTGCTCTTTATTATGGAGAAAAGAAACCAGACAATTTGTTTTGTTTCCTAGGAAAATTAATCGATAAAATCATTGAAATTGTTAATAATGGCATCATTTTTGGTAAAACAAAAGTTTGTGTAGTTTTGGGGTTTTGTTGCGATTCGCTCGTTAAAAGCTTCATATTAGGAACAACTTCCCATACTGGCTACCGATCATGTACGAGGTGTCAAGTTCAGGGTTCCACTTTTGAGAGAAGAAGAGTTTTTTTTAGAAAACAATACTCAAACACGTTCTAGTTTAGATTTTGTAAATAGAATCGATGAAATTTTTTAATCACGGCTTACGCCTCTGACACAGATCCCTGGTTAAAATTTTGTTGGGTTTGTTTTAGATCATATGCACCTCATCTGCCTAGGTGTCATGAGATTATTATTGTATATATGGACCACCGGTCCAATACCTCTTAGGCTCTCACCGTCACAAAGAAATATTATCACAGAAAAATTATTGTGCCTGAAAAAATGTGTTCCTGAAGAATTTGCTCGTAAACCTAGGGAGTTAAATAAAATATAGATATGGATGGAAGTTGAGTTTTTTTTAGGACTTTTCTAGTTTATCTTGGAGCAATTGTTCTTAAAGATGTTTTCAACGAAGATCGATATAATAATTTTCTTGTTTTGCATGTGGCAATGACTATTTTACTTAGAGAGGACAAATTCGGTATCCCTGTAGGCTACTGAGGAAGTAGTGTATGCCAAAGATTTGTTGATTTTCTTTGTTTATTTTTATTTTACAGTTTGTGGAAATAAGATAAAAACATTTAATAGCTATTTACCATACAAATGTAGTAAGAGCGTTTTTACATCACGCAGGTGAATATTGTGCAACGAGCGGAAGCGAGTTGCATAATTTACCTAAGTGATGTAAACACGCTCTTGCGTAACGTGTAACGTACAAGATTTTACCTGACCCGACAATATACAGGAGGTTACGAACAATATTTTTCACTATCCATTTTACTCATCTTCTTACAGTAACGTTCATTTACAAACAAAAGCTAGGTTAGGAAAATTCTTCAAAACATAACAATAAAATTCAAGCGCACAGCTGATTTCTAGCGTTGAACGTCGTTGGCTCCATAGAGTTATATTTTTTAAGTTAAGCACTCAATGTTATTTAAATGGGTTTCATTACCTCACCGAGTGAGTTTTTTTTTACTTTACATCACTCGAGAAGTAAGGAAGTTGTATACATCACGCTTGGGATAGGGGAGTTTAACATGGCGGGTTAGGTAAAAATATAAATACCTTTTACTGTATCATAAACAGTGTACCACTTTAGGCCCGCTCAATAAACTTGTGACTCAAATAAAACGTGACTTCCTCTTCAGAGTCTGAACCGAAGTCAGAGGTTGCTAGATCGGGAATATAGTGCCATAATCTTTGCCATTCGGTTAAACCTAAGTTAATTTACACCCTGTTCGAAGGAAAGCTTTATCGAAGACCGTTTGGACAACGAACTAAGTCTGGACCACTGACAATGACCTGGTTACTTTGCGTACCTAAAACTGAACTTGACCAGGTGCTAAAGGAAAACCACGATGCCCCAACGGCCGGCCATTTAGGGATACACAAAACTTTGAATCGAATTAGAAGACTTTACTATTGGCCTGGCTGGAAAAATGATGTCATTCATCACGTTAGAACGTGCGAAAGCTGCCAAAGGCAGAAACCAGAGCAAAGGAAGCAAATGGGTCAAATGAAATTCAGGGCTCCCCAAGGCCCATGGACTAATGTAGTAGCTGACATCATGGGACCGTTTCCGAGATCCACTAAAGGCTTCCGATACGTCTTCGTAATCCAAGACACTTTCACCAAGTGGGTTGAGATAACACCTTTGAGATCTGCAACCACCAAAGACATAAGGGATAAATTTAGAGAGCTGATCCTTTTTCGATACGGTGCCCCATCTTCAATACTGACTGATAATGGCACACTGTTCACCTCAAAGCTGTTTGCAGAATTGTCCACAGAATGGAAAATTAAACACGTATTGACCGCTCCGTATTCTCCTCAATCGAACCCCACCGAGAGAAGCAACCGGGTGCTGAAGACCGTGATTAGACAGTACATCGATTCCAATCATAGACATTGGGATAGATACTTGAAAGAATTCAGGTTGGCAATAAATACAGCCGTACACGAGTCGACAGGTTATACACCAGCCTTCCTCAATTTTGGAAAAGAGTTCCGACTCCCCGAGGCCCTTCATGAAGGCATTGAAGTAGACCCAGGAGACAATCCCACAGTATCAGACCGTATTGAACTTCTGAGAACCATACGAGACAACGTGAAGCGAAACCTCTCCAAAGCCTATCAACGTCAAGCTAAGTACTATAACCTGCGAAGACGACCAAATAAATTCAAGGAGGGACAACAAGTGTTATGCAGGAGACATGAACTCTCAGATGCTGCAAGAGGATTCGCCGCCAAATTGGCCCCAAAATTTGACGGACCCTACACAATTATGCGCCCTGAAGGAGCGAATATATTCGAAATCCTAAATGACAAAGGAGAAACGAAGAGAGCCCATGCCACCTCAAACCCCTCTTAGTCTAACCCCGAACCTTTTTTTCCCTATCTTTTTCACTACAGGATATTATTCTAAGTCTATATTTCATGCATGTTGCCTGTTTGTTGTATGCTTTTGCTTACCTTTGTTTTCGCTTTCAGAAATGATGGAGCTTTTAACAGAAGAAGATTTTGACACGCTTAAACCAAACCATTGCCTCAATGATAAAGTGGTAAACTGTTTTATGAAGCTACTAGAAACCCAGTCGAAACATCGTTCGAAAAAGGTGATGACCTTCCCAAGTTTCTTCTTTGAAAGGTGGGACAGAGAGGGACAAGGATACGATGGTGTGAAGAAGTGGGTAAAGGAAGACCCTTTAGCAAAAGACTTCGTGCTTTTCCCCATTTTTATCAAACCAGAAGGTGCCTCTATCATATCCCACGAGGCCAGTACTACCACCAAATCTCAACCAAAGACCAAAGTGGGACATTGGGCCCTTATAGTTGTCCGCCCAAAGAAAAAGGACGCCGTGGCCTTAGACAGCCTTGGACGAGAACACAACTTTCGACTGGGCCATTAAAAGAGTTCTTCGAACAAGAGTCTCTAAAAAGGAAAAAGAAAGTGCTCCCAAGGAGGAATCTTTTAAACACCCTAAAGACTTGTCCACAGCAAAGCAACGTTTATGACTGTGGGGTATACATATGTTTATTTGCAGAATACCTCACGCAGGGAAAAACTCTACAATCGCTGAGGGAGAAAACCTCAGAAGAAATACGACAGCACGTGGTCCGAAAACTAAAATGGTCCTCCAACCCGCGGGGCCCAGCGAAAAAGCCTCACAAATCTCCACGGGTAATTGTAAATAAACTAAAATCACCCCTAAGACGGAAGCATTCTCCAAAGAAAATTCGACCAATTGGTAAAAAGCCTCCTTCAGCCACCATCACTCGCCCCGAAGAGGAGAACAACCAAGTTCCGGCATTAGTTCACTCCTCGGCTCTACCAACCCAACCCTGCCCCATGATGTATAGTTACCGTGAGGGATATTACACACAGTCAGGTGAGAAACAAAAAGTAGTATCGGCTGCAGACTTCTTGCAAGTAATTCTCCGGAGTCCAGCTCACTCTGCGGCAGCCGATCCCCTGTTGGAGGAATTGAATGAATTTATTGAAGCTATGCCACATGCAGTAAGCCCCTTTCCCCATTCACCACGCAAGCTCCAAACGCCTGACTTAGAGTCAACAATAAAGGAAATGAAGCTGAAATCTCCTCAGGCAGAAAGTATGGAAGACGGAGGGGCAGGAGAAAATGTTATGGCACCTACCGTCAAGGAATTCCATGCACCAGCCCCCGCCGAACGGATTTATACATACATACATCTATTTTTACAGAACAATATCAATACCATGATGGGGTAGTGATCAACATCCTCCGGAATTGGAGGAATAATGGTAGACGGGGACGAGGTGCTGGTGGACGCAGAGAAGGAGGAGGCGGTGAAGGGCACTTCAGACGTGGTGGTAGAGGTGGTGGTGAAGCTTTCTTTGGTTACAGATGTATTTCACCATTTCTACTTAAGTTATATGAAATAGTTATTTGTGTAACTAGTTACACATTTATTTATTTTTATATATTTATACATTTAAACATTTATTTTTACAGAACAATATCAATACAATGACGGGGTGGTAATCAATATCCTCCGTAATTGGAGAAGTAATGGCAGACTGGGGCGAGGTAGGCCTACTGGTGGACGCAGAGAAGTGGGAGGCGGTGAAGGCCACTTCATGCGTGGAGGTAGAGGTGGAGGTGTGCTACAAGGTGGTCAGAGAGTAGAGAAACAGGATGAAGGGTAAGTTTTAATATTATAGTTTAATATCATTAATCCAATAGTGTCCATTGGCCTGAAACACCCTTAATTAAACCCAAATTAAATATTATATATTAAACATAATGTAAACTTAAACATAATGTAACATAATTAAACATTAAACATAATGTAATTCCAAATTTTTTTTAAAGTACTAATTTACTCATAGCATAATAGTTGGTGAATTGTATTACAATTAAGTGCCATGATCAAATGCCACAAACTAATGCCACATACTATACCTAATGCCATATGAGCCTTGACACAAACTACAGTTCATTTTGTAATAAGTTAAAAATGATAAAAAATGAACTGTTTTGATTTTGATCAACACTTTATGTAATGTTACCACCATTATTAATCATAAACATGTAATAGATTTGAAATTTGAGAGTGCCCCAATAATAATTATCTTTTATAGCCATAAAAGAGGAAGTGTATGATAAACATTCAGGCATTATTAATTATTATCATTGACTATTGGATACTGAACTAAAGTTGGGACCACATAAGTTTACAGTTGGTGGCAACCAATCACAAGACAAGGCTAGTGCGACGTTGCCACATTGCCCATTGACAACGCTAATTCAAATATACAAAGCAATATTTTCAAATCAGCTGGTATTATTTGATTTGGCAACACCGCACCGTCATTCAAAACCATATGGTAAACAGGCTCCTCCCTCAACTGCAAACTTATGTGGTCCCGACACTTCCAATCTATATGGACCAGCTGTAGCCAAATTTTTATAAAAAAAAGAACGCAGTTGTGTGAGCCAGTAACAGAATGCGCTAGCGTCTAAAATTATATTTCATAAATTCTATTCTATTCAAAGTTGCTATTCGTACGCTGAATATTTATTTTATACATTTAATTTTCAATATACTACCGACTTCCTATTATTACTATAATACTTCCTTCAACGTTATTAAACTATCATTAGCGATAACAAGAGCTTAGGCTAATCGCCACCGCCACCCTGACACTTAGTAAAACAGCTAACTCCGTGTACCTATGGAAAATGTACAACAACAAAGTAAATGTGTATGCAACCACTGTAAAAAGATAATGTACAAACATGATAAGTAAATCTACACAAATTGATAAACATTTTGGTACATAATATGTCGGGTGAAATCTTTTTAAATAATGAAGCCTTATTGTTCATAAAGTGTCATGTAGCATACTAATAGGCCTAATACAGATTTACATTCCAGCAATGTGAGGCGTCAGATTGAGCAGGACCGGCATAGCGAAAGAGAGGAGGATATGAGTGATTTGAAGGAAGGAGAGTTGAACGATGCTTAGTTTTATTTACGTTGTATAATTTGTATTTTATGTATATTTTTCTTTACTGTTTGTAACTTTTCAAATAATTTAATTTTATGTTATTTTTTTAGTTCAAAATAATTGAGAGCGAAGACTAATAAAGATTTTTTGAAGTATAGCCTAATGTTTGTTATGTTACAATTTGTCTCGTGCGTAGTAAATTTAATGTTACAAACCTCATATTTACTTAGTCTATCATCAAGAAACACTTTACAAACTTAATATGTAGGCTACATATTTAGATCAAATAAATTATGATTCAGTCATGGAATTTTTGGAAAAGTAATTTTCGAAATGTTACAGAAAGTTTAGTTAGGATATTAAGGAACAGTAGTTTCCTTTCAGAATTCCGCTATCAAACGGAATTTTGAAATATTGCAGCAAGTTTGGTTAGGTTAGGTTAGTTTAGCACAGTTTTATTTCATAATCAATATAGTTGCGGGCAGATATCGTGAAGTTTTTTGGCTAATGAGGTTTGGAGGAGAAGCATTGCCGTTCCTAATATATACTGTACTAGGTGTTTTGGTGTTAAACCCCTTCCCAAACAGTTATACAAGTAACTAATTTAGGAATGTAATGTTAATTTGGCGTAATTTGGAACACACTGTAAGGGTTCATAAAATTTGTTAATATTTATAATCAAACTAAACCCTTACTATAGCACAATCGCCTCGCCAATTCACCGAAGTTAAGTTCCAAAATGTAAACAAACATAACAAATTAGCAGATGACACAGGTTATATACATCGATGGCCTGTAGTGAGTCGGAGTCGGCGAGAGTCGACAGTCAGCAGTGGCCTGAGCAATTAGGCAGAAGAAGGACGCCCGACCCTACACTCTCGCTCACGCCAAGTAAGTGGAAGACATTCGCCGTTGTTGTACCTAGGGCGCATAGGATAACACGAACTCACTCGCTTTTGCTTTTATTACGCCTATCGTTTATTCACTGTTAATCAATTACGCTATTGATGTTGCTAAAACAGTTACATAAGATAATTTAATATTAGAATTCGGGCGACGTTTCTTAATCCCATATGGGCAAAAACAGAAGTGTTACGTATTGAACAAGCTGCGAACCCTAGCAGATTTAGTATTGAGAATGAAGGCTAAATTCCCATACATCACTTTCCTTGAAGACGTCGTCGAACCCTCAAATGTTGATAGTTTATGTGAAATCGTCAGAGAATGGAGTATGTACAACGAACAATCTGGGATGTGTGAGAACGGTAGCATTTGTAGAAGAATGTGTAAGAGTCTGAAAAACGTTTCAGATATTTTATGGACCCAGGCAATAAAATCCAAAACAATAAGCAAAGAAGAACTGGAGGAGAAGAAAACTAAGCACGAATAATTCATTGCCCTCATGAATAGTGATTGGCAAGTTGAATTAAGCTCCGTCGCAGACAAGAGTGTAAAAGTGGTGAAAATCGCCAAAGAAGACAAATTACCACGAAAAGAAGATCTAACAGTAGAGAGACAGGATGAAGGGTAAGTTTTAACATTATAGTTTAATATCACTAATCCAATAGTGTCCATTGGCCTGAAACACCCTTAATTAAACCCAAATTAAATATTATATATTACACTGTTAACGTAATGTAATTCCCATTTTTTTTAGAAGTATTAATTTACTCATAGTATAATAATTAATAGTTGGTGAATTGTATTACAATTAAGTGCCATGATCAAATGCCACAAACCAATAACAGTAATGCCACATACTATACCTAATGCCATATGAGCCTTGCCACAAACTACAGTTCATTTTTTAATAAGTTAAAATTATAAAAAAATGAACTGTTTTGACTTTGATCAACACTTGTGGAATTACAGGGCCGACCGTACCCCTAGCTGACCGAACCTGAGTGAGTGCTTGATGACGACCTCACAAGACCTAATCTGAGCCAACAGTGGACATAACTAGCAACAAGCTGCCCACTTCATCCTCATCTCCGATGTTTACGCACTGCAGTCTGATGTCGGAACTTAGAAGCTGAACCAACCTAAGCTAACCCACTCCGTCACCTATGTGGAAGGGTAACCAACTACTGTATCGCATTTGGTGAGTGATCTGCTCCAATTATTCATAGACCCTCTAAATCAAGCCTAGAACTTCAATGAATTAACTTAACTTCAGCCAACCCGCCCGAGGACGGTGCACTTCAAACAGTGTAATTAGAACATTATATTTCAATTCGGACCCTACGTTTTAAATTCAAAATCAAGTGACATCTCCTCCGGCCAAACATTTAAATTATTTTTGGTGTTTTTTACCGCCAAAAAGACTTTGTCCGTTCGAACTTGTGGGACGAACATCGACAAATCTTGTGTTGCGCTGATACTTCAACTTTTCTTAAGTTGTATCGGACTTTATCGAACATCTTGTGATGACTAGTCCACCTACCGCTCCCGGAACTACATACAAGACCTCTGATAAGCCTATTCATCTTGTTATTTATCGTCATTTATCTTGTTGTTTATATTGTTATTTATTTGTGTATGTTCATATCTGATTATTTGTGTCTCATGAAAAAGGGTTATTAAAGTATCTTATAATGATACTACTGATGGTTTAAGATTGTGTCAGATCATTGTTTAGTTATACAAGTCTTGTCTCTTTGAGGATATTCAAACTGTTGGCCAACAAACAAGTTCATAATTAGGGTTATAATATTAAAGTGCTTATGTCCGTGTAGATATGTAAAAGGCTTATGTTGATGTGAAGAGATAATTATTTACTTGTGTTTGTTGTAGGCCTTTTGCCTTTATTGAATCATGAACCATTAATATTGATAATTTTGTATTTGTACATTATTGTAATTTAAATTGCAATATTTTTCAAGGGTGTGAGCAATAAACTTGATTTTTAATTGCCAATTTGAATTCAGTTAATTTTCCAGTGATTTATAACTTAGGGTAATTTAATTGAAAACAATTTTTAATTTGAGTTGTCTGTTCATAAATTTTGAAATTGAACAAAACATTAGCTGTCCTTATCTATTTTAATTCAAGCCATACAAGTGTTCCTAAACTTACGATTGAAGAACCCCAAAATGGTGTACAGACCCCTCCAAACTAGAACCCGCCAACACCTTGAGCTAGCTGAAGCACTTTTGGAGGGTTACAAGCTCCAGTGGTAAACTAGTTTATCGTTATATGGATTTCTCCAAAACTGTTATTGATTTCTTATTTACTACTAAATACTTACTCTGTAACTACTGAAGTCATACAATATTGACCAGAAATAACCGGAGTTAATAATGAATACCTAATACTAATGTATTGCAAAATAATTATTGCACCGATGCTTATTTGTTGCTAGTAATGACACACATTTACATTATATCCTTTTAATACGGTTGCCTTTTGCAGATGGATTGCAGTTAGATGGGATAGCAATACCGCCTGCCCTGCCACTACAGCCTGAGCCTGAGCCTGAACCGCTAGTTGAAGTGCAATGGAATAACGACAATCTTATTGTAAGATATTTTTAATTGTATTGGATCTCGCATGGCCCAATGAGAATCTAGACAAACAGTCGGAATTTGGTTGGATTATGCGTTAAATGTCAAATCAAATATCCTGTATCACACCACACCACCACGGTGACTCGACTGCTAGACTTCGTAGAGTGGACATCTAGCTCCTCTACTGACATCACATGTGATGACATCACAGATCAACGATTCCGGAGGGACAGAGCGTCGGCCGCCTCCGTTGAACATCGCAGCCTTTGGAGGGACAGCGCGTGGGCCGCCTCATCAGCTAACAACCGACATCGCAGGGACAGAGCGTCGGCCGCCTCTATTCCCGGAGATCAACAGGACCTCCAAGACTGCCCAGCTGCCTGCTCCGTTGGCGGAGCTTCTACAGAGAGTGCAGCCAGTCAAAAACGGCCTTAATCAAGGTCACCAAACCAACTACAAGAGAAGAGCGCCACCATCTCCACCTGCAGGACGGAAGAGCCGCAAGACCGAGTCTGGACTAGACGATGGGGACATGGAGCTGGAGGATGACTCTCCGAAGGAGCCTCGCATCCCCCCCATAACTGTTATACAGAAGACCCAAAACATGGAGGAAACGGAGATTGAGTCAATTATTGGTGACCCTGAATCCAATTTGTAGTCAACAATTCAAACACAGGTACAGTCCACGCGGAAGATATTGTCCGTCAACAGGTCGGTATCAGAAAAGGCCAAAGAAAAACCAAGTTAAAGAAGAGAAAGATTTAACAATTAGCTGATGCAGTCAAGAATCTCCGACATGTCACAGAATCTGTTTATGAAATCGAAAACAATACAAATAATGAACATGGCGAATTTGGCAACCTTGATGCAACTAGCCTTAAAGTATTACCAACGACAACAGGACTGCTAGCTCAACATAAGACATAAGTATTTTAATGAAAAACTGACTAAGTAAAACTGACTAAGTGTTATCTCCAAAGAGGAATCATGGACGCCCACTCCCACTAATAGCTACAAAGTCAACAGTAGTCACCGTTATCCCACAAATATATAAGAATTAATATTTTAAGTTGAAAATTAAGGGAAATACGGAGCTTTAAAGTAGTGAATATGTAGTTTTTTGTTAACAATTCACAGGGGAATTTAGTTATGCGATTCTCACCAAAATTGGCATGCAGGTGTTAAATTTTAAAATTTGTAACTTCAATACAAATATTTATGTTTGTTTTTTTATTTTAAAAATAGCTCTTTGTTTTTGGGTGAAAATCATTTTGGGTGTATGTTGGTATTTTTTTAAATACGATATGTTAACTCGTTTGGACTGTGAATTCGTACTTTTGATGCCTTGTGCTGGCGGCGCACTACTCGCTGAGAGTGTGTACATTCACGTACAGTGAACGGACGCGCGCTCTCGGCACACACGCGCGGGGCTCAAGGCCACACTTTCTTTGGCTGTGCTAGTGCTACTGTGCTATATCGATTTTCACTACGCCAGTCAAACTGGCACTACACTTGAGCCATGCCATTTGTCATCGAGTCAGCACGTGCTATAATTTATTAGTTGTGATAGCCTATGTAAGTGATTATTTCCATGCTAATCTTTTTAAACCTCAGTTGTTTTGATTTGCTATTTTAATCGCGACCATGCCTCGAGAGGTTTATCGACACAAAAGGCACAAACGGGCTATTAACATAAGGAAAACGAAATTTAATAACGGTTTTTGTCCAACCAAAGTGTTATTGTTGGAGAGACTCCAACAATAAAGCCCTCTACGTCATCTGATGATATTTTTGACCAACTTTTGAATAGAGGGTGAGTGAAAACTACATTACTTTTAGCAATACTAACATCATTAATAACCAAAATGTATTTACACAAGTAGCAATTGCACAATGATTTTGACATTTTCACCAAAAATATGTCTAAACTGTAAATGTATAAACATATGAGCTTATAACGATGAGTTCAGGCTACACTGCGTTTTTTTAGATGTTTATGTTTTTTATTAGATGTTAGATTAAACATTTTAATTTTTGTTTTAAAGTATCAAATAAAACAATTGACAAATAACGCTGTTTTTTGTATTTCTTTAATTTATGAATCGTTATGGTTTATTCAGTGGAAAGCTGGATATGCAAGGTAAAGTTATTTCTATAGAGTATCAATAGTGTAGTATTAGAACGAGTCGAACGATTCAGAGATTTGGAAGCTATACTGACATTCCATTTACTGTTCGAATATGGCCCCAAGTTGATTTTATAATAATAAATTAATGTGCAACTGCAAGCGTATAGTTATAATGGTTTTTTACAATCAATCATTCTTATTTTACAGGAGTAGGTGAAGGCCTAACAATGTTATTCCTTTCAATGAGCATGCAAATAATGAAAATGAGTGGAAATGGATTTTGATGATAGTAGTGATGATAACTTTAAATCGCCTGATTTACTGGTAGAACATTGTGAACCAAAAGATTTAAATATAACTGGTCGACGAGCTGTTGACATAAACCATATTTTGAAGGAGTTAGAGAATTTGTCTAAGCTCCCAAAAAAAGCACATTAGGTGAATACAAATCCTATAGAGAGGTTGTCAATGGCTTGAGTTCCAAATTCATATACAACTGTGATAATATCGATACTGTACTGATGCTGTGATAACGTCCAAGCCTGATGAGAAGAAACCGGGAGTAAATGATGCTATGGTATGGTGAGCCCTTTCAATAGGTGTTGGACACCATCAAATTCATGAACTGTTCGGATTAATACTGTATGTTCCTGTAATGGGCCCGAAGCAGCGAACACAGAATAAAAATAGAAGGGCCGTGCCACAGAAAACGTACTACTATAACCCAGAATGCCAACCGCATGGTAAAAAGCATTAAGCGTTTTGAGAGAGCTTTGCCTGTCAATCTGTAAGCAGCGCCACCAGCGTTGCTATTCTATTGCATGGCAACGCTGGTGGCGCTGCCTACGGATTGACAGGCAAAGCTCTCTCAAAACGCTTAATGCTTTTTACCATGCGGTTGGCATTCTGGGTTATAGTAGTACGTTTTCTGTGGCCGTGCTCAACTAAAGCTGTCGCCACTCGGAGAGCTGTTCCGCCCCCAAGATGGCGGCTTTCGCTACTGAGTCATACTAGTAGCGAGCGTCGAGCTGTTTATTACTAGACTACTTCCTCGCTCAGTCCATACCTCACAGGTATTTCCGACGTGGTCTGCCTGATTTGTTTATCACGTTGCTGTTAATATTTGCTATTGTTGAATATTGTTTACTCTTCATTATTCTGCAACGCACTATAATTTAATGGAATTTACATTCAAGATTGACTATGCCTACAACATGCGTGGCGTACGGTTGCTCAAACCGAGGGAAAATCGAAGGCATCACTTACCACAAGTAAGTTAATACAATATTTACTATGCAACCCTACACTAACAGATTTAAAATTTCTGTAAGCAGGTTCTTATATACTGTGAATTTTTATGTATTCTAGGAACACCTAGATATGACCAAGAGAAAGCTTGGGTTTACAGAGATTGTTTCTAATAAACTGCTTATTAAGATTGTTTCATAGATTGTTTTATAGATGGGTTTTTATAGTGTTTAAGTAGAATAATGACGAAAGTTGTTTTAAAAAGCAAAATTGTATCAGAAAAACGCTGG
This sequence comes from Macrosteles quadrilineatus, assembly GCF_028750875.1. NCBI lineage: Eukaryota > Metazoa > Arthropoda > Insecta > Hemiptera > Cicadellidae > Macrosteles > Macrosteles quadrilineatus. The sequence goes on from NW_026542651.1 coordinate 206,951, forward strand.
CTAAATAAATACTTTTTTTACTTATTTATGTATATAGAAAGAGTAATAAAAATAAGATAGGCCTAGTGTTAGAACAATAAATATGATTGTTAGTCAATGTTAAACTTTTACGGGTTTGATTTATTTATCATGTAAAATACCAGCAAATAAAATTAAGTTGAACTCATATAATTAATTTTGTATCTAGGTTCCCCAAAAATGAAGAAATCCGACAGAAGTGAATTGACGCTGTGAAGAGGAAGGATTGGAAGCCTATACTCCGTTCAAACAGCCGTGGCACCTGACGGATTAGGACACCCCATGGAAACCCTTGGGGCTTCCTAATCCCTCAGGTGCCACGGCTGTTTGAACGCACTATACCAATAGCAGCAGGTTATGCTCTTCTCACTTCAGGAATTCCGATGTAGACAGAACTTCACTGTCGGGTGTACGTATTCGCGAAGGAGCAGTGCCTGCTATATTTCCCGCCTATTCAGAGGTAAAATATCGCCCGCCATCCAAAAGACAGGTACCACCAGAGACTAGTTTTGAAACTTTACAGTCATTTGAATCGCCTAGGAAAATAAAATTAAAATTGTAGTTAAGTGAAACAACATCGAGGTTAGAATCTTGTAAATAGAAAATTAAAAACCTACAGACATCAAAAAGGAGGCTTAATAAAAGAATAGCAAACTTAAATGATATAATTGAATCTTTGAAGAAAAAAATTAATTTTAAAGATGAAGAGTGCAATTTGCTGTCTTCTATTTCCAAGGACTCTGATTGCCTAATAAAACGATCTATAGAAAATACGAAAAACCCAGCATTAAGAAAGGTTTATGATGATAGGCTATAGGCCTTTGCAATAACTTTTAACTTTTTATCACTCAAAGCGTATTTGTTTATCCGTAAGACATTCAATTCCGCCTTGCCTCATCCTCGGACTCTAAGGAAGTGGTGTTCCAGTGTAAACGGGAGGCAGGATTTTCAACAGAAGTTTTACGGGCTTTAAAAGAACACAGTTTTAAAGTGCCTCACACACCATTATGTTCTTTGATGTTGGATTGTATGTCTATAAGAAAAAGGTTAGAGTGGGACGGCACGCGTTTTCATGGTACCATAAATGCAGGAAATAATACAGAAACTGTTGATAGTTCCGCTCCTTTGGCATCTGAGGCTCTCGTTTTTCATTTAGTATCCATTAATAGTTCATGGAAAATACCTCTTGGACATTTGTTGTGGCTTAAATAAATGGCGGGCAGCTAAGTGGTCTTGTAGAACAATGCCTCTGCCTTCTTGAGGACTCCAATATTGAAGTAGCACCTCTCACATGTGATGATACATCGTGTAATATTGCGATGGCCAAAAAATTAGGTTTTTGTATACCAAATACAACCACAGACATGGAAAGATTGATAACTTGGTTTCCACATCCCGTATCAAAAAACCCAATTCACTTTTTCATTGACCCATGCCATATGTTAAAGTTAGTGGGTAATACCCTAAGGGATTATTAAACATTAAAAGACTCTAGTAACAATCCCATATAATGGCTATTTATAGGTCAACTGCACGACCTTCAACAGACTGAGGGTTTGCGATTAGGCAATAAAATCACTAACAGTCACATAAACTATACAAGTCAAAAGATGAAAGTTAAACTCGCAGCGCAAGTTTTAAGTTGTTCTATGGCTGATTCATTTAAGTATTTGTTGAAAAATAAAGTGGAAATCTTTGAAAATTCATCAGCAACATTAGATTTCCTTCGTATTTTCAACAAATTGTTTGACATTTTAAATTCAAGAAGCATCAGAGCTAAGTACGACAAACAAGCGTTATACACGGGAAATTTCACTCTTCAATCTGAGTTTTTGATTCAAGCTAAACAATATATTTCGACGTTGAGAGATAAATGCGGCCAGTCAATTTTGAAATCAAAGCGCAGAACGGGCTTCCTTGGTTTTATTGTTTGTATAGAAAGCACATTAGCAATGTACAATAATTATGTAAATTGCCCTGATCCTATTCTAAAGTACCTTCCCATGTACAAAGTAAGCTAAGACCACCTTGAGCGTCTTTTTGGTTATATCAGAAGTAGAGGGGGTCACAACAATAATCATAAGAATAATCAATAAGCAGACAATTTACAGGATCATTTAAAATAATTTTATTAGATAGGGAGTTACAAGAGTCAGACACAGGTATTGCACTTATCCTCAGCCGTTCTTTGATTTCAACAGTCAACCATCGACAAAGTGAAGAAAGACAAATCAACTCGTCAACACCAGGATGGAGATGTTTGGAAGAGGACGAACAGGATTTACTTCAAGATAAGAATGCTCCTGTTGAAGAAGAAGATCTACTGTTGAGTATTTTAAATTAAACATCAAATGTATCTTGTGATATAGTTGAATATATTGCTGGTTACATAGTTCGATCCTTAAGTTCCAAAATTATTTGTGAAAGCTGTTTAAAACTACTAACGAGTAATACCTTGCAGACCTACAGCTTAATTGGATGCAAGGATAGAGGTGGCTTATGTATAAAAATACGGGTAAACTCACTTCTGCAAAAATCTCCTTGATCTATTAACCCTAACTGTCATGACCAAATGTATTGGAACAAGTCTTTTTTTCCGAAGAACACTGTCATGACCAAGAATCGGAAAACAACCATGTAATACTTTTAATGAAAGCTATTTGCAAAAAGTATTTTACTGTTAGGTTGCATCATTACTCAAAGAACTTAAACGAAAGTTTACATAAAAAAAATTGAAATCACTTGTGCAAAACAGTTTTATTTGTGTGCCAGTAGAATGCAGACAGATTTGTACCCAATAAAATGCAATGTTCATATTTGAGTATGGGTTTTTTATTCCTACAATTCCCTTCCAGATCTATATAAGATTGTTCTCCACGTTGTATAGACCATTATAAATATTAAATTTGATGACTCCTAGTGGAGAATTAGTGATGAGTAAATCAGCAGTGAGTGAGTCAGTCATTGAGGGCGTTGTATATTTAGTAAGGTTGCAGTGGCAGCGCTCAGCGCCTGGTCCAGTGGTCCTTGCCGCGCCGCGGGGGTTTAATGTGTCTACAGTTTTTAAGTGCAGTACATTTACTAGCGGTAGTAGGAAACTGTGTTATGGCGAAGGAAATAAAAATAATGATTTAAAATTATACTTTTCTGTCTGTCATAAATGCCGCGGAGAAGTTGCGTACAGGGCTGCAAATCTAATTATGATGGAACCGCGTATAAGTCTGAGTAGTGGAGAACTACCGGTTTTACCTCACTTTGGGCGTTTTTTCCCATAAGAATAACATGGGGATCATTTTTTGGCCACTAAAACCAAAAATCCTGATCTTTGCCTAAATATCCCTATATAATTGTCAAACCTTATTTCTTACTTATTCCCCATAAATATATTCGCTATTAAGCTAAAAAAGCTATTTCTTATATTTATTGACCCTTATAAGTGTAAATGTAGAGTAGAGGCAATAGAAGAATATGACGTCACTTGGGGCGTTTTTTCCCATAAGAATAACATGGGGATCATTTTTTGGCCACTAAAACCAAAAATCCTGATCTTTGCTTAAATATCCCTATATAATTGTCAAACCTTATTTTTTACTTATTCCCCATAAATATATTCGCTATTAAGCTAAAAAAGCTATTTCTTATATTTATTGACCCTTACAAATGTAAATGTAGAGTAGTGACAATAGAAGAATATGACGTCACTTGGGGCGTTTTTCCCCATAAGAATAACATGGGGATCATTTTTTAGCCACCAAATCCAAAAATCCTGATCTTCGCCTGTACACCCCAATATAAATGTTCAATACCATTGTATAACTTCATTACTATTTCAAATCCACATGCATTCACAAGTATATTCTCAAAATCATCAACTTGACAGTGCGAGGTTTGCACGTGCTTCCAGCTCACGGCGCGCTCTCTTGGACATCCTTAGTGGAAATCCATGAATTCTGACTACTTGGGAACCCAAGCCATTTGACATACAATAAATCACCCTTCCTTCTAATTACCTTTTCTATTAAATACATGTCTTTATATTTGGTCTTTAACAACTCCTCTGTATAGAAGCCTCCCCTGATTATATTGCCATTTTCATCTTTCAAGATATAAGTCACAGGCTTTGTATTCTTAACTTCTGCTATTGTAAATAGCTCACCTGTCCAATTTGGGGTATAACCTTTACTAAAAACATGTTTATACTTGGAAATTCTCACGCTATCACCCACCTTATATCTTGGCTTCTTAACTTGCACTACTTTAGAAGTCAACCTCTCATGCACATATTTACTATTCTTAATATTCACTTGGTTAGGCTTCATTCCTATAGATCTATGCACCTTATTATTATATTTTCGAATTAACTTTGGAAGTAAATCCAACCATTTATAACTCCCCTGAGCACTAAATTCCCTATATAACCAATTCTTTAAAGTTCTCTGAAACCTCTCCACAATTGCAGCCTTAGTTGTAGAAAATGTGTGATAGTAATTAATATTTAAGTTTTTCATTAGTTTGCTAAAATATTGATTAAAAAATTCTTTTCCATTGTCAGATTGAATGTTTTTAACCCCCTTTGGTAGAATGGTTTTAATGGCTTCTGTAACCACCAACCCTGTCTTATTCTTTAGCGGAGCAGCATAAGCTTTTTTAGAAAATGTATCTATTAAAGTTAAAATATATTTATTGCCAGAATTTTCTCTAGCATAGTTTTGCATATCAATTAAATCTATTTGTAAGGTTTCGTTTATACCTAATACTTTAAAAGATCTTCTAATGAAATTCTTTCTTGCAGGCTTATGAAGTTCGTATGCAATTTCATTCATTTTTTATAACATCACTCTTTCCTTGTACTGTAAATATATTACCATTAGCCCCAATCAATAGATTATCTTCCATTCTTTTAAATACATAGTTGTCTGGTATATAAGGTCTATTATCTATATACTTAAATCCACTCAAAGATGTAGGGTCGGCAACTAATAAATCAGGATTGTATTCCATCAAATTAAATTTTCTTCCTGCATATACAAATTTTGATCCATCATAATACATAGCTTGTGACATTAAACAAATATCATCTAAATATTCCCCCTTTGGCAGATTCCTTATAAATTGTTTTTTGGCATCCCAACATTTTTCTTTTATATCAAAAGTTATAGTCTGTTCTTTTGTAACACAGTCAGTGTCATCAACGGCGGGTTTTACACGTACTAACCTTTTATTATTAAAATCCCAATAGCCTGCTTCCATTTTTGGAACTTGTGAAACATTCACAGCATCTTTACTATCTGTACCTTCCATCAAATTGCTAAGTTTCTGTTTCTTAGCATTCCAAACACCATTCTCAGATTCTAAAAATTCATAATTATTATCGTCTTGTACAAATTTACCATCTTCTTTTCGTATTAAAGTCTGTTGTAAAGTGGGCACATCATTTAAACTTTCACCCTTTTCCACATTAGTAATTTTCCGTTTCTTAGCATTCCAAACACCATTCTCTGATTCTAAAAATTCATAATTATTATTGTCTTGTACAAATGTACCACCGTCTTTACGTATTAAACTCTGTTGTAAAGTGGGCACATCATCTAAACTTTCACCTTTTTTCACATTAGTAATTTTCTGTTTTTTAGCATTCCAATTTTTATTCTTAGATTCTAAAAACTCATATTTAGTTTTACCTTGTAAAAAGACATCACCTTTTCTAGTTAATGTCTGTCCCAAAGTTGATACATCATCTACAATCTCCCCATCTTTAACATTACCAATTTTACGGTTTAAACCATTCCAACTATCGTCTTGTAAATTTAAAGTAGGTTCATGACTAGCCCTGGGTTCTGCAGGCTTATTATATGGATTATATAAACGATAAAATTTATCTATAAACATATTTTTATTTAATAAATAATACCACTTTCTCTCAATTCCTCAATAATGGAATCTATTTCATTATCCACTCCTGAGTTACCGGCTTGGCGACTTAGCCAAAGAAGTCTTAACCTATCTACAAGCTCATTAGGATCATCCCAATAAATATAGTCTATTTTATTACCAGTCACTTGTCTCAAACCTTCACCAACAGATTTAAATAGAGGTTTAATTATATTAAGATATTTAGTATGTCTATTACTTGAAATTGGTGCACCATCTTTGTAACTCTTTAAATGCCCATTTGTAGCTTCCAAAATTTCTTTATAATTTTGCAAATCAGCCGGAGTATAATCCTCAGGTTCTTTTAAAGTTAACAACTGCCACAAGCCTTTTGTCCCCTTGTAAGTTTTATTTGCAACTGTAACATCATCATTGGCAATATCAACTTCCTTATTTCCAATAAAAAATTTATTTGCTTCTCGTCTAATACCATATGTAGTGTCTGTCATACTACTTTTACTGAGGTAATTTCCTAAATAGTCTGATGCTAAAAGACCAAAATCTAATTTCTGTGGGGTGGATTGTTGTAATCTTGGTATCATTGATATTCTAGATGGAGTCATTGGGAGTATCTCCATTCGAGGCCTCTCTGTTTTGGCGATTTTTTTTAATTCTTGTAATGGCTCTATTAAAGGTTGGAATGTTTGGAACCTCTCTTCAGCCTCTAGAAATTTGCCACGTTTTAAAGCTCTATATTTCTCTCGTATTTGATTTGCAGAGTCAACCAATTCTTGTTGAATGTTTTTCATCTTTTATTTAAATTTTATTTATCTCATTTGACAAAGGATTGTACTCAAACACTTTATCATGTATTATCAAACAATATGCAGATGTATTTGCTGGTACATTTTCTGCAGTTTCAATCTCTAATTTAATATCAACAATTCCTTCCTTCACTGTTTCGTTCTGTCTAGAACAATCTATTACAATTAGTGGATATTTCTTCATAAACTCAGCCCTACTAATCATAGGATCTGGGATAGTATTGTAGTAAGTCTCTCTAAACCTCATAAACATCTCATAAGCTTTAGAGACATCTCCATTTTCAAAATCGAGATTTAAATCACTATAAGGATAATATTCAGAGTTTAGAAATACTTTGAGATTTTTTAACTTACAGTGATCAAATTCATCAGTTCTTTTTCGTGCACTATTATCCCTTGCTGTTTGAAAACCAAATATAATATACCTAGGCTTCTCCAAACTTGAAGATGTCTTTACTGACCATGTATGTCTTGTAGTATTGGGATATGATGGAAGTTCATGCAACTCTAAACTTCTAAATGCAATTTGCAAATTTTTATTTTGCAATAACATCTTTTGTAATTGTAACTTCTCCCCATCTGATGGTGTCACATGTGGCATCACCCATTGAATTGAGTTAAGTGTAATTTTGGGAATCATATCAGCAGTGCCACTGGCTGGAGCACTAGCAGTTGTTAATATACAATTCAAATCATTTTTGGATCTTTTCAACACCAATTCTTGTTTGACATTTACTAATACCTTATTAAAATCCTCAAATACACCCATTAACAGCTCTAATGGCAAACATGTACTAAACTTACCACCTTTATGGAAATCTTTTAAATTTGTGTCAGAATCAAATGCCACATTTGACAATTTAGTAGTTTTATTGTAAGAGCTCAATATTTTCATAAGACTAGAAATTCCTGGGTTTCTTACAATGTCTATTTCTTTACCTGCAACTTCGTATCTAATTTCATCAAATAAGAACGCAAATGCATTATTTATAAAATGACCTTTATCATGATTTTCAATTTCTCCCTTAATATACAGATAACTCCTACATGGGAGAGTTAGCAAATCTTGATTATTAATACATATTCGAATTTCATCAGAATTATTTATTGCTAAAGTATTGTGGGGAACATAGGAGTGATTTGTAATTTTAACCACACTATCGTCGAATTGGGATTTCCCTGTAACGTCTAGAAAATCTTCCATTTTTATTAATAGAAAATTTTAACTTTAGTCCTATTGATTTTAGGAACCTAGCATTTTGTACACTTATAGATAAATTCTTATAAATTCTCATATCTTTTTTATATGACAAGTAATTGTAGTTTCTTCTCCGTTAAAGTCAATTGCCTTGTCGTGCTGATCGGCAAATGTAATACTGACAACATCTAAACTTCTCTTATTTACAGGAAAATATATAATATTTCTTGGAACTTCAATAATTTTGTAGCCAGGAGGAGCTTCTGGATAAAAGCTATGTATGGTGTGTGATTTGTTGCCATTTAAATAGGACCCGTTTGCAATATTACATTTTACTCTAATCACATTTACATTATTAATGTTTATTTTATTTGTAGATTCAAACTGAACACCAGGAGTAGAAACACCTTTAAATCCCAATAAAACAGACCCTAAACATGGTTTTGTAAAATCAAACACGTGGCTAGAAAGTAGTGTAGCTTTCATAGTTTTATTATTAGCTGTAAGGAAAAAGTCTGGGATTTGCTTTTGAATTTCCTTTGCAAGCTCAACCACCTCATATGTTCCTTCAGAAATTTCTATTGTAACTGGAGCATTGTGATCATAATAGAAAACATCATCACCTTCTCCAATGGTTAATTTGTTGCCTTTAAGTTGATTTAATTTTGGAATAAGCCCTTTGAATAAAAGTTTGGATTTAGTATTAATTAATGCTTCTCCATTTTTATCTACTATAACTTTAAGTTTACCATTTAATAACTGGTTTAAATCATCGACAGAGATCTCTCCTTTTGGTAATGTCATTTTCTCTACTTTGTAATATGTTAAAGTATTTAGAGGTTTTTTAACATTAAATATAGAATTATAACTTTGAAAATCTACTAATCCAATTACATAATCATCATTTAATTCTATGGGAGGAAAGAATACTGACTTTAGCTCTGACTCTGTACCCGAAAATGTTATAGTAAATGAATCCATTTTTATAAAGAAATATTTTTTATGAATGATAAACATAAAATTCCACAAATAGAACTATTTAAATCTTGTATTTGATCGGTTGTATAGAATATTTTATATCCCTCAAAATATTTAATTACTTCTTTTGGAGGTTGGATTCCAAATGGATCAAAATAAATTACAATATCCTTATTTTTACGATATGCTGTCCAATGTGTGCCAGATGAACTGTCTAAATTAACTATTCCGCACTCTTTTACTCTTGGTGTTAGATTTTTTAGCTCGTTTTTTAGGTACACCCCCCTGAAGTGAGGCACGTCTTTTGCGGCCTCTAACAGCTGGTAGTTGTCCATCTTTTTTATTAAATTTTAATCCCATTCCCATTTTTGCTTTAGCCTTCATCAAATTTGTCACGGCATAAGCAGCAGCTCTTTCAGCAAGACTTGCGTCTTTGGCTGTAACTCTAGTCCAAGCTAAGTCTGCTAATCTCATGTCTGCTTTGTTCCGAGCAGCAGTATCAGGATTATTCATGTAGAATATGTCATGCTCTTTACAATAAGAGTCTAGTTTATTTTTTGGAGGTACATTTTTGGCTAGATTCTCACGTATATTCGTTCCAGGTCCACAGTACCGATATGATGGTATGTGAAGTGGGAATGGAAGGTTATTTATAAGAGTATTCAACAACCCTCGACCCCTATAGGGCTTTAGGAATAAACCTTTGCCCTTTTTACATGTTTTCTTACTATCATTTTTTTCCATTTTTATTATATAAAAAATGTCTTTTATTCAACAAAAACATAAATTTAAAATAGTACATACTAAGGAAAATATACCAAAGAAGTTGGGTCTATTTCCTACCAATATTCGATGTGTTATTTGTGGTCCAAGTGGAAGTGGGAAGACAGTTGTAATTTACAATTTAATTGTAAGAAAGGAAGGATTAAAATTTACAAACTTATATTTAATATCTAAATCTTTAGAACAAGAAAAATATAAAAAAATAATTGAAATATTTAGTTTGTGTGACGAAGTGAAATTACACACGTTTACTGACTGTGAAATCACACCAAATGATGTAAAATCACAGTCAGTTGTTGTATTTGATGACATAAATAGTCAAAATATTACACAATTTTTCTCAATGGGTCGACATAAAAATATTAACTGTTTTTACTTGTGTCAATCTTACAGCAAAGTACACAAACATTTACGTGATAATGTAAATTTCCTAATATTATTTAAACAAGATGATTTAAATTTAAAACATGTATATAACAATCATGTTGGTAATGACTTTTCATTTAACCAATTTAGAAATCTCTGCCATCAATGTTGGGATAAAACTAAACATGGCTTTTTCGTAATAGACAAAGAAAGGTCAAAGAATAATGGCAAATATAGATATATGTTTGACCAATTCTATCAAGAGGATGGTAAGGGTAAATAAATAAAAGACTGGAGTTTTTTAACATTTGTATTTATTATATATCTACACATACAATTTATGTTTGATCAATTTTATAATGACCAAGGGCAAGAGTGTTGATGCCATCTTGTAGAATAAACCTCTTGTCATCGTCAAAGGATAGTACTTTCTTGTGCATGGTTAAGGTTTGAAGATGATGATTTATAGATTTAATTCTTGTCACATTTTCATAGTAGTCTTGCCCAGTTGCAAGGCAGTTCAAATAATGTTGATGTCTGAGGAGATGTTTAACAGTGGCACCATCAGCTCCTTTAGCTTTCTTCACCTCTAAAGCTTGCTTGTCTTCTTCATATAACCATTTTAGAGGAATGTAAGAGTATAATTTTGGTCTTAAACCACAATATTCATACATAATATGACCATCCAATTCGTCTTTAAACTTTCCAGTGACTTTTTTATTTTTATCAGAGTATAAGAAATGGTCTTTACTATATCCAGAGGTATCAAAATAGTGCAAGTCACATTCTATTTCCTTGTAAAAGTCCTCTGTAACTATAGCATACATTAAAGAATCTGTATCTGTCATTAGAAATCTTTTATTCTTAAATTTTGACATATAGTTATAGTGGAAATCATACATTATTACTTTACTAATATCCAAAATGGTCATTCCCAAATATATTGGTTTATTAAACTTTACAACTAATTTATTTAAATGTATAGCATGTAAATTGTTATCAAACTTTTTGCTACAATCAAACCTTGGATTAGTGACATATTTTGTTAATAGTGACTCATCCTTGAGATATATATCACGAAACTTTCGTTGATTCATAATTGTTCGACCAAAGAGACTATTATTTAACAATTTGTAAAAGTCTTTTTCGAAATCATTTTTAGCCCATTTTCTTTTTTCAATATTAAAATTAATATAGGGTGCAAGCCATTTTGATTGTCTAAATTTTAAAATTCTGTGGTATTTTGTAACAATCAAACCCAATTCCTCATATTTTTGTAATGCTTTGTAATGTAAAATATATTTAGTTTTGTCATGTAAATTAGGTATTAATTTGCCATTCATTTTCTCTGGTGCTAATGGATAGTCATTATGTAAATCATGTAAGCTTTTATCATATTTTAAATCAACTTCTAAAATGTATCCAAACTCATCATTTTGATTGTATTTGTAGTCTATCTCATTAGTCCAACGAAATCCATCCACAGGCAGTGGCTCGCACATTGCTGTAGAGTATAGTGAGTTACAGTCTAAATATATTAAATACACACTCTCTTGATTGGGATCATAGTGTTCACCCATATATCTATTATTTGCTTTAGCGTAACGTGTGGAAATCATACTGACTCCTCCTCTAATCGCACTTTCTATGAACAAATGCATGTCAATATCTTGAAATAATTGTAATTTTATACCAGTCATTCTAAGACAGGCCTCCCATGTTAATCCAGGGAGTGAATACATATGTACGGGGTCCAGTTTGTAATCCTTTAAACACAGGTCTCTAAATGTCTCAAACACATCAGCCAGTAGCAATACGTCTGTTTTAAGATATAAATCATGATATTCTTGTAAATTATTTATATTAAAATGGGTCCAGACATTTTTAGCATGTTCGTATTCATTGGAAGAGATATGTTCTTTAGTTAGAGTGCTATAGAATGATTCAATTTGTAGTAGAGACTCTGCAAACTTATCTGGTCCCGTCATATATTCATAGGGATATACACCTTTACGTTGTAGTAGTGGATTGTCTATGAATCTAAATGTATTTAAATTGGAAGCTAATTTGTATAATGGAAGGGACAAAAAGTTATAGGAATCTAAAAATACTAAATCATCAATAGAGAATGAAATGTACTTTTCCATATCCTTGGCTATGCAATTTAATTTACGATCTAACTTTGCATATTTTCCCAAGTGTTGCATTATTAAATGACCGTCATAATTTTTCAAGTTATGGAAGAATACTGGGATTTTCTTTGTTACTTTATAGTTTAAATTGCAATCATTGTGGGCAGCTCCACGGTATTGGCCAGATGAATGGCAATGATCTCTCACCCTATCAAAATATAGGGGCTTTTCACAAATATAACAATGTGTCGAGTTTTGGAAAGACGCCTCTTGCTCTGGAGTCATTACCAGGGGAATATATATCGCCATTTGACTTTTAATGAAGTCATAAGTCTCAAATAATCTTTTAAAAAACACATCCATAACATTTTCGCCACTATATAACTCTTCAGAAATAATCTTAGAATCTCTCACTACAACAAATGCAAATCCAGATGGAGTATGGTTGTTAGAGTTTATAAAGCATTCAAAATCTGCATAAATCACAAATGGGGCTTTAAGTTGATATTTATAGTTTTTAAATTGTAATGTATCTTGTTTAGACATTTCCACTCGTTGGGCATCAAAGTTTTTACAATATGTTGCATGACGTTCTAATATATCATTAGTGTAAAAATGTTGCAAACACAACTTACAAAAATGCTTTTTATGGTCATCTTTTGTAGAGTGGAACATTAACTTATCAAAATCACGAATTAAACAGTAATGTGATTTACGACCTTCTTGTAATAACAATAGATCTACATGATTATTACTATTTAGTTTGGTTGTTCTTAATGGATATATAAATTGATCATATTCAACCCCAAATACATTAATACTTATATCATTCTGTGTTTCAAATTTATCCATATCAGATATTTTCACAGGATACTTTATGTTTGTCATATTCAACTGACTTTCATAGGGTACATAATTAGAAACCCTTTCAGCATTTTTAGCATTCCTTGGATGTAAAGCTGCTAAAATCGACCAAAGGAAGCATTTATTGTCAGCATTTTTAATATTTAAAACTGCATGTTTTGATTGAATACTTTTTGGTGTAGGGATATATGACTTTGGAGTTAGGGGCTTATACTTGTAAACATGCAGCTGCCAATATTTAGTATGGTCATATATCCATCCACTGCCTTGGGCTTGATATTTGTGTATGGAAGCATCAATCTTTAAAAGTGCATTTTCAATTTGAGGCTTTAAATCTCTCTTCTCAATAGTTAAGGTAGTAAGGCTTCTAAAATCTGCAATACATTCTTTTTCATTGACTAATTTTCCATTTTGATCCATTGAATATTTTATAAATTTGATTCTCCTAACTAACGTCCATTTTATCGGAAGAGGACAAGACTGAAGAGTATTTTTAAGGTCAGTTCTAATCGATTCACCAACAAATTTAATCATTGTATATGGACATTTGATGCAAGAATTGGCGTGTCTTTTAAAATGTCCAACAACATTCGTTTGACAGAAATTACAAGTCTTATGATTTTGTAATATATGTGATTTTAAAGCCACTTTATTATCACAGATTAAATTGCAAACCTTGCACAGTTTCACCTTCATTTGATGAATTACCTTGTAGTGGCGAATCAGGTTACTTTTGGTGGAGAGCAACACAGAGCAGTGTTGACAGGTGGGCCTCATGGTCCAGAATGAAATAACACCCGAATGTCACTTCTATTTATAGAATTTTCGAAAATTTCAAAATTTTTAAAATTTTAAAAATTTAGATTAGAAATTAAGAATTACTTCAACAGGAGGTCACCCACCCAGGACTAGACCAGTAGAGACGAGAAGCCTGACCATAGGTCGGGAGCACGACCAGGAGCACGCCATGAGCCGGGAGCGCGTCCGAGTTCGCGTACAAACCTCGCACTGTCAAGTTGATGATTTTGAGAATATACTTGTGAATGGATGTGGATTTGAAATAGTAATGAAGTTATACAATGGTATTGAACATTTATATTGGGGTGTACAGGCGAAGATCAGGATTTTTGGATTTGGTGGCTAAAAAATGGTCCCCATGTTATTCTTATGGGGAAAAACGCCCCAAGTGACGTCATATTCTTCTATTGCCTCTACTAGTCTGTTTTTAGGTTTCCATCAGACACAGCTTTAAGGCAGAGATGGGTTAAATGTATTCATCGGGATAATTTTGATTTTGAGTTTAAGTTGGCCCCGGGTCGGCTCTCAGTTGCCACGACACTCTATCGCCCGGTCCCGGCCGGATATCTATTGCCGAGCGAGTATTGTGCTGAAGACTTCTATCGGTGAGTGACTTATATTATTTTACTCACACCCAGTGAATCTACCGGACGGACATTCTTTGGACAGACGACTAATCGCAGTGCTCCAGAAACTATTATTGGAATTTAGTTATACTGTATATATTGATTTGGGGAAAACATTGAAATATTTGTGTATATATATTCTTGTTTGTTTGTATGTTCTGTTTAGTTAGGTGTCCCGGTGGCCACCGTCAAAACTCATATCTGTTTTGATTGATATTTGTTTAATATGTTTATGCTTGATTAAGATATAGAGTTTATTTTGAAATATATATTGAATATAGACACTTAAATAATAGGAAGTCAGTTGCTGAAACATTTTCATAAAAATTGAATTTGATACTTTGCATTTGTTGAATTAATGGGCATTTCAAGTCCTTAGGCTTTAAATATAATTTGGTCCTGGACCTAAATAAATATTTTGAAAATTGATTGTCTTTGAGTAAATATTATCTGTTGTTGAGCTGTAATCTGAATCAAGTAAATGTAACTTTGTTTTGAGAAAAAGGGTAAATATTTGAATTTTGAAATATTATTAGGTGATTAAAGAAATATTTGACTTTTGAAATTTATTTGAATAAATATTGTGTTCTAGCTCAATTTAGTCTTTTTATTGATGTTGTTGGTATCCTTGGTATATAATTAAGTTAGTGTAACTGATCATAGTATTTCACTTGATTGAATATTCCTTGCTAGTTTTAAGATTGTCTATCTTGGGTGTGAAAAGTCCCTCATTAGTGTAAATACGGCTCATTGACGTAGTTAGATTTTTCTCTCTTTTCTATCTGCTTACTAAAGGAGTCACTCGGACTGGGAAGGATTGGTTCCTTGTTGCATCCTGTTAGTAAGCCCTCAACAAGGTGGCGCCCTCAAATGAATTAGTTATAAAATATCGCCCGAGTATCTGCTTGGCCCAAATTCAGGACTTACCCCGACCCAAACAGAGCTAGTCAAAACTTTGCTGGTGGCATATTTTTTTCAGTCAATTGAGACTGTTGCAATATATTGATCCAAATGTTTTATAAGAATGTATAAGAATGCAGCGAATGTTTTATAAAAGTGGATTCAGGTAGAACTAATTCAAAGAGCTTTTAATTCATATTTTTTGACCCGTCAAGATGAAAACAATCAAGATGATCCAGAGAAAAAACTTCATGTTGTAATTCCTGGCAATTTATATCAAATGATGATTACATTCACTGTGAAAACTGTATGATTCGTCAAAGAGTGTTCAATGTGAATCCAGTTGAAATGTTCATGAACAACGTAATGTAGGCAAAAAAGAAATTAAAATCTGTTTGTGTTATTGCACATAATGGGCAGGGTTTTGATTTTCAATTTCTGTTAAAGTATGTGTACAATGACACAAAACACAGTCCAAAATTGATTTCAAGAGGGACAAAAATTATCCTAATGGAAATTGATAATGTAAGATTCATTGACTCTATTAAATATTTCCCTATGACATTGGCAAACCTCCCAAAATCATTTCATCTTGGCCCTGATAAAAGAAGGGATATTTCCCACATCTTTTCAATACTTCGAGCAACCAAAACTACAGTATGTCGGATCCATCCCTGACAAAAAGTATTAATGTCCAGACTTAATGTTTACAAAAGGGTATGAAAAGTTTATAGAATGGCATAATGAGCATGTTGTAAATCACTATACCTTTGACTTTCAAAAAGAAATCCTAGAATATTGCAGTTCAGATGTAGACATCCTGGCTCAATCCTGTATTAAATTTAGGACGATGTTTCTAAAAGAATGTAACGTAGATCTATTTTTGGAAGCAGTCCCTATAGCAAGTGCTTACAACGTAGCATTCAGAAGAAACTTCCTCAAGCCAGACACCATAGGTATTATTCCTATAGGTGGTTATCGTCTTGCTGACAACCATTCTGCAAAGGCTCTACAGTGGTTGGCCTTGAAAGAGGACAAAAGAAATGTGAGAGTTCAACATGCCGGCGACAGCCGAGAATTCAAAATTCCAGGCATAGGAAAGGTTGACGGGTTTGATTGGGAAATAGTTTATGATTTTTATGGTTGCTATTTCCATGGATGTCCGAAATGTTTTTATATAAAAGAGAAAAACCTCTTCAAGATGATCTATCAGACAGTTTACAAGTGCGCTATGAAAGAACAATGGAAAGAACAATGGAAGGAACAGGAAGGATACGACAGAAGTTTGACGTAATTGATATGTGGGAGTGTGAATTTGATGATTTGAAGAAGAAAAATAAATTACAATATCCAAACAATATCACAATTCTAAATACAATCCCACAAAACCCGAGGGATGCTTTTTATAGAGGTTGAACCGGAAACTCCAAGACATACTATAAGTGTAAGAAGGAAGAAGAACAGATATTCTATGTAGACATTTGTTACCTCTATCCTTGGGTCTGCAAATACGGTATGTTCCCTGTAGGACATCCTACAATATTTGTTGGTAATGAAGAATGTCTTAAGAGAGGAATGGAAGCTGAAGGACTTCTTAAATGTAAAATTCTACCTCCAACAAATCTTTATCATCCTGTATTACCAGTGAAAATGAATGATAAATTAATGTTTGTCTTGTGTCGTGTGTGTAGAGAGAACTTTCATCTTCCGGAGAGTGTAGACATTTGTTACCTCTATCCTTGGGTCTGCAAATACGGTATGTTCCCTGTAGGACATCCTACAATATTTATTGGTAATGAAGAATGTCTTAAGAGAGGAATGGAAGCTGAAGGACTTCTTAAATGTAAAATTCTACCTCCAACAAATCTTTATCATCCTGTATTACCAGTGAAAATGAATGATAAATTAATGTTTGTCTTGTGTCGTGTGTGTAGAGAGAACTTTCATCTTCCGGAGAGTGTAACCATGAAGTGGAAGAGAGAGCTTTGGTGGGAACATGGACTATGATGGAAATAAGAAAAGCTGTGGAGAAAGGTTATGTAATTCTAGACGATATGAGTTGTGGCGATATGAAATGGCTACATTTCAAAATGGAAGTTTGATTTACAGAGTTTAGCTGCGAACGCACTACGGCGGCACGGCAATTTTTAAAAGTTAATAACATTGAATGTCATATGAGTGCGCCCACTACGGCGGTACGGCCAGCAACGGACAATCGGCATCTTCCGCCGTTTGTTAAAAAGTCCGGGAGACAGAACTCCAGGACATTTCCGAGCTACCGTGCCGCCCGTACCGACCGGGAGCACTGCACACCGTCCGGGCGGGCGGCACGGGACATCCGCCATTCTCAACTGATCTCTGTCAAAGTAGTAGTGTTTTCGTGTGTTGTAAACATGGATGTTAGTAAGTTGATTTTTCTTGTTGAGAAATACCCGAAACTGTACAACATGCGACATCCGGAATATTTTAATAACGTCCGGCGTGATAATACATGGGCAGAAATATGATCCCATCTTTACTCACAATTTTTAGCTCGCAGACTGTCAACTGTCCTAAAGTGCGGATGTGCGGATGTCCCGTCCCGTCCGTCCGTGCCGTGCCGCCCTAGTGCACGCAAACCCTCTTAAAAATGCAGTCCGTGCCGTACCGTCCGTCCGTGCCGTGCCTTGCCGCCGTAGTGCGCGCGTAGCTTAAATCGACAAGTTTTTAAAAACCAAGCAAGAAGCTTCAGGCTATCCCGTCTGGTGTAATACAGAAGAGGAAAAAGAACGATATGTAAAAAACTACTTTGGCCATGAAGGAATTTCACTAGATCCAAATAAAATCGAGAATAATGAAGAGATGCGCTCGCTTTCTAAACCTATGCTCAACTCATTTTGGGCCAAGTTTGGACAGGGGCAAAACCAGACCAAAACGTAAGTGACCAGGGATCCAAAAGAACTATTAAACCTCCTAGTTAGTCCAGTAGACCAGGTCAACAGAATTAAAGGGATCAATGAAGAAGTTGTCGTTGTAAATTGGCAGCATTTAGAAGAAGTTGGCGAATGTTTAAGAACAGCCAATGTGGTCTTAGCAGCTTTCACTACAAGTCAAGCCAGACTAAAACTATATGAACACCTTGAGAAACTAGGAAATCAAGTGTGCTATTATGACACAGATTCAGTTATCTATGTCTATAAACCAGGATTATATAAAATACCTGTTGGAGACTACTTAGGGGACATGACTAATGAGTTAGTTAAAGATTATGGACCAGGCTCATTTATTGTGGAGTTTTCTTGTGGTCCTAAAACATATGGATATGTTGTTTATTCCCCTGTAACAAATGAGTATAGAGAAGTTTGCAAAATCAAAGGTATCACCCTAAATTTGTCTGCTAGTAGAAAACTGAACTTTTCATTCATCCCTAAAAGCTATGATTTTAAGTGAAGCCAGTGAATCAGTACCGATTATAGAGAGTAGAATAAGAAGAACAGAGAGTAGAGATGTGGTAACAATTGTGGAGAAAAAGGATTTTAAAATAACAGGTCCTAAGAGAAAACACGATGGTGATCATGACACTCTACCATATGGATACAAAAAACAATGTAAGACTCCGTAAGCGGGACATGAGAACACAAAAATTTATCACTCATTTTCAACGGTCATGTTTTAAAATACAAGTGTACAATGTAATGTAAAGATAGTGATTGTAATCAAATATAGTTAAACAAAAATATTATTTAGTATCTTTGGAGATTTTGGTGAGGGTGATTACATGTTAAGTGTTTTAAAATGATATTCTGTAATATTAATGATTCAATAGAAAAGATGTTTAATAGTTTAAGTAGTTTAATCTACATTATGAGATTCGCTGAATTATATATGATACATAAATGATGTAATACATAATAAAGTGGTCATTTACGCAATGGAATCTAGAGTGGCAATTGCTGACGAATTACATAGGCCTGCTATAAAAATTACCTCAGACGTAAAGTTACTCTTAAGGGCTTCAATGATTTATATCAGGCAGATTTGGTGGAAATGCAACCATATTCTAAAATTAACAAGGGCTATAAGTATATAATGACTGTGATCAATTGTTTTTCTAAGTTTGCTTTTGCAGTGCCACTGAAAAGTAATCAGGTATAGAGGTGGCTAAAGCTTTAGAACCAATTTTAGCTCAAAATAAAATGAACAACTTTCAAACAGACCAAGGTACAGAGTGGTTTAATAAACATGTGAATAAACTTATGAATATCTATAAAATTAATCAATACCATACATACTCTGAATTAAAAGCTAGTATTTTTCAAAGATTAAATCGAACTTTAAAGTCAAAAATGTACAAGTTATTTACAGCAAGAGTAAGTTATGAATGGGTAAGCATATTAGATCATATTACTAGTTCCTATAATAATACGAAACATCGGACCATTGGTAAGAAGCCAAAAGAAGTGAAGAAAAACATGAAAAACAAATATTAAACAATAGTTATATGTGCAACTAGTGAGAAAAGTGAGCAATTGACTCACTCGAGAAAAATCCTTACTCACGAGCCGTAGGCGAGTGAGAAATGGCTTCTCGAGTGAGGCAATTAATTGTACTTTGAACTAATTATACTTTTCCTACAGTTACCATAAAACAAATAAATTGGTGAAGAAACATAACCTATTTTTACACAGAAGTGAACTTTTAACATAACATTTAATGTGAAGTGACAAATACAACAGTACAACAGCTGACCAGCTGATTTACAGCCAGTGCTGCCAACATATTTCACGCGCATACGACGTTGCCTGCATGTTACGTGCTCACTATTTCGTGCCTTCTCGTTGCAAATCTGGAGTGAGACAAAGTAATTAGAGTGAGACAATGTTAACATTGTCTCACTGATGAGCGAATTGGCCACTTTGCTTTTTCAAATCAGTGAGAGAACATGTACGTTGTTAGGTAACTGTAGGAAAAATAAATTAAGCAGCAAATCCAAAAAAGGTACACAAATTCAAAGTATGGGACAGTGTTAGAATTAGTAAGGCGAAAAGAATGTTTAAAAGGATATTTACCAAATTGGACAAACGAGATATTTAGAATACATGCTGTCGAACCAACTAGACCAATCACATATTGTCCCCAAAATTTTATCATTTTAAATTTAAGTATACACTTGAATGTATAACAAAGTAAAACATTATTAAAATCTACACATATATATTTAGGTTAAATTTAGACTTAAGTCCAATTAAGGAATTTGCGCTCAGCGTACTATGAATGTTCGGACAAACATTTACCTATGTTGTGACGATGTTCCCCAAAATTTAATCATTTTAAATTAAAGTTTATATTTATATGTACAACATATTAAAAAATCATTAAAATCTAAACATTTATATTTAGGTTAATTTTAGCCTAAAGTCCAACTGACGAATTGACACTCAGCGTACTAAAAATGTTTGGACAAACATTTACCTATGTTGTAACGATATTCCCCAAAATTTTATCATTTTAAATTAAAGTATAAATTTGTATGTACAACATATTAAAAAAACCATTAACATCTAAACATATATATTTAGGTTAGTTTTAGCCTAAAGTCCAGCTAACGAATTGGCGCTCAGCGTACTAAAAATGTTCGGTCAACCATATAACTATGTTGTGAAGATATTCCACCAAATTTTATCGTTTTAAATTAAAGTATACACTTAAATGTATAACGTACTAAAAAATCATTAAAATCTAAACACATATATTTAGGTTAATTTTAGCTTAAAGCCCAGCTAACGAATTGGCGCTCAGCGTACTAAGAATGTTCGGTCAACCAAATAACTATGTTGTGAAGATATTCCACAAAATGTTATCGTTTTAAATTAAAGTATACACTTTTATGTATAACATTCAATATATTATACAGGGTGAATAAAAAGCCAAGACCCCCCCCCCTAATATTTTTCCAAGTAAATATACAGAGATATCCTTTTGGTGGTCGTGCAATCTTAGCAGGAAGTTTCATTTTATGATTTTGAAATTTTTGAGTGTCCCCCCAAAAGGGGGGATTTGGGGGGCAACTAAAATATTTTAAATGTAAACCCCCTTTAAGTGACACCTCATTTTGAAGTGCTTACAAAAACTTAAATAATGGTGAAAACTAGAGGTCTCTATCTCTTCTCTATCCAAAATGGCAGCCCGTCAAATGTTGTGTAAAATCAATGGTAAAATTGGTTCGTAACGGTAATATTGGCTACCATTTTGGATAGAGAAGAGATAGCGAACTCTGGGTTTCACCATTCTTTAAGTTTTTGTAAACACTTCAAAATAAGATGTCACTTGATGGGGGTTTACATTTAAAATTTTTGAGTGTCCCCCCAAAAGGGGGGATTTGGGGGGCAACTAAAAATGTTTCAATGTTACCCCCCATCAAGTGGCACATCATTTTGAAGTGTTTACAAAAACTTACTGATGGTATTTCTGCAAGGCAAAGACTACTGCAAGGCATTCGAGTTGAAGTGTAGAGTAGTTGAGCTCGTGCTTATTTAGAGCTCGGGAAGCATAGGAAACCGGGAACAACTGATCACCATGGGGCTGAAGGAGGACTGCTCCGATTGATGAGCCGGAAGCATCCGTGTGGACAACGAATTGACGGTTGAAATCGGGCATGCGGAGGATGGTGGAGGAAACCAATGCCTTCTTTAAGGCTTGAAAGGCTGTGATCTGGTCGGGGCCAAAAACGAAAGGGACACCCTTTTTCTTTAGTTGATTCAGAGGTGCCGTTATTGATGCATAATCTTTTATAAAACGGGCGTAGAAGGCTGTCATTCCTAGGAAGCGGGACAACTGTTTGATGTTCTTGGGGATGGGAAATTCATCTATTGGTTGTGTCCTGTCAGGGTGGATGGAAATAGTGTGATTGGAAAAAACATGGCCAAGGAACTGAATTTTATTGGAGGCTACTGTGATCTTTTCCGGATTGACAGTTAGTCCTGAGTCGCAGAGGCGTTGGATTACTGATCTGACCTTTTCCACATGGTCTTCAAAGGTTGAATCGCTATATACACACAAGTCGTCGAAAAAATTGTAAATGTATTTGAACTTTATGTCGCCAAAAATTTTGTCAATCAAGGAGGTGAGAACCATACTACCAGAAGCAAGACCAAAAGGGAGGAAATTGAACTCATATTGAGCCCAAGGAACAACAAAAGACGTGAATTGCTTAGACTCTTCGGCCAGGGGAATTTGGTTGTATGCCGAGTTCAAATCAAGGAGTGTGAACCAACGAGCCTGGCCTAAATGCTGAAAGGCGCTTTCTATGGTGGGCATTGGCGTGGCGTCAAGTTCCAAAATGGAATTCAAATTTCTGTAGTCGACGACCATGCGAGTTTTCCCACCCTTTTTGGGAACTAGAAAGGCGGCGGAGGCATATTGTGACGTGGAGGGTCTAATAACTCCCTTTTGTAGCAGTTCGTCGATGTGTTGCCGCATAAGTTGAAGCTTGGGAGGGGCGTACTGATACGGTTTGTCTCGCACAACTTTGGTTTCCTTGATGCGGATATGATACTTTAAGAGGTTTGTTCGCCCTAACTTGCTAGTGATGGTCTCAGGGAATTCTGAAAGCAACTGAGAGACAACTTGGCGTTGTTGGGGATTTAAATTTTCCCCCATATTGAAGGAAAGTTCTTTCTGCTCGGTGATTGGAGTGCAAATGAGTGAAAAGGCTGTCGGGGATCCAGGTGATCCATACGGAAAACTAAGAGAGTGAGTGCACATGTTGATTAGTGCCTTGGTTTTTGTTAAGAAATCAGACCCTATCAAAATGGGAACTGGTAATTTGTCAGTGACAAAAAATTGATACGTCCAAGAAAGGTGTTTTATTTTGAAATGAATCTTTGCTGCAAATCTGAAATTTATGGGTTCGCCGGCTGCGGATATTGCTGAAAATGTTGTCGGGTGTTTACTGACGACTGCGCTGGTATGTCGCTTTAGGAGCTGATAAGTTTCAGATGACAACAAACAAAACGAAGATCCGGTATCTATAAGGGCTTCCTTAACAATTCCCCTAAAATTTAGGGTGACGTAACAAAGCTCGTTTGGCGGAATGCTTGGGGAACCCTTAGGTTTGTTGACCAAATTTTGCCTTTTGGGCACCTGACATACAGACTGAACAAGGGGAAGCGCTGCGGTGCCTAACGGTGCTCCCCTTTGGAGTTTCCCTGAGTTTGGGATGTCGACGGAGACTCGCGGTTTGATACAAAACGTTGAGATGGTTGATGTGACCTTGGAAATTGCTGATTGTTCTGGTGAAACGGAAAACGCGGAATGTGAGGTGGAAAAGTCTGTGGCTGAACATTTGAGAAACGTTGGGCGCTGTGGCCTGGAAAATTGTGGGTGTTTCGTCGATTTCGCCACTCCCCTGGCGGGTTTGATTGATAGCTCTGCCTGTGCTCAACACTGCGCTGTGGGAAATCCGGTCGCGAGACGGCCCGCCCCCGTTCCAGCGCGCGGACAGTCTGAACCCTGGGTACTAAGGCCCGGAGATCAGACAGACTACACGCAGCCGGAAAAGCGGCAAGAGCCGCCCGCGTCGGTGTATTCAAACCGTTCAGCACCGTATCGAGCACATCGCGTTCTGAGAAGTCAGAGACTAACAATGATGAGGCGGCAAAAATGGCGTCGACAAATTCGGAAAGAGATTCTGAGGGTCGTTGAATCCTGTAGACCATTGAAGATATTATCACATGCTTGACTTGCGCAGGGAGAAAAAAATCCCTAACGCGCGAGATGACCTGCTCCAGATTGATGTGATCGGCGATTCCCTTGAGCCAAAATGACCTTAACTGTTCCGCAGTGCGGGGAAGAATCGCTAGCAAAACATCTTCGTCGTCAAACAAATCCAATTTTGATATTTTGGAAGCTGCAATCAAAAACTCGGCCAATTCACGAGGCTCCGAACCAGTAGTGACTGGCAAGTCCCTTACGAGATCGTCTAAAACCCTGTTTTTGCTCTGAGCTGCGCGAGGGGGAGAACGACTCTTGGTCATGGCAGAAAAAACTTGCTGGCCGACTGCGATCGCGGTTTCCTGAACCAATTGGGCCCAATTCGCTTGAAGGGAATCCGCGCTGTCGGTGTTCTGGGTCGCGGCGCCGTTTGTGCCACTAGAGCCGGCGTCGTTTACCTCTTGATTCGTGCCAGGAGCCTGAGTGGTGGCCAGGACCTGAGGAGATTTGTCGTCAGTTTGGTTTGGAGCAATGGTCGTTGGACAGATCAGGTCCGGCCTGGCATTGATGGGCAAGGGCTCAGTTCCGCCGTTCAACTGCAAAATTCGCTTAACAAGGTCCTATTCACTGACAAGGTCGCTGAGGGTGCAATCCCTAAAACATGACATTGATTTGTCGCATCCTGCGCACTGAGAGTGCATACCCAGGAAGTGCCTGTTGGCAACTCCTCGGGAGAATATATTCTAGAAGGCATGTCGCCTAAACAACAACGAAGCTTAACAAAACAAATAAATATTTCTCCAAACACTAAACACCTACCGCCTACGGTTACCCCTTCACTTTCTCACTCAAATTCAAAAATGAACAAGGGGGAACCCCAGGCAACGCTACCGACACAAGAAATGAGGAATCGCAAAAAAAAACTAAGCCAAAAAAAAAATTAGCCTATGACTCAATCGCAGCTAGGTAATTCTCTGAAGCACACTAAAGTTTTTTTTTTGTTTGTGACAAATTGCAAGTGCTTGCAATGAGGGGTAAATCATTTCTGCGTGAGAACTGGTGACAGAGTGTTTTCTATTGATGGAATCAATGTCGCAAATGCGTCGCTATTCAAATGAATGTCATCACGACGCATTGACCTTTCATAATAGGCATGAAAATATTGCATGTGATTCAATTCGTCGGGGATGTCTATTACCTTAGTAAACTCTGAACGTAAAGTCAGCAAAAATTTGTTTATTTGATGCAGACGGTTGACTGCTGAAAAAGAATTCCTTATCCTTGGATAATGCGGTAACGTCGTAAACACAACTACCATCCCAGGATAATTCCGACGTAGTAATCTCAGAAAAGACAAAAAGGAGTTCTTAAAAACTGTAATTCCAACATTTGCTAAAAAATCATTATTACCTAAGAAAAACAACAGTGGCATGTGTGGCTGTATCGCAGTACTATTTAACTTAACAAAACTCTTGAGTTTGGATATTTTTGCTCCAGAAATGCCCTTGACTAGGATTGGCCGTAATATTCCAGTTGAGTGACGATTGGTTTGACAAAAATTGTAAAATCGAGTGGCATAAGAGTCACCGATTACCTGAACATTTAACGAAGATTTTTCTTGGTTCATGACCAACTCTTAAATTCACCTAACCTAATTGCAACTCGGTGAAACCTAAAACTGCTCAACCGACTACGAATAAAAGTGTAGATTCGTCGAACTAACAAAGGCGATTGCTTAAAAAAAAACCCCTTAACAAAATACAATTGTACATAAACTGGCACAAAACCTTCCTAAATGTAGGCCTACACACCATTCAAAACTCTACTCAAAATGTTGTATTGGACACAAAACAAAATTTTTTCCTAATGAAATTGCAAATTGCATTCAAATATCTAATTTCCTTGCTTCAAAGTAAAATATATTTGTCGTAGGCTATGTCTCGAATTTCCAGCTAAAATGGGTAACCAAATTGTTATGAGTATACACACTAACTAAAATTATTGTATTGCTAGCAGAAAACCAGATATTGCTGTTGGCTCAACTTGACAGTGCTTACTGTAAATGGCGTGGATTCTGGCCTAATTCGAGCGTCAGCCCAGACAAAAACCGAGTTTTGGCAATAATAAAAACAAATTAAATAAATGAAATGGTAACCATAAGGTTCCTGGTAACCTAAACTACTATTGCAGAACTTAAAAAACTAGCCTACTAATCATTAACAAATTTTAATAACCAAAAAACTGTCTACTGTAACAGGTAAAGTAGGCCTAGCCTAGTAATTTTTCCCAACAGATTTGCTCTACTGAAAATTTGGACAAAAATGACTAACTAAGGCTTACTAGGGATGACCAATAGTGTGACAAAATAAGTAATAAAGACAATTCATATGACACAATACATTTGACAAGAATAAATAAGGCACAGGTGATAAATAACAACAGTAAATTACACTGGAAAAAATTGGTGACAAATAGGCTATTGCATGAAAAATGATTTATTTAATAAGACATAGAACACATAACACTGACTCTACACTGGTTCACAAGGTGCTGATTTTAATTTAAAATAATCTGGTCATTAAGCCAACAAAAACACCTTGTGTTGGGCAAAGTACCACTTTAATTTAACAAAATTGGGCTGTAGGTCGTTTTAATACCCTACCTTGTACCTTACACCCACTAAATATTACAGACCAGCTAATGCCTCTTGCTAGGCTTAACTTTAAAATCGAAATTCACAACACTTGTTCACTAAATCCACTGTCCACTGCCTAGGCTCGAAAGGTGGTAAGATCTCCTGTAACATAAAAACAGACAAAACACACACAGCCCTACCTATGTCACACTAATCTTGGTTGGTCAACCTAGCCTAACCAATTTACACTTCCCTACCAATTTACTAACCAAAAACAGCTTAACTACTAGCCTACCTATCCGTGTCGGTTAAGTCAGGGAAAAATGCACTTTACTTTTTGCCAGGAGAAAAAAAAATATCCCCAGAATGCTCACTTAAAAAAAATTTTACCTAAAACAAAAACTGAAATTGACTAGGTTAAGTACTCTGATCTAGGCCTAAGCCTGCTACCATATGTAGCCGGGCCGTTTGGAGGCGGGGGTATACGGGGGGTTAAGGTATGGGATGGAGGAGGGAAATTCGGGTAATCAGGAGGGAATAAACAGGGTAATGCTAATAGGTTAGGAAAGGGTGTGTCTGGACCGAACTTAATTTCAGCGTGCTGAATCTGCTACCAATACAATTAGGAAGATTGCTGGGGACCAGAGGGACGGAGACCTTTTACCCAGATCAGAACACTTGCCTAGCCAGCCTTGATTTGAACTAATGGAACTAACTATTTAAATATAAACCTATCCTTCCACTATGAACTGAACTTGGGTAATTACTTACTAATTATTGATGAGCAAATGAGTGATATGTAATTGAATACTGAATGAGAAATAAGTATGAATTGATTTAAACTATTAAGTTACATTCTGGGAACATGTGGATTAGTATTCATGTTTCGAACGGTTGGTGGCAGAGTGCCACCAACCGGCTAAGTTGTCAATTCCTACATTTCCATAGTCGGGTGAGCCAGAAGGGCTCCCCGCTAGTTACCTGACTTAGCCAGACATTTTCCCTACTTAATTTCTACATAACTAACTATGATAACTTATCCCAAACATCGAAGAGAAGTCCTGGATTTTTCGGAGAGGTTTCCTGTGTAGAAGCCGGTTGTCGAAGAAGGAGGACAAGACTAGGAAAGGTGGGGATAGAGCATTGATGCAGTCGCGGCAGGCAACGAGATGAACATGCAGCCCGGCTTCGCGAACTGCACACACTATAAAAAATATAGCGTGCCGCTATGCGTCACATAGTAACAGATATTTAATTGATTTTAGAAACAAAAGAACACTGTGTACTGCTTAGTTTTGTGATATTTTCCTTGGTTTAATTTAATCAGTGTTGTAGCAAAACACTAATAATAAATGTATCAAATAAAGTAAATGTGAACTGAAAGCTATGCTAAGATAAAATAAGAGTATGTTGTATTACTGTTTGATAATTAAATATAGTTATACATATACAACAGATTTTAGAAAACTAAAATTAACAATTAATTTATGCATAGGTAGGTTTAGCAAAACACAATAACTTAATTTACCTAAACATATTTATAAAAAGCAATGTGATGTGCAAGTTATGTTAAGTTAATGCATCGATCTCTATTATTAATAATAATTTTTTATTAATAATAAATTAATAATAATGCTTTTTATTAATAATAGAGATCGATGAGTTAATCCAACACACGTTAAGCAGTTAGGATTGATTTAAAGTAGCCTCCAAATTCATTCAAAACATCTATACATTGTAATTTTCTTACTGTTTCCATGAAAACATATCAATAACATTATTTTCATAACTTAGACGCTTTAAAAAATCCAAAGCAGAGCCAGAGTCGATACAGCAACGATTATAGAATTTTTTCTATGAATAATCTATGATAAACGGTTAGATTAAAATAAACCTACCTCACAGTTATGGAAAATATTATATTTAATTTCTTTGTATCAGCTGTATGAAATTGTGAAATATGCAGTTTAGCAGTTCTTCTTGTTTTTATTTAAATGTCAAAGCAAATGTAAACAAACATTGTTAGTGTTCTCATCGCAGCCATGGAGACCAATCAATATTTACTTTTAAAATTTTCACCTCAGAACTTTTAAAGCCAAAGGGGCAAAGCCTACGGTCAGTGTCGAAATGTGAATAGTCCTATAATGGTCCTTGGTATGGTATAGGTCGGCCGCTTAGAAAACGACCTGCCCGCTAATGCTAAACCAATGCTGGAGGAGGTCGTTTTCTAAGCGGCCGACCTATAGCTATATTTTTGTACAATTTAAGCCCAGTTGGTTCAGTAGTTTTTGCACCTATTAGTAATACACATACAGACAGACACCAATAGATTTTTATATAATAGTATAGATAGGATTATTACAGGAAAACAATTTAGATGGACGACTCATATTTTAATTATACATTTTTATTTGGTATTGAACAATGTGTTATATGTAGGGACTATTTAATCTCTGAATTCAGGCGGGTAAGGATTCCTGTGACTGCCATCTTGGCGAGGGTCGTCAATTCTGTTCCTATAATCGAGAAAAAAGAATATGTTGTTTAAATACAGAATAATAAGAATGTTGTTTAAATACAGTGATAGATTTAATATTAGACCATGAATATTATTGAGTAATGAATTTCAATGAGACATTTTTATCCATCAATTGATCAATAACGGATTTGGCCTATAAAAAACATATAAACTCCTAAGGCCTAATGTGTAAATAAACATTATTTTGACCATTAATTTGCTTTTCACATTATACAAATACATTTACGCAATCATGATAAGTTGCTATTAACCTTAGTTCAGTAAAGCGGTGTTTACACTATCGTGGGTCCACGGCTAAAATCAGGCGTGTCGGTGAAAAGTTGTGTCACTTTCTTGAGAGGCGTGGCCACGCCTCGTGTAAACAGTAGAGACGTGGGAGCAACAGACGTGGCAACACAATACGCCTGTTCCCCACGCCTTTTAGAACTAACCAAAACGTGTTTGGCTGCTTCAGTTGGAGGCGTGGCCACAAGTCGAATCAATTGAAACGTTGAAAACAAAGCATCCTTTACAATTAACGAAAGGTCAAACAATTCGAATGCTTAAACTGTATCAAAGTTAACATTGTTTATTTCATATAAATATTGAAAGCTAAAGCTTGGCTCCTTTTTGTTAATCGTGCTATTTCTTGAGCTAAAATAGCACTCATTGCAGCACAACCCTCAATAATTAATTTTTAGGCACAATCTATAACGCACCCGTAAATAAAAATGAACACGCCTTTAATGAATACGCTTCTACCAGAAAACTGTTTACTACTACTCAGGATGCGTGAACATATCTGGAAAACTTCTACAAATGATGGATTTCATTGTAAAAAAATAATACAAATTATACAAAAATAATTTGGAAAAAGGCTCATTTAAACGCACATTGTCACAGATTTTAGCACCGCGCTTCTGCCGGCGGTGATTTTGGCTTCGAACCGAATTACAGTACTTGCGTACCTCATAAAAATGGTCAGATTTTGCTTGAAACCTCAGTACAAAATTAAAGGAATCGTAACACTTCATCTGCTTTGCAGCCATTTCATACATATGGTAGCAGGTGATTTGTCAAAGATTGGAATGGACAAAGATTTGAAAAGATTTTATATGTATTGCATGGCATCTTTGATCATCTGCAGCTATTTTGAAGAATTTTAACTAAAGGTACAGGCACTAGTAGTTGTTGCAAAGAGCAAAGAGATAAGCGAAGCAGTGGAAGCAGCTAAACATATGTTTGAAAGGAATGAATCAGCAATCCAACTTATCGACCAGCTTGGAGATAAAGTTGACGAATCCAGTTTGATAGAGAGTGAAAAGAAGACGATTTACCAATCAAGCCCTTTCTACAAAGTCGGAAAAGAATTAGAAGATAGGTTTGACGTTGAAGAAGGTGAAAACAACAACAGTCCAACTGAAAATAATAAAAATCTCCTGCAATCGATTCAATTCTGGGATTTGTTTTTGACCAAGTACATGCCCTACGCTCCGTTATGGTCTGGCTTTGTTATTCGACACTCGTTGAAAGATAAGTGTAAACAAACCAGGTTAAGCAATGCACCTGTAGAAGGATGGTTCAAACAAATCAAAGAAAGTGTGCTCGATGGATTGACAAATATAAAAGTTGGTAGATTTGTTGAATGGCTGAGAAATTGAATAATTTCAATTCGTAAAGAGATTTATTTAAAAATCCCAACTGCAACATGCAATAAAAAGAAAGGAAATAAAACTAGAAAGATGACTAAACTGAAAAGTAATAGTTTTGATACCGGTATGTGTTCTATCATTAGTGGGAATGATGTAGAAGTTGAAGAAAAATGGGTAAAACGCCCTGTAAAAAACCAGCCACATACTTAACAATGAAATTCCCAGAAACCGCGCGGAATGAAGCTGCAGTTAAACAGACGGAAAAGAAAACTATTTATGCGAGAAATATAAGGGAAAGCACAGCTATTGAGCTTATAGAAGATCAAACTGAACATATGGCTCTAAGATTATTGGTTAAGGACGAAATACAGGAAGAACAACGCATGGAAACGTATTGTAATAAAATATATGAGAAATGCCAAATACATGTAAAAGATCATCTGAATCAAACCAAGCAAGGATGGGGAAATGTGAGAGATTGTGACTCAGACGTTAGAAAATCCAATAGAATTGTCAAGTATGGTCCGCTGCATCTTGAACTTGAACCCAATGACTACGAGTCTCTCCGAGGAACCAACTGGGTGACAGGCGCAGCAATAGACGCAGTGGCAGAAACTTTATTACGTTTCAAGGCGAATTGCACATACGTTTACGTCAGTTTCGATATAGCGACAAGAATATTTCATGGAGAGAAAATATACGACGCCTCTTGTATTAACATTGACGAATTCAATCACAGTCAGTATGTGCTGCTTCCGTACTTCACAGCAATGATGGACTCATATTGGTGCTTGGTTGTAGTTGTAATAAAATATATGAGAAATGCCAAATACATGTAAAAGATAATCTGAATCAAACCAAGCAAGGATGGGGAAATGTGAGAGATTGTGACTCAGACGTTAGAAAATCCAATAGAATTGTCAAGTATGGTCCGCTGCATCTTGAACTTGAACCCAATGACTACGAGTCTTTTCGAGGAAGCAACTGGGTGACAGGCGCAGCAATAGACGCAGTGGCAGAAACTTTATTACGTTTCAAGGCGAATTGCACATACGTTTACGTCAGTTTCGATATAGCAACAAGAATATTTCATGGAGAGAAAATATACGACGCCTCTTGCATTAACATTGACGAATTCAATCACAGTCAGTATGTGCTGCTTCCGTACTTCACAGCAATGATGGACTCATATTGGTGCTTGGTTGTAGTTGACTTAAAAAACAAGTTCGTTTATATTTCGATTCGTTGGACTCAAAATTACGAAATAATGATAACATTCATGTATAACAACATATAAAAATAATAACATATAATAACAACATGGAAGAGTACTTAAGTTTCTAGACAGTGTAAATCTGATGTCTGAAGTGGGTGCAAATTCGATCTGATAGACTGGACTGACAAATCTGATACAATAACAAACCCAAAACAAAATGACAATTACAACTGTGGAATCTTTGTCATATATTACATGATGAAAACTGTTGAAATGGGATTACAGAGTAATAAGCTATTTGAAGAATTTGATACACACGAGTTTAGAATAACATGCTTAAGGATATTAGAAGATCCAACACAAAGTTTGATTCTTGCATCGATGGCAAACGGCTTGATTGAATTATCAAAGTATTACACTCCAGAAACAACAAAGATGAACTCAAAAGAAAAGGAAATAGTCCAGCGATTAACCGTAGCAGGGATGAAAAACAAGAATATGGGTAGATACCTGGAAAATATTTCACAAAAGTATTTTGCATCACTCACAAAAGGACACTGGCTGACTTCTATCATAGTTGATTACTGCAATGCTACATATGTAAAAGATGGACGGTTTTGTTTCGCCATTGGGGAGGCTACATTTGCTCTCCAAGAGGGAAGACCTCTCTACACCCAGGTTTTCAAACCAATTTCAACTGAATTCAAGAAACTAAGTTTGGTCTTTGTCCCGTACAACGAATGCAGTCACTTTTGTTTGTATGTTGTATGTGGTATGTTGACGTGGTTTAACACTTTACAAATTGGGCCTTTAGTGTTAAATCCAAATAACATGCATTTGATATAGGAAAATTAGGTTTTTTGTTATTTACGCAAAAACTAAAAGAGATAAGAAGTAAGTGTAAATTACAAAGTTGTTAGGAATTAAAAAACCAATAAAATGATGTGCCACGTGACATATGTTGCTATTTAATTAACTGTTAAACTTACAGAATCCTTTTTTTATACTATCTGCAGATGCATGTATTTATAATAGTGTCATATTCACACTTGTGGCATAATGGTGCCACATTTTGGTGACCTGGTCATGTGATTCAAGATCCAGACCAAATCGTTGTTGTTGGAAACGTTAACTGAACACATTTATTAATACAGAGGAGACAATTTACCGCAATTCACAGGCCTTGAAGCCAGCTTTGATGATTGCTTGATTAATTAATGCATTTATATATTAGGAATATCTCTATTGTTCAACATATGAAATAACTAGTATGTAAATCAACTGGACACAACGTGATCTAACATTTGAATTAATGACTGATAATTAATGATGGAATGAATGACATAATGGATTTGCTGAGATGATCTGAAATTACATATTATTAATTATTAAATATTAATTCTACGACACAATACCTCAAGGGGGCGTCCCCCCATTTCCCACTGGACTTAGCCTTCCATTTCGGTTCGCAGTAGACACACGACAGACGTTTTCCTCACTCGTCTTCCCGGTCTGCCCCCTGCGCATGCGCGAGCGGCGGTAGGGGTTGAGATTGGCGGGACATTCAAAGAGTGCTGTGTTGTGGAGATTGACTCCACAAGATCTCCCCCCCTCCCCCGAGCAGCAAAAAGGAAGAAAGGGTGACCTCCATGGTTGGGGTGTCACGTTGGTCCATTGCCAAAAAAAAATATATATGCTGTTGAACACAAGTAAATAAGTATAACATATAACAATGGTAAATATACAATAAATAGTAACAAATAAATATATTACACAAATATCTGAAACACGAAATGTAATACATGAACTTAATGTTTATCCGGTAACTGGTGTAGTGTTGTGTGAGTGTGTCGTGTGAAAGTGTTTGCGTACGACTTTGCCTCCCTCCATTCACAAGTCACAGTTTGCAGGTTCGAGCTGTTGAAATTAAAAAAATTAAAATAAAGGTTATGGCTCGACCGCAAATTTCAAAAAATATAAAAAATTAGCTAACCTGTGACTGTGTCTGGAGGTTGGCGTGTGGGTGTAAGTGTAAGTGTGATGCTGTCGGGGCGAGCGACACACTTGCGACCGCTACTGTAGATGACACCTCAAAGAAGTGACACCCTAGACTCAGTGCGCTTCGTCAGTGTGGATGCCGGCGACAGGTGTTAAGTGTGGTGTGAGGGTGATGGTCTTACAAACTAACTAACCTAGTATCACTTGGCCTGTGTGCGGTTTTTTGGGTGTATACCCTGGTTTGTGTTTTGGTCGTGTGTCAATTTTTGGGTGAAAAAAGGATTTCAATTGAGAGACATGAGCTCTCCTAACTGTTTTCCCTGACTTTGGGTCTACCAAAATTACAGTTACTGGTGATGTGAAGGCTTGAATTATAAGGGGTTCGGACCAAACTGGTAAAAGTTTAGCATTTACTTTGTTCACTGCGCTGCTTTGATGATTTAATCGATACATCACCCAATCACCTACTTTATATTCAACTGGTTGGCGTCCTTTGTTGTATTGATTTGTTCTGGTTTCTCTGGCTTTTCTGAGGTTGGTGTGTGCCTGTGCCCATGTGTGTCTGATATCTATTGGTTGGTCCGGAATGAGACGGTCTAAATTCCAATTTAGTTCAAGGGGGTGGTTGATTTGATAGCCTAGGAATAATTCTGCTGGTGAGAAACCGGTGCTGTTGTGTTTGGCTGAGTTTAGAGCAATTTGGAAAAAGTGAAGGTTTGTGTCCCATTGTGCTTGATTTTGAGAGTGATAGATTCTGATGGCTATTTTTATGTTTTTGTTTACACGTTCGGCATGACTAGGATTTGGATAGTAAGGTGTTGTTGTGATGTGTTTAATACCGAATTCTAGGCACATGTCAGAAAAATCTTTTGACTGAAAGGGGGATGCGTTGTCTGATACTAAAAATTTGAGGAAGGCAAAATAGGCAAAAACTCCTGTTTTTAATAGTGATATGGTGGTTTTGGCTGTTGAATTGCGGGCTGGTAAAAATATTGCAAATTTAGAGAATGCGTCAACAACTGTGAGAATGTATTTGTTACCTTTTACTGATCTGGGTAACGGGCCAATGTAATCGATGAAAATTTTCTCAAATGGTCTGGTAGGGACTTCTGACGACAATAAACCTAATTTGGTGTTTGGTGCCTGTTTGGCGCGTTGGCAATCTGTGCATGACCGTACCATGTCTGATATGGTTTGTTTCAATGTGGGAGACCAAAAGTGTGGTTCAATCCTGGACCATGTTTTGTTAATTCCTAAGTGTGCAATACTAGGTGCTAAGTGGTAGTATTTAAATAGTAATGGGATTAAACGGTCTGGAATGACAATGCGGTGTTTGGTTTGATTCGGGGACTTGTGTGTGAGAATGTTGTCTTTAATGAAGTAATTTGGGGGTGGTTTGTTTGATCTGAGAGATTTTATAATTTTTTGAATTGCGGGATCTTCTTTTTGGTAAGTGGGGATGTCTGTGAACGCGTCAGGGAGTTTGAAAAGTAGGTTGACTTGTTGTGTTTGTGAGGGTGATGTATTTGAGTTGTCAGGCTGTACTTCCTCAAACATTCGCGATAAACAATCGGCGACGACGTTATCGCGGCCTTTTACGTGTCGTACGGTGAACTGGAAAGAGTTGATTAGTGTTACCCATCTAGCTATTTTTCCAACTTGCCTGGGGTGATTAAGAAGCCATGTTAATGCGTTGCTGTCTGTGTATAAATCAAAATGCCTATGTTCCAAATATGTACGAAATTTGTCGAAAAAGTGTGTGATTGCCAAGGCTTCTAATTCGAAAGCGCTGTAGTTTTTCTCGTGTTCATTGGTCGCTCGGGAACCGTATGCTACAGGTAACAATGCGTCGTCGTATTGTTGAGAGATGATTGCGGATATGCTGTTGCGACTGGCGTCGGTATGTAAAACGAAAGGCAATTCGAAGTTTGGCATCTTAAGGATTGGATCTCGAGTGAGTGCGGCTTTAAGTTGGTCAAATGCTTTTTGCTGATTTGGTCCCCAAATGAATTTTTGGCCTTTTTTCTTTAAAAGATTTAACGGTGCTGATATGCTGGCGTAATTGGGAATAAACTTGGAGTAAAATGCTGTCATACCCAAGAATCTAGACACTTGTTTGAGATTTTTGGGAACTGGAAAGGTGTCGATTGGTTTGGTTCTTTCCCTACTGACTGATAACGTGTTATCCTTTATCACATGTCCAAGAAACTCAATTTGATTGGACGCTAAAGTCATTTTGGAAGGATTGACGGTTAAACCTGCATTTTTCAATCGTTGGAGTACCTCCTGTATGTGAATTAAGTGTTCTTCAAAGGTGTTTGAATATATTACTAGATCGTCGAAAAAATTGTAAATGAATTTAAATTTGATGTCTCCAAAAACCTTATTCATCAGATCTGTAAGAACCATGGAACCATTTGCCAGTCCGAAGGGTACGTAGTTAAATTCGTATTGTGCCCATGGCACAACAAAACTTGTGTATTTTTTGGAATCTGGATGCAAGGGTATTTGATTGTATGCTTGGTTCAAATCTAGCAATGTGTAATATTTAGCTGTGCCAAGGTGTTGGAATGCCGACTCTAGGGTTGGTACTGGTGTGGCTTCAAGTGTCAAGCCTTGATTGAGCGCCTTATAATTAATTACCATGCGGGTCTTACCACCTTTTTTTGGTACTGTGAACGCTGGACTACTAAATTCTGAGGTTGACTCGCGTATGACGCCATCTTTGAGTAGTTCCTGTATGTGCTGTCGCAAAATTTCTGTTTTGGGGGGTGAAAATTGGTATGGTCTGCAACGTACTACGTGGTCTGGTTTAATGCTGATACGATATTGAACTAGATTGGTTCTGCCTAATGTTTTGGTAACTGTGTCTGGGAACTTGGACAACAACTTTTCTATCCTACATTGTTGTTCAGAATTCAAGTTGGGACCGAACTTAGGGGCTGATGATGGCTCCTGCTTGTCGCTAGTTTGTTGCGGTTGACCTAATGACAGAACTAACGGCGTGGTGTATGGAAATGTTATGGAATTTTTTGCTATGTTTATTACTGCTTTTGTTGAATTTAAAAAATCTAGGCCTAATATGATGTCTACGGGAAGATGACTAGTGATATAAAATTTTTTGGTCCATGCGAGATAATTAACTTTAAAGTGTAGGTGTACGTAATATGTTAATTTTAGTGGAATGGAGGAAGCTTTTGTAACGGTGGCATTGACTTCGTGTATCTGTCCAACTATAACACCCTTGATTGATCTGACCCTATTTAATAATGCTTTCGATATAATCGAGCATGAGGCTCCTGTGTCGATGAGTGCTGGTATTGAGTGATTGGCTATTTTAACGTTTAAAAGTGCAGAATCATTTAGTGGTGCTGTTATTGATTTTATTTTTGGTGATGATAATCTTTCCTGAGGTTTGTATGCGAAGGTTGGTCTATTGTAATAATAATTGTTTGTTTTAGCGGTTGTGTGGTTGTGGTAGGGAGAGGGGTAACCGCCTATTGTCCTCCCCCATTGGGGTTTAAATGTGGTTTTGGGTAGGTGTTGAACGGGGGAATGTATGGTGCTCGAGTGTGTGAAGTGTGAGACTGCCTATTGCTTGGTGTGTTATTTATTAGGTAGGTAGTGTGGTTTGGGCGTTGAACTGGGAAGAACTGTCGTGGGGGAAAGCTATTGTTCTGAAAAGATTGATGGTGAGGAGTTCGGGGTTGGAATCTGGGTTGGTTTGGATAATTTCGGGGTTGGAACGCGGGTTGATTTGAGTAATTTCGGGGTTGGAATCTGGGACGGGAATCGGAATGATGATTGAGCTGATGGCTATGAGACGTTCGCTTCTGATGGCTGAATTGATTGCTGTTGGAGGGTGAGTTGGTTTCAGGATGTGGGATGATTGATTGATGAGTGACGCTTTGGGCAAAAGGGGCAATTTCGAGTAACTCCTGTATGCTGGTTATGGGCTTAAGGCCGGCAAAAGTGATCCTGGTTTGGGGGTTTATTCCCCGGAATATATTTTGGAATATCTCTTGTGGCTGAGTGGATGGGGATAAAATCAAATACGATATTTGGATGTCGCGGACGTAGTCAGCCAGGTGCTCATCTGAGGATTGTTGTCTGTAAAGCAGTTGGGTTTGAAGCTGCCTCAGAACCTCGGGAGTGAAAAAATGTTGGTTGATGTTTTGTAAAATAGATGACCAATCTGTAATGTGTGAGATGGAGGTCATCCAAAATTGTCTGAACCTATCCGTCGTGTATGGGAGAACATTCATCAATACAGCTTTGTCTGGTGCGATTTGCATTTCAATGATTTTGTGTAGCTGTTTACAAAAAATCACGACCTGGTTAGGGTCGTGACCAGATGTTCTGGGTATCTCTTTCAATAATTCTCTCACAAGAGGTGGGCATGAGGTTGATTCAACTGTTGAAGAGGGTTTGGCAATCATCTGAATTTGGCTTGAGAAGGCAGCTGTGGTCTGGGCTATGGCATTGAGGGTCATCGATTGTAGCGAAGTTATCAGGGTTTGCAAATTGGCATCATTTAGGTTGGTCGGGGTATACAGGGGTTGTTGGTTGGGTGGCGTTAGGTTCTGGTCGGGTTAAGTAGGTTGCGGGGTTTGGTTTTCGGCGTGGGGTTCCCCGGCAACGCTTTGGCCGGTGCGCGCAACTTGCTGCTCGTTGTCGCGCGCATCGCTGTCACTATCGCTGGTAACTACATCATTGGTAGGTTTTGAGTCTATTATGAATTGGCGGAGAATTATTCTATTTTCTGCCAGTGTGTTTGCCGGATTAAGATTCCAAGCCTTGCACTGTGCAACTGCTTCTGTAGCATTTAGATGCTTTACCCAAGAATGGGTTGAGGGAATATCATTTATTTCATATATAGGCATATTAATCATTTGAATGAGGGTGGAGGTAGCTTCCCTGTGAGGTCAGTGTGTGTGTAGATTTCAGTGTTGATTATTATTAACATTTATACATTCTGGAACTGCATACACATATGCACATATAGGTATATACATACATACATATACACAATTAGATTATTTAAAAAGGAAGGGTTTTGACTATTGCACTAAAAATAATGTAAGCTATCATACTGATTTGAGCTGGGCTGAGGAGTTATTTTGACAAACTCGACGTGTAATGTGACAGTAATACCTAACTTGTGTGTGATTGTGTGCTATTGAACACACTTTACATTCCATTGCCATTTGATGCAATTGGAATATTTGAATGAGATTTGCTTTCACCTGGGATGTGGTGATATTTTATTTATTTTCAGTTTATTTACTTGATCTTTTGGTGGGGTAAGGAAATGGTTTGGTTACACCCAGACGCCCTAGTAAATGCGGAACCACAATATACAAGACAGAGGAATATACGCCCTGGGTTCTCGGACCTTTTAGCCACATCTACCAAGACAACCATGCAACGTCGACACTCGTTTTTTTTTTTTAGTGGAAAACCCAGAGTTGGGTAAACAAATACTAGATAACATCGCATTTAAAAATGAAAGTACAAAAATGGTAAAAATAAAATTAATTATGGTGCACCAGGTATGTCCAACATCACGATACACATGATAACAATTTGATACTCTATAACAAATGCAAGCCTTTTTTTTTTTTTTTATTTATAGGGTTTAGGGTAAGGATTGTGGGTAAGTTACTATGCAAGTGTGTGTCGTTACAATCCATTGATGAGTTTACATTTAAATGCCAGGGCGGCCAAATCCATAATCCAGTTGTCTGCACCATTATTAATTGCAAGTTGCAGGTGCTTATTATTGACTAGCCAAGTACGACACACTTATTCGGCCATTTAATCATGTGGATATTCAAGGATTGAGAAAGTAAATGTGCACTTTTTTTTTTTTTTTTTTTTTTTATAGCTAGCACTTGTTTATTGAAACTTGAAACAAAATATCATTGTGCATGATGACGTGTAGACACACCTTCTAATATCCCGGTACATAAAAAAAATTCCTAGTGGCAATAGGTTCCAGAGGTTGACCCTTGTTTGATAGAGACAAATTCTAATCTAGGCCTAAAGACAATCTTAAAGCCTGGGTGTATAATTGAGGTAGGTAGGGTTGTGGGTTGGTATCTATTAAAAAAAAAAAATTATTTTGGTTCAATGCTAACAAGCATTGAGAAGATTTGAGAAGTTAACGACATTGCAGCGACGTGTGCTTGAACAATGTCGTAACTCAGGTAAGCGCGATAAGAAGTCGTGTTTGTAAGATATGTGTTGATTGTGCTTTGTAGGATCCTGGAGTTTGCAAAATTCTCCTATTCAGCCAGCTTTGGTTTCAAAAGAGGGAAAAAAACACATTTTATTTTTTTTTATTTTACTACTAACTAACATTTATTTTGTCCCTATTATGTTTGATAACTGTTGTGTTAAAATTTCAAAGGCTCTCTTATTCAAATGGAGTTGGTCCAGTCGACGTGAATATTTGTATTGCTGTTCGAAAAATGCTTCATTTGTAGACTCATGAAAACACAATCGCAGAACAAAGATGGTTTCGCTTTGCAAGGTTGCGAGAAATTTATTGAATTCGGCTAATCGCTGCATGTGGGAGGGTGAATAATGGTACTTAGGATATATTGGTAAGGTGAGTGTTATAATGTATTGTGGGTGACAGAGCTTAATGATGAGTCGAACAAGTGATGAATATTGTGCGTGTAAATGTTCACTTGGCGTTTGCCTCGCAATGTCATTCGTAGCTGCGAATAAAACTACAATTGGCCTAACACACATACTAACTAATTGTTGGCGACGTTGTTTTAAAATTGCCTTCAAGTTGGCCGTCGTAGTTCCAGATACTGTTATGCTATTCGAATTGACCTTCAATTGTTGCATGTGCGAAGGAAGTTTATTTAAATAATCTCTGTACCTACAAAATTGGGAATCCCCTACCAATAATATCTCGGGTAATTGTCGTTGCATAATGAATAATGTATCTAACAATATGATGAACAATTTTAATGAGCGATGCAAATGTAATGAGCAATGTAATGACAAGTTAATGAACAATGTAATGACAGGTTTGAATAAATAGCACAAATTACAGTAATACAAAATGTGATACAAATATAATACAAATGATATGAATTGTGGTGGTAAATAGCTGCAATTGTAAATCTGTTAACCTATTATGTTTGTGGAAAATGTATTCACAAGATTTGTGCGACGAGAGTAATCCTAAATTCTCAGTTTTATTCTGATGTGAATGACTGCAGTTGATATTGGAATGTTGTGGATTGTGTTTGTAAACAGTGACGATAAATAACCCGCTGATCGCGCAGAATACCAGTTCAAGGTCACATATCGTCTGACTCTACTGTCCGCTGCTTATTCAGTTGCCTTGTTTTGGCGCTTGGTCTGTTTGCGAGAGTATTACAAGTTGTAAGCTGTTTTGTTGAGAACTAATGTAAATATGTTTGTAAAATGGTGGTGTAATAAACACAATATTGAAAAATCCTAGTGACTAAGCAATGAAATTGATTTGAATATTTACCAATTAAATTAACTACAAATACTAAATTAAACTCTTGAATTGCACATACGGTGACATACTGCTGAAAATACACATAAATAATACTGGGTGAACTGAACCTAGTTAAACATCAATTAAAGCTTAATGATTCGTGTATTCAGACATTTTTTTGCATTTTTTATTTATTTATTTTTATTATTATTATTATTTTTTTTTTACGATTAATGTTGAACAATTACAACTCTCTAGCTCATGGACATATTACAAAATGTTGCAAAGAATATATTGTTGCAAAATAGCACTCATTTAAATCTCCTGTCCACAAATAAACAACACTTGATTACACTTAAAACCAAGACCAGAGATATTGCTAGATCTGAAACTTCAAATATTGGTAACACAATAAATATTAAATATGACAATTATACAACGATTAATTAGTTACCAAGTAATAAACATGAATACGATATGAAGCTTCTGAAAATAATCATTAAATTATGTAAATCCAACAATCCTCCAAGGTCATACCAGAATAAAATATTTACTGCTAGCAATCAAGTATTATTCATTTTTGTGTCCTACACTGATCTATTAATATTTATTTATATTTTTTTTTTGCCTGAATACACAAATTGATAAACTACAAAACCTAAAAAATTCTACCATGTAATATTACAACTTACAAATCAGTAGCTACGGGGATAAATTTAAAATCACTGGGCCTACATAACTATTTAACAACTGTGATCGGAGTAAAATGTGTTTAGTAAGAGTTTGAACTGCAATGGATACTGCCTCACGTATGGCGTAATCTCGACCGGTCCGCGCATGAGTCATCGTTTCCTGTTGACTCAGGCCAGCATACCGACACGAGACCGCACAACACGTGTAGGCAAATTTAATTTAAAACATTTTTTTAATGACTTCGGACCTGCTAAAATTGCGGTTTGTCTATAAAATTGGATCGTACGCTTTTGCTCTGCTACCACTTGTGGCATAATGGTGCCACATTTTGGTGACCTGGTCATGTGATTCAAGATCCAGACCAAATCGTTGTTGTTGGAAACGTTAACTGAACACATTTATTAATACAGAGGAGACAATTTACCGCAATT
Source organism: Macrosteles quadrilineatus (assembly GCF_028750875.1). Taxonomy (NCBI): domain Eukaryota; kingdom Metazoa; phylum Arthropoda; class Insecta; order Hemiptera; family Cicadellidae; genus Macrosteles; species Macrosteles quadrilineatus. The sequence continues at coordinate 249,632 of NW_026542651.1, forward strand.
CACAGGCCTTGAAGCCAGCTTTGATGATTGCTTGATTAATTAATGCATTTATATATTAGGAATATCTCTATTGTTCAACATATGAAATAACTAGTATGTAAATCAACTGGACACAACGTGATCTAACATTTGAATTAATGACTGATAATTAATGATGGAATGAATGACATAATGGATTTGCTGAGATGATCTGAAATTACATATTATTAATTATTAAATATTAATTCTACGACACAATACCTCAAGGGGGCGTCCCCCCATTTCCCACTGGACTTAGCCTTCCATTTCGGTTCGCAGTAGACACACGACAGACGTTTTCCTCACTCGTCTTCCCGGTCTGCCCCCTGCGCATGCGCGAGCGGCGGTAGGGGTTGAGATTGGCGGGACATTCAAAGAGTGCTGTGTTGTGGAGATTGACTCCACAAGATCTCCCCCCCTCCCCCGAGCAGCAAAAAGGAAGAAAGGGTGACCTCCATGGTTGGGGTGTCACGTTGGTCCATTGCCAAAAAAAATATATATGCTGTTGAACACAAGTAAATAAGTATAACATATAACAATGGTAAATATACAATAAATAGTAACAAATAAATATATTACACAAATATCTGAAACACGAAATGTAATACATGAACTTAATGTTTATCCGGTAACTGGTGTAGTGTTGTGTGAGTGTGTCGTGTGAAAGTGTTTGCGTTACAAACTAAAGAAAATATAATCTTGACCGAATGAAGGAGTTCCAGACAAAAGTATTAGGTTGGTCCCTGAATAAAATACTTAACATGGAACTAAGGATCAACCGCCATGTACCATTAAGAGAATCTTCATACGTAGACCCGTCAGGGCCGACTAATAACAAGAAAGCTACTATTAATATTGTAAATAACGACCAAACATGTTTTTTTGTGGTCAAAATTGGCTGCTCTGCATAAATGGAATTGAATTCCCGGTCAGTTTGAGTAACGTTACACTTTTTGAAAAGGGAACTGGGATATCCATAAATGTATTCAGCTATGATGAAAAGTGGGTTGTGTATCTATGACTGACAACCGATGAAGAGAAAGAGCAACATTTTGATTTTTTATACTTAAAGGATGAAAAGATTTCACATGATTGCCTTAATAAAAATCTTAGTAGACTTGTTAGAGCACAGAAATAAAATCATTCACAAAGTGACGGCCTGGCATATTTGCCTCATTTTGTTGTAATTTGTTAACTAAGAGCTTAAGCTGATTGGCCTTACTCCCTAAACCTGGTCCGTTGCCTATCACCGAATATTTGCTAGGGTGATGGGTCAACCGTATTTAGCAATATTGAATTTTATTTAGCTTCACATAAGTCTCCAAGTGAACCTTACAACTCATACTCCAATTCATTTCATGACTTTGAAACCATACAATAATCCTAACCAGACGTCGTGGCTTGGCCGGATGTACCCTGGAATGTGCTGACTTTGCATGGACTGACGCATAAATTAGTTTCACAGTAACATATCGTTCATCACTAACATTACACACCACCGTCAATCAGTAGTAAGTCCACCTAAAACGGCTACACTATCAAAGTGGATTCGTCAACTTTAACTCCGAGCTGGTCGATAAGTTGGATTGCTGATTCATCCCTTTCAAACATATGTTTAGCTGCTTCCACTGCTTCGCGTATCTCTTTTGCTCTTTCCAACAACTACTAGTGCCTGTACCTTTAGTTTAAATTCTTCAAAGTAGCTGCAGTGGATCAAAGATGCCATGCAATACGTATAAAATCTTTTCAAATCTTTGTCCATTCCAATCTTTGACAAATCACCTGCTACCATATGCATGAAATGGCTGTAACACAGATGAAGTGTTACGATTCCTTTAATTTTGTACTGAGGTTTCAAGCAAAAATATTTTTATGAGGTACGCAAGTACTGTCATTCGGTTCGAAGCCAAAATCACCGCCGGCAGAAGAGCGCTGCTAAAATCTGTGATGATGTGCGTCAAAATGAGCCTTTTTTCAAAGTACTTTTTCTGGAGGTGAACAAACTGCAAGGAAAAACGATGTTATCGAAGCCACATCATGCTGGCAGCTAATGAAATCCATCATTGGTAGAAGTTTTCCAGATATGTTCACGCATCCTGAGTAGTAGTAAACAGCTTTCTGGTAGAAGCGTATTCATTAAAGGCGTGTTCATTTTTATTTACGGGTGCGTTATAGATTGTGCCTAAAAATAAATTATTGATGGTTGTGCTGCAATGAGTGTTATTTTAGCTCAAGAAATAGCACGATTAACAAAAAGGAACCAAGCTGTAGCTTTCAATATTTTTATGAAATAAACAAGGTTAACTTTGATAAAGCTTTTAAGCATTCGAATTGTTTGACCCTCCTTTAATTTTAAATTATGCTTTGTTTTCACCGTTTCAATTGATTCAACTTGTGGCCACGCCTCCAACTGAAGCCACCAAACACGTTTTGGTTAGTTATAAAAGGCGTGGGGAACAGGCGTATTGTGTTGCCACGTCTATTGCTCCCACGTCTCTACCGTTAACATCGTTTATCACCGCCCCGCCTCTCCACCTCGTCGTCATCGCCGCCCCGCCTCCCCGCCCCGTCATCCTCGCCGTCCCGTCTCTCCAGCCCGTCATCGCCGCCGTCCCGCCTCGCCACCCAGTCGCCATCCTGGCCCCGCCGCACCGCCTCGACCACGTCTTGTTTTGCCGCCTCATCGCCTGCCCGAGCGTCACCGTCGCTACTCCCCTCCTCGCCGCCCACGACTGGGAGAAGCACCAGCTGGAGCCGAAGCGGGCCGAGCGCGCCGCAGACCGTCCCCCATCATCTGGGAACCGGCTCGACCGAGTGGCCTGGCCCGAACCCCTGTTCGCCGGACGAAGCCCGAAGAGACGGTCACAGTGAACGACCTTCCGCTGTCCCGGGCTGTCCTACTACGGCTGGTAGCCGCCTACAACCGGCTCACACCGGAGCAGAGGCGGAACAAGCGCTGGAGGATTATGCTGGGAGGCGACCGATACGTGCGACTGCGACCGAGCCAGGTGCTGCGAGTCGTCCGAGGCCAACTGCCGGAGCTGAGGCGACGTAATGAACGACGAATGAGGGATACGGTTACAGGAGTGATTCCCCAGTCACCAACAATATGCATCTGGAATCTTTCGATAAAACAATCAAATATTTTCATTTTGAAGGAAAATATGTCAGAATCGTTCAATTATGGTATATTCGAATACCTGTTGAATCGAATGAGCAGCAGAAAACGAGTAGAAATCGGTTTAAGACCATGGAAGAAAAACAACTCAACTTTTGAAAGCCACCAAAGGAGTGAAAAGCCAGGCTTAAGGCTTCTTACACCAAATGAGACTGAAAGATATATTTTTTCGATGGGGGGTTTGTTTCTGCATTGTAAAACCGTTCCTGCATCAAAACAAAAAGACCACAACAACCATTTAATTGGATTGAGTTTTGCAGTGATTGAACCGATTTCAAAGGAAGTAAGACAATATATTGCTGAGCTTGTTGTGAAAGGAAAACGAAATCCTCTAGTGGTTTAAGAGCTAGCAGAGGCATTTGCAAAGAATGGGCTCAAAGAAAGTGACAGATCTCGCCGAAAGTGTTTTAATAACATTACATCGATTAGGAACTTGATATCGGCCACAGAGCTAAAAATAAGAAGAAGTCCTGTTGATCAGGAAGCTTGTTTCCAAATTTCAGAGGAGTTTAGAAAAGACAGTTCCAACCAAATATTTTTCAGACCGTGCAAGGTTACTGAAGATAAGGATGAACATTTAATTTCGATACCAAAGAAACACCGGCAACCTCAAAAAAAATTTGCTGTTTGTTATTCAAAACAAAAATCAAGCACGATAGTTATTTTCGGAGTTTATTGAAGGGAAGAATCTTACTAAAATTGACATTTACAAGGTGGATACTATGATGAAGTTCAAGCATGTTGATGTGGGATTTGATACAAGCGAAGCTATTTCGAAGGAAACCCCCATCCAAGATATGCTATTGTTTCGAACCGAATGATCTAAATGTCTCAAGAGTATGTGTTCCTGCCTTATGAAGAAATCACCCCTAGCTTACACTTTGACGAAACATTTAACCTATTGTGACCCAGCAGTAGTGTCCTCAGCTGCTGTTTTGGCAACTAAAAGGCTAAAGCAAATCTTTTGCCAACGGTATCGAATTTTATTACATGGCAAAGCATCAATAGAGAGGGGATTATCCACTAAAAAGAATATTCAGTAGAAAATTTGTCACAAGAAAATCTTGAAGCTCAAAGATTTGTTTGGGAAGGAATGGATCACAAATAACACTGGGTGGTACGTTTTGTAGAAAACCGCCCAATTTTCATTTTGAAGTCAGCTAAAGATAGTCTAATTAAATATTCTAAACCCCCAACAAGAACAGTGAGGTCAGCCCTAATAGCAATATTTACTTCCGAAGCCCTATTAAGCTGCTCTGTGAAGTGCAATGCTACCAAAGGTCCACTTGGTAAATCCATTGTTAAGAGACAGGCTCTGTTACCTGATGCCATTTCAGGAATTATTGTTATGTAATTTAAAAACACCCAAGGGGCTTCCCCAACAGCTAGACGATAACTCCTGTGGAGCATACTTCTGTGTCTTCTCTGATTGGGTGGCCCGCGGCCGAAACCATACCCGTAGGTTTTGCCCGCTCGTGGCCTGTGCTCCCCAAAGAACGAAGTGGTTCTCGGCCCCTTCACCGACTACGTTCTCTACTACAAGAGTTAGAGAAGGCCATCAACGCCCCTTCGTAGACGACCGTCTCGTCATTCTCCCCCCCCCCCGCTGGTGAAAACCGTGGGTCAACCAAACAAGTCAACAATTTACAAATATCACATACATTTCCCACAAAAAATGCCTTACCGGTCATATATAAAATCTATTATTTCTTACGTTTCAGAGAATTTTTAAGAACGTACAGAAACTAGGATTAAGAACCCTTTTCAGGGACAACCCCGTGGTGAATAAAGGCATCCACGTGATGATGACTATAGCACTCTTGACTGAGGACAAAGTTGTAGAAGGAAACTCGAAATGCAGGCAAAAGCTCAACTGAGCGAAGAAGATACACGAAAAATTGACTCCTTGCTGAGGTTAGTATAACAATGGTTTATCACGGATCCAAAACAATGGACCATTTGTTTAAAATGGGGTTTTGTGTAATAAGAAATGTTTTTACACAGATTGAGTGTAATTTGGTTGTTTCCAAGATTACATAAATACAGGTAGTAAACAATGGTAGGTATATCCGGATATTCGTAAGTACTGAGTTAAACATTTAAACTTTCATAGGGAATTTCCGAAATCGGTAGAGAATAAATGGTAGGATTAACAAAGAATGTTAGCTAAACCATTTAACTTGAACCCAAAAGGTGTAACTAGTTAAAGGATTGCGAAATCACCGGACAAAAAATATAGAGATTTTCCATAATACACACTGTAACCTGCACCTAACCTATCAAGTTCATATTTGGTAAAAATCAGCGTGAACCTAACGTCGAGGGCTAAGGTTGCTCTAGCAGGAGCAGTGTGAGTGCTAAAGTTTAACACTACTCAAACTTACAACTTTATCCAAGTATCTCTGAAGAGGAGGAGAGTGAGCTGGCTTCTTATTTAGAATCAATGGGTGAATAAGGATGAATCATGGTTTGACGACAAAAATACTGGATACCTAAGTTATTATGATCTAGCCATTAAAAATTAAAACTAAAATTAAATACCTGAAAATTGGGAAAAATACAAGAAAGCTGGCTATTTTTTAGGAAGGGCTTACTCGATGTGCATCCACAGCTTTCCCTAAAAACCCAGAGGCAACTAGTCTCTCCAGGTCAACAAGTTTCAATAAACATAATGTAAAATGCTTCTATGACAACCTAATACTCGAGAAAATTTTGGACCAGATGCCATTTGGAATGCTGATGAGACTGGCGTTACGTCAGTCCAAAAGCGCCCAAAGGTTATTTAACCCAAGAAACGTAGACAAATTGGACATGTGACATCTGAACGTGGAAAAACAGTAACTGCCTGTAATGTCGTAAATGCATTGGGAAACAATATCCACCACATTTCATTTTTCCCAGGGTAAAGACAAACCCAGCTTTTCTTTTCGGAGCCCCACCTGGTTCCAATGCAGCAGATCATATGTCAGGCTGGATGACCGAATAGAATTTTGTCCTATATTTAAAATATTTTATTAAATACCAAATGCTCTCGGCAAAATAAAGTTTTGTTACTCTTAGATAATCATGAAATCCGCGTTACCTTGGCAGCTGTAGATTTAACACAAGCTAATGGTATACCGTTGATGACTTTTCCACCTCAATGCTCACATCGTCTGCAACCCCTGGATGTAACAGTTTATGCTTCTTTTAAACATTTACTGCAATGAGTTTTATCCAATAAAATAACCATTTAAAGACCAGGTATTCCTCTATCAATTTACAATGTAGCAGAAACAGTAGGAAAAGCTTTTCAAAAATTATTTACCCCTACAAACATCATTAGTGGATTTAGAGCAAAAGGCATTTGGCCACACAATTAGGAAATATTTACATGAAATAATTTTATTTGTTCTTCAGTAACTGAACGTCAATTCCCAGAGTTGAATGAGCCCAGTGTACCCGAAGACCAAACTTCAATGGAAATTGTGACTGAAGACCCCATATGTTCTAATACATTACTGAGTGTATGAGAAGCTCAGCAAAGATGGGGAAACAAGCAACCAAGCTTGGTTGGTACTAGACACGTTTTTCGAGGTTACGAAAGCCATGAGTGCAGAAAACTATGTAACTGCGAGTAAGGTAATTCCAATTACCAGGGGGCTGGAATCCACTGTAAGCAAAATATCACTGGAAATCACCAATACTCAGGTAAAAAATTGGTGACAAGTTTAATGAGTGGAATTGACAAAAAATGATCATGTAAATTAACCGAATTGGTTCGTTTGGCTTACATTATAATTTGATGGTTTAAAAAATTAGTTACTTAAATTAGTGAAATTAGTTTTTCAAAGACAGTAAAAATGTGACACCACGATTCCAAAGTAAAGGAAATAATGAACAGTTAGGACAAACAATTAGTAAGAAGACGATCGCTGTTTTGGGTAGCTCTTGAGTCCTAGTTAAAAACAAATTATAAAAATATAGAGATTCCTAGATTAAAGAAAAACTTTGTTAGCACTTCACTTGGTGATGGAAAATTGGTAAAAAGTATATAATTACAAAAGAATTACTGAAGATATTCACCAAGCGATTAACGAGGTGCAATGCGAACAGCTATATAAAGAAGCGCTATATATAGTTTTATTACCAATCAAAAATAAAAACAATATAACGAACCTTATAGCTGTTATGCACTATGCCATAAGTAATAAATAAACTGTTGTATGTATTTCAATTTGTTTATTTCATAGTAAACTATCAATATTTCAATTAAAAATACCATTTTAACTAACTTTTAGCAGCAAACCTGCGTACTCAGTTAAATAGGAAAGAAACGTAACAAAAGTGTTAGGGAATATTTTTGCGGAAATTCTACATAGGTTTTCCGGGGTATTTTTGTTATAGTACACAAACTAGAAAGAATCAATTTATAATGTGAACTCTTACCTTAGCAATCCTTATTGTGGTTATCCGATATTAATTTCGAACCCAGAGGCTAAAATTATTGATAGAAAGAATCATTACACATTTTTAACAGTCAATTTTTTATCAAATTTTATTCAAGCATAAATACGTATTAGCTACTCTACTTGTTGTCCAAGTTAATAGGGTGGTGTCACATCCAAATATCAGCAGATGCCTTGTAATAATTTATACCAGGTAATGCATCTCTCAGGTTTTTTTTACAAACAATGTCTCTAAACAGTCAACTACAAGCACTTAGCGAATCTCCCGAAACAGTACAGCTCAAGGACCTCGTTGGTCGTCCACCAACAATCGTTGTCGGCGCTCGAAGAGTAAAAACGAGATATGTTAGGATGGCGATCATCGTTGATATCCGGGGGGGGGGGGGGAGAGATTCTTTCCGCGGTTTCCTGCCACACAAATACGCAACAGCTCTGGAGAATTCGGACTTGGAAACCCTCATTAGTGAGGGGTACAAACTTCATGTCAGCGGGAAGGGGCCCGTTTCTGATGTCGTTATCTTTCAATAGTTTAATTAATAGTACAAATAAAGTTAGTTTCCTCTATCTTTTGTTATCATTTACCCAAATAGTACTCAATCATGACGTCACACACTAATCAGTATCACACGTCACAACCAATTAATCTGCTAAAATAGATAAGTTACCTCTAAGGTCACAATAACTAGCTTATATTGACCTCTTTCACTCTATCAGTTCAAGGTCAAGGTTGGACCATACTCTCCCATAGCCTACTGTGGTAAAGTACAAAAAGTGACGCATTACTATCCCGTGCCAGGACATAGTTTTTTGGCTTGCGATCGGTGTTTTGGGGTCATTGAAAAAACTCAAATTGATTGAACGTGTTTTTGTTCCAAATGAGTATCATACTCACATAAAAAAAAACTGTTCTAAAAAGTTCAGTACGGCTCATGTTAGTCAAGATATGATTTTTGACTTTGCCAGCTCACTAAATATGATTTTTTTTTAAGATGGTTAATGACAAAAAGAACAGTTCTTTGTGATTAAATAGAACATATTTGAGTACGACATTAAACATAGTGATGAAGTTTGGGTTTCTAAAAGAACGAACTTTACAGACAACCCTGTTACCAAGTTCAATAAGTTTCTAGACTGCACTCCATTTTACTACCCAGTAAATAAGATGTATGAATCCATTTTTCCTTTGAAAGCAGTTAAATATAATGATGTGAAGCTCTAGTGGAAAAATATGTTCCAAGCTGTGATATGTCGTTTTACAATCCGTTGTTTGCTAATGAAGAAGCACCAGCAACAGAATTTGACGAAGACACTGATGCCCAAGATAATGATGTAGACTGCTGACCACCTCTGATTACCTTCCATAACCTAAATGATCTCTTTTTATCCTTAAAATATTTTTTGAAGCTGGCAAAAATGTGAAATTATAACATAGCAAGTGTTTTTGATGTTTTTTTCTTTACTAAACCTGGAATAAAAAAGTGAGTTTTTTAGGTTGGCGCAAGATAGAGCCAGCCTCCACTTATATTATATATATATCTATATATATATATATATATATATATATATACATTTTCTACACAATTGAGTGTTTCCTAGTTTTGAAAATGCGTAAGATATTAGGACCTTACCCCATTTTTCCAATAAACAAAAATTTCTAATTAATAAAAAAAAAACTTAATTGTAATTGTTTTTTTTTAGTTTTCCGACCGTTTGAATGATGTAAGGATATGTTCATCAGCTTCTCTAATAACTTTATTTTTAGAAAGTTAAACACAGCTTTGTTTTCAATACTAGCACTGTCTTCTGAAGAATATAATTTATCTAAGATATTCTAGGAGGTTAGCAACGTATTTTCCCTAAGAGCTTTGAAAGTACTTTCTGGCATGACGTTAATTAACACAGGAGTCCAAAATTAATGTTATGAATTATTAATGGCAAATCAAGAGTAATGTCACTACCATAAGCATAGGCTTAAGTTGTCTAATGTATGGTAACAATGTGGTTATACCACAAACCCTTAAACAAAAAGTGTTAAGTATTATCCATAAAGGTCATGTTGGAGTTGTGAGATCAAAAATGTTGGCCAGATCATACGTCTGGTGATTGAACATGGATGGTGACATTGAGCGGTTTAATCAAACTTGTTCTTTTTGTAAGTTGACGCAAAATGCCGTCTCACCTCAAGTGAGAGTTTCTTGGCCTAGTTCTAACAGGGCTTTGCATAGGGTGAATATTGATTTCCTTGCAAATGATCATCATACATTTTTGCTTTTGGTTGATGATTACAGTAAATGGTTTGAGTGCTGGATTGTAAAATTGTAATAGTTTGTTTGGAGAAATGTTTATCCTTTACCTTTATGAGTCGGTTCTTTTATCCTGAAGTAGTAGTTAGTGACAATGGTCCTCCATTCAACTCTGTTGAGTATTCAAGTTATCTAGCTTCACGTAATATCAAAGTGATGTTTTCTCCACCAACCACAATCGAATGGTTGGTTAAGTGCAAACGCTTAAGAAAAGTTTATTACGTTGTGTTGTATCCAATCGAGTGACATCAAGTTCGTCAGTGCAAGGTCGCTTAAACAAATACCTATACAATTATAGACATACCCCTACTTCAACTAAGCAGTTGAGCCCTGCAGAATTAATGTTTAAGTTTGTTTCAAGAACTGAGACTACTATGCCAAAACCTCCCACCGGGAGAGGAGAAGCCCGAAGCCTACTATCAAAGAAAAAACTGAGAGAGTTTTTTGTGAACGATAAAGTTTTAACAAAAATTGTTATCAGGGGAGAAAGTGGATGCCTGCGCACATCATGACTAAGGCAGGCTCTGTTTTTTATTTGGTTAAGCTTGTTAATGGTAGTGTGAATCGAAAAAAAGGGTTCATGTGAATCAAATTAAAATAAGCTTTTTGGATGACTCATTACATCCATGTTTTGAAACATTAACAACGGTGTAGAGTGGATTAATAAGGAGCTCAAGTATAGATTCCTTGATGGTTTCAAAGGATGTTCGCTTTGCGTGTTGATTTACGTTGTAAAACCCAAATGTTGACCAGAAAGGTTCCTAACCTATGTCCGAGAAAATGTGAAAATTCCGCTCTTTTGTAAAAGAACCAACTTGGTGTAAGTGATTCGTCCGCCGCAAGTCCACGTTTTACGAAGTCGGATGCCTAAACATTACCAGAAATTTGGAAAATATCCGGCCAATGAAGATCGGCAGCACTCTGCGCTAAAACCACTGTAGGCAGGCCAAGCTGCGCCTCCGAGTCAAGAAGTTCTCAAGAAGCATAAAGTGTAAGCACCCCTAACTTACACTTTGACGAAACATTTCACCTCTTGTGATCCAGCAGTGGTTGCCTCAGATGCTGTTTTGGAAACTAAAATGCTCTCCAATTGCCTTGAAATCTTGGTTCTAACAGGCTTCTAAGCAAGTATTTGTCTGGTTTAAAAACTGATAAAATTGAAAAGTAGTTTAAACTATTGTGTGGTAAACCAATGGTTATGCAAAAAATGAAAGAGTGCAGCAGAAATGAGCGTCTGGACATTTTTGGAAAGAATTTATCAATGGAGAGGGGATTATCCATAAAAAAGAATACTTACTAGATAATTTTTCACATGAGAGTCTTGAAGCTCAAAGATTTGTTTGGGAAGGGACGGTTCAACGCAGTTGGGTTAAAAAATAACAATTTAAAAACAAATGATTCATTATGCAAGGTTTTCAAGATCAAAGTATCACGAAGCTCTGGAAGTATAAAAAAGAAAAACTCGCCGTCTAAACGAAGGTATGGGCGGTAAAGTGTAGCTACAGTATTACTAACGTGTAACCAAAAGGTATACTGCACTCACCGGGGAGGATGTGTCTGACTTGGCTGGTGGCTGGGACGAGACTGACTAACTTAACTAACTGAGCTCTCCGTTGCCGTTGCCGCTCGCTCTTGCCTTCCCCCACCCCGCTCGCGGCCCGACACTAGCGCCTGGCGAGGCAAGGGCCGTTCCGAGAATCGTTCGGGATGAGGGGGGGGGGTCAACGTTTCCTCCCTCAGCCCAGTACTTTTCCACTCTTTATGTTACTACTGTACTTCCATAATCCAAAACAAATAAAACGATCTTCTCTCCTATGTTCAATACGTCGTTTATTATGTATAAGGTCAAAAAAATTATTAGGTTGTCTATTTTTTATCTTTACATACTCCTCTGTTTTCGTATAAAAAAAAAAAAAAAAAAAAACAGTAAAAAAGACGTATACTTGCTGTCATTTAACAGAAATCCTAATCTTCTTACGAAAGTTCGCTCTCCATGGCAAACGTAACGTTTTATATTTTTCATTTTTTTTGTATTTTGTATTTTTTTAAACCGCATTGTAACCGTCTTTTTCGGTCCTCCAAATAAATTAACATAGATACAGTAGTAAGATTAATATTTACATGAACACATGCTGTACTTCAATTTAAACAAACAGACAATAAATTATGCATACACAAAAGAACGAACATTAGATTAGTATTTTGATTACATTAATAAAGTTTAACCAAACCAAACTTAACCAAACCTTTAACCAAACCTTTAACCAAACCAAATATACTAATAGCCTCATTTATTTCCATCTGAGTGATAATTACACCAACAATATTTATATATGCGGTAGGTAGCATATAATAATAGCGTGTTTCTACTATATACTGTATCTTATAGAAGAATTTCTGTTTTTGTTTTAAGCAACAAACATCAAATGGTCGCCAGGTGGAACAAGAACATCAATATTTCGTCCTATGATGTCCTACTGTTTCCCATACATGTCCCTGCCCCAAAGAAATCGGATGGGAAGTCTGCGGGAAGAGGCCATTGGTATCTGGTGGCCGCTTTCATGAGGGAGAAATTAATCAGGAGCTTTGACTCTCTGGGACAGGAATATCCCTCACGACTTCGGCAATGCGTCAATTACATCGAATGGGAGACCTGCCGGATCGGCCATAAAATTGACCGCAGAGAGTTGACCCTGAAAGGGAATCCGGGTGGTTTAGAGCTGCAGTCGAACACCATTGACTGTGGGTTTTTCCTCTGCTATTACGCAAATTGTATCGTCACGTGATTAGATCCCACAACCGTGAAGGCCCCATCCAGCAAGGAGCTTAGAAAATGGGTATCCACTGTACTGAGGAGGGATGGGGTGTGGACCGCTGGTGCCGAGCGAGCGAAACCCGCCGAAGACCTTTTTAATGGACCACCTGCGACTTACACCGAAGGGGAGCTTCAGAGAGGTCTGCAGATGGCGACGATGTTGGAGGGTTTGCAAAATGAGATGGTAAACCTCAAAATCGACCCCAACGGAGACGAGGAAGACCCGTTCAAGGACGTCGTAGATATGTACCAAGTCTGTGGTTCGATGGAAGCGGGACATGATTTCGTTGTCGTAGATAAACCCTCATGCTTCGGAGATGGAAGACCAACCTCCCCAGCTTTGTCCATTAACGCGGAGGCTGATTTGTTGGAAGCCATCCTTAACGCCTCTAGTGATCGGGTGAAGACGCCCCGAGAACGATCAGAGATCCAAGAGCTGTTACCAAATGAAGCGCCGGTAAAAGAGCACCCGGAGGCTATCGACCTAGGAAGCCAGGGAGAAACGACGGGCTCGGAAGGAAAACTGCTTACCCCGGTTGTGCAAAGTTGTCTAGAGAGGCCAGACCCCAACTGCGCCGGCAGGGATGGCTCACGACCGAAGCGGGGGTATCCTCCAAGGGACCCGGCGACAGTTTGTGTAAAGCGCTCGGCTGACCAGAAGCCGAGGATGAAAAGGAGGAAGATGTGGGTGACGCTTGGCGATGGGTCGAGGAAACGAGTCAACGTGAAGAGGCTGGGCCTACCCGTGTTCAAGCCATTTGGTTGATCACCGAGACGGGCGAGATGAACTCGAATAGAAGAAAGAAGTTTTGTTTTATTTTATACCCCAGGGGGCTTGTTTATTTACTTTGAGTGTTAAAGAATAAGGTTTAAAGGTCATCGGTCGAAGTTTGGTTCTCTTAATATGCGTACTATTTCCTTGACTGGAACATTGTCCACATCATCGTCGATTGGCCACTTGAACTTCTTTTCTTCCAAGAATCTTTCCAAGAACTTAACCGCTACAGTTTTTGCATTTCCTTCGCCGTTAATTGACAAAATGTGTCCCACATAGTTTTTCGGTTCACCGTTAATCATATATCGCACGACTACCCACTGGCGCTGTCTGAGATTGTCTAGATCTAGTTGCAGAGGTGCATCTTCAACGGGAAATTCTTCTAGGGCGTGCACTCCTTCTAGGTCTTCCTCAACGTCGTCGCCTTCTTCGGACTCGTAATCGGATCTTTTCTTTTTTTTAGTCCTCAATTCGTCCATTTCCTTTCTTGCTTTTTGTCTACCTTCCCGCAATCGTTCCCTTTCCTCCTTCTCATTTTCTGTTCTTAATTTATCTTCTTCTTTTTGCTGATAGAAATTTTTCCATTCTGCAGACGTTGCCGTGCTTGGAAATTTTAGTTTTTTTCTGATGGTTTTTGACTTTGGGGGCTTCTGTTCAGGCCAGTAAAGCGCGTCTTTAAATGGTGTCGTAATTTTTGCGTTCATATTTTGCGGGTTCAAGGTCGGTGTTTTTGGGTGAGGATTGATTCGGTGTTTCCGGAGGGATCATTATGGAGTTTTGGTCACACTGCGAATTAGGGGTCTGTGGGAAATTGGCAGGTGAGCTTAGGTTTAAAAGAACAGATTGGTTTGATAAGTTGGATAGGTTGAATGAGAGGGGAGAGGGAATATCAATCGGGGAAGAGGTTGTGGGATCAAGATGGGAACATGATGGTTCGGTGTTAAGATATAAATTTGGGTTTGTCGATTGTCCCAACAGTGGATTTTTTTATGCAGGGTTGATTTGTTCTGTGTATTTGCTTTCGACTTTAATTACCGGCACGTCAAGTTCGATAGGGAAACTAATATCTTCATTCACAAGAAAGTCAACAGCCACTTCCGTCCCATCGGCAATTACGTACGCCTCTATAATAATTATATTTTTAAAGGGGTTACTTAAGTCCGTACAAAGCGGGAAAGTACTTGGAATACAATTAAAGAGCCGTGATTAAAACATTATTTTGGTATGAAGTCTCAAAAACGTAGTTCTGGTAACCTTGTTATTTTGGACCGGTTTTACTAAAATGTAATAGAAAACTCAACAACGGACTTTAGTCAACACATCTAGATGAATAATAAGTTTTGATTTCACACCGACACTGTTAATATTTGTAAATTAAACTATTTGTAACACAATTGAAACGCTCATGTTGAAAGTTAAACTCCGTAAATTCGTCACGGAGTTTAGATTCACGTAGTTTATTTCTGCTAAATAAAGTGATCCTAATTTAACTTTGAATAAATTTTTTAATCAACTAAATGAATGCATAAGAACTAAATACTACTATAACTCTACCAAATAACACCAAAATTATTCATACAGCTATCATACGTAATGAATTAAATCCTATTTTGCCATGAAGCTCAGCAGACGTTAAGAAATCGGCGACATTCGAACTGGTCACGATTGCAGACGCTACTGTCTCAGACTGCTTGGTGCCGGCTACGACCGAACCATAGAGTAACGAACATAAAGACACATAGAGCAAGCTATTGCCTCTCTATGTGTTGTACCTTCAGACGTCTGCTTATTATCATAGACTAACCAACATCTATGTTATTATTTACGTTTAAAACGGGGAATCATGGTATTTGGACGAGTCACGGCATTTGGCAATTTACCTTAAGTTAACTTAATACTTTTTACTTCAACATGCGGTTTTTTTACTTTCTCCTTTGCCAATGGATCAAACTAAATAACAGAATACCTAGCCTATGCCTAAGCAAAACCTTTTCGGTAGTCCTACGTTAAGGCAATGATTCAAACTAAACTTAGGTATTCAGTAAGCCTACTGGCTTAAACTAAATAGGCCTAACAGGCTAGGCTAGAGACTATTCGGTAGGCCTACAATAAGGAAATGTTTCAAAATAAACGGTTCTAGACTAGGCTACTGGTGAGTAGCTTAATTAGCTAACTTAGCCGCTCAATAACCGTGTACGGTACACCCAACTTAGGCTACAACTAGGCCTAGCAATGGTTCAAGCAAAATAACACGATATGGGCTAATCAATACCTTGAACTTAAATGTAGGCCTATAATAGCACAACTTACTATGAAGCCCAATTGGTAATTATTAACTTAGCCTACAATAATGTAATGGTTCAAACTAGATAAAAAGCCCATGATCTCAGCAGTATGATAGGCATAGTAATAAAATAAGAAACTATAGGTAAGCTTACGATAAGACATTGGTTCTTTAAAGTCCTTTAGGGCCTATAACAGACTTACACAGTAAGTTTCGCGTATTTATTATGAAGGTGTATTATTAGTAGAATTAAGTAAAGCGTTAAACTGAGGCTAGCCTAGGCTAGGCCTATGTCCAATTCGGTAACTTAGGCCTGCTAATATATTAACTTATAGGCTAGTTCTAACCAAACAAAAGTCTACAGCCTATTCAGTAAGCCATCGGGAATGGCGAAAAAGAAGGACTAGGCCCTAGGCCAATTCCAGAATAGGCATTAAATTAATCATGTATGTGAAAACAAATGGTGTTCGTGATATTTATAGATTCATAGATGAATCTGTAGATGGTAGTAATTCTACAGTCCCCTTTTTTAGATAAAATATAGATGTCTAGCAGACATTTAACCATATATATGTGTGTGTGTGTGAGTGAGTGTTGTTGTGCGTGAGTGTAGGTAGAAGATGTATGAATGGTTTCCAAGTCCCAGTGCTTTTCACAGTATTATTAAATACCCTTTTTACTAGTTTTTTTATCATTTATTTATTATTATTACTTTCTTCTATTTTTTTTAAATAAATTTCTCTCTATCTTTACACTCACCTTTTAGATATTTCGTTATCTGCTGTGGCTTCCTAGTAAAATAGTTTTTTTCCTTTTTGGTAAATGTGTATTTGTTTTAGATTGTATAATATGGATGGCCTGATAGTAACTCGTTCCCCACGCACAGGCTTCGCCTATGTGGGGAAGTTCCATTATTATTAAGAATACCTTTTTGTAATTTTTGTTATCATGGAATAAATGATGTTTGATTTGATTTGAAACTTGAGCCGTGACTATTTCCACCGGCGAATGTCACGACTCATAATCAATGGTCAAAGTGTTTTTTTGTACAGTAGGTCAGCTTGTGTCCGCTTTGTTGCTGTCCAAGCTCCACTCATAGTACAGTAAAAATATGTTTTGACCCAAAAAAAATTAGCACAACCGGGGAATTTGGTACAGATGTTGGGTGTACCTTCCTTATGAACATACTAAAAGTCCCCTAAAATTGAAGCTGTGCTACGGCCGCCATATTGGAAAATGGCGGCATTTTTCTGTATTTTTCACTTTAGTGACTTTATTATTAGAGATACATGAAAAAGCTAAGTATACAAAATGTAGGTCATCCATAAATACACATTTTTTGTATTTATCATCTTTCTCTAAACCAAACGGTTTTTGAGTTATTTGTTATTAAGTATATTTAGTTTTTTCTATTTATCAAAAATAGGTGAAACACGTGGAAATTACTTTCAAGGATTATGATAATTTATCCTATATAGTTAAATAGTGTGATACTATAAAATCTAAAAATTTAAGCTTATTTCATGAGTAAAACAACTCCGCCACAGCAAACCTGCAGACTCAGCAAATTTCCATTTGATTGGATGTTTTATTAGTTGTATTTAAATAATATTAGATTCGACAGGTACCTAGGTTTGCTGCTACGGGTAGGTTATTATAGTGTGTTTTTTTAAGTAAAATATCAATAGCTTACAATAAAATAACTAATTTTCCAAGTTTGATCAAAATATATCTATAAACAAGCAAGCTGCAACAGTTAACTAATTCATTAGAATAGCATGGGAGTTTTAAATTTACAATAAACAAATTTGAATATACAAATTTTGGTTGTGTTTACTAAAAAGATGGCGATTATTCGTCACGATTAGAATATTAACCAAATGGGGTTTCAAAAGGAGATGGAGCCTGTTATTTAAGTAATATTAATTCGTACCAAGCACCGAAAATATTGTATGCAGTAAGGTAATCTACCATATTTTGTAAAGTACGCAATAGTCATATTAATATTTTATCTTCATTTTTTACCCATTTAATAGTTAACATTTTAGTATTTTTATGGCACCACCACACTAACTAACTATACTTGACATCCCATTGTAAATTTGGAAGGGTGTTTTTCGTGTCTAGTTCATGTTGGTGACTAATTAAGTATGGTATAGTATAGTTAGTTTTATTTATCAAAAATCGGTGAAACCCATCGCAATCAACGGTTACTTTCAAGGTTTACGACAATTATTCATCCCCCTTAGTTGATATCAGAGTGAGGTAGTGCCATCAAAATATTAAAATGTTAATTTATTAAATGGGTAAAAATGAGTATAAAATATTAATATGACTATTGCGTAGTTTACAAAATATGGTTGATTTCCTCACTGCATACAATATTTCCGATACTTGGTACGAGTTAATATTACAGTACTTAAATTACTTGCTTCATCTCCTTTTGAAAACCCCTTCGGTTAGTATTCGAATCGTGACAAATAATCGCCATATTTTCAGTAAACACAACCAAAATTTGTATATTTAAATTTGTAAATTGTAAATCTTAAGCTACCATGCTATTATTATGAATTGGTTAACTGTTGCAGTTTGTTTGTTTATAGATTTATTATGATCAAACTTGGAAAATTAATTATTTTATACTAAGTTATTGATATTTTACTAAAAAATAAACACACTATAATAACCTACCTGTAGCAGCAAACCTAGGTACCTGTTGAATCTAATTTTATTTAAATACAATTAATAAAACATCCAATCAAATGGAAATTTGCTGAGTCTGCAGGTTTGCTGTGGCAGAGTTGTTTTACTCATAAAATAAGCTTTAATTTTAAGATTTTAGTATCACACTATTTAACTAAATGGGATCAATTATCATAATCCTTGAAAGTAACGGTCAATTTCCATGTGTTTCACCTATTTTTGATAAATAGAAAAAAACTAAATATACTTAATAACAAATAACTCAAAAACCGTTGGGTTTAGAGAAAGATGGTAAATACAATTTGTATTTTTAGATGACCTACATTTTGTATATTAAGCTTTTTCCTGTATCTCTAATAATAAAGTCACTATAGCGAAAAATACAGAAATATGCCGCCATTTTCCAATATGGCGGCCGTAGCACAGCTTCAATTTTAGGGGACTTTTAGTATGTTCAAAAGGAAGGTACACCCAACATCTGTACCAAATTCCCCGGTTGTGCTAATTTTTTTTAGGTTTATGGAATTTTTCTCTTATTTTTACTGCACTATCAATGACTCTGTGCGTCACCTTTTCTCTCCTGTGCCGGGATTGTCAGAGGTTGCGTGACAATCAACTAGTTAACCTCGCAGACACTTTTCATCTTTTTCCATCGCCTTTTTGGCAAATGTTTTATGCAAAGTTGTTAAAGTTTTTTACTTTGTGCTTAGTCTGCGAGGTTATGGAGTAGTTTAAGAGCGCCCTGCGCGCCTTTTGGGTGAGTTTTGCACATTTTTCTAAAGTTAGGTTAGTCACATTTTGCACTAGGTCTGGAACCTAGTCTTGGGGTCGTGGGACCCTTTTGGTAGTTAGTTTCCCTGTTCTCTGTTGTTTTGTTAAATTCAGAGCTTTCCCCGAGATGCTAGGCCTAGAATATGACTGAGAAATGGTTGTTGGAAGGCCGCTATTTGGGAGAAACTGCCAAGTCAGTTTTTTTGTCCTTCTGACTGTTTGTGGTAGGCCTAGGTCTACAATTTTGCTCATTAAATGTAAATGTCTTAGGCTACTACTTTGGTAGCCCTTTGCTCTGTGTCCCGTAAAATTTTTTAGTGTTGTTTTGTCTTGTAAAATGTTCTGTTTGTGTTACCCAGTCAAGTATTGTTAAAGTCTTTTATTTTGCTTTGTTCTTGCCAAACTAGTTAAATTAAGTTGAATTAACTGCTCTTAAAGCTCCCCAGAAAGTTTGAGTCATTTTAATCAAGTTTTAAGAAAGTTATGAGCAATTAAGAGTTTGGCAATTCTCCATTCAGGTCTGAACTGGGTAACCTGAAAGGCCACTGGTTTCAGCCTTTGAGTTAAGGTTTGGAATGGTCTGGAAAAACTGCTGGAACATTTCCCCCAGCTTTTAAGACCATTCCGAACAAATTCGGTTCACAACTTTTGGAGAAATTAACAAAAATACATGGGTCGTAACGTTAGGCCTAAATTTTTTGTATGGAACGTTTTCTGTCATTTTTAAAGTATTTTTCTGTGTTTAAGTGTCAATTGTTTATTGTTAACTTGTTCTTCTGGCCACTTTGGACCAGGTTATTTACATTTTTTCTCTCTTTTGGTGAAATTCATCTCTGCCACATACCCGTCTAGCCTGCTGGCATTTTTACCGCAATTATTTAATGTTACCAATCTTGTACTGTTTTACCTGTTAATTGTTTTTTTTTAATTCTTGTTATTGTTTAAAAGGTTTTATATTGTTAAAGAGCTGTGATAGAGAGACAAACCTTGAAAATTTATAATTTTTTAAAAAAATGTTATGTTAGGCCTAATCTGTGGATTTTTGGAAGTCAGTGAAAGACAATTAAATGTGTGACAGTGAATTTTGCGGACATGGACTCAGACTATTACTGTTACTACTGTGTTTCTGGGTTTGTTACTCAGGGCCCATGTGAGCTGTCAACCCATGAGGAGGACTAACGTCAGCCGTGACTTCTAGAGCATGGGCGGAGAAACCACATCATCGTGGGGGACCTTTTTTGGGACTCAGGACGCCCCCCTCTCCGTCAAACTTCAGCGGCCCTCCCGTGCTGTTCGCCCAGAACCATTAGCTAATACCGCACTTTCCGCAAGTTTTTTCTTAGGCCTAATTTATTATTGTTAACTACCGTCATGGACTTGGAGATTTCTTTTGGTTGTTATTTGTTAATTGTGCACAGAGCTTTATTAATTGTTAAATTTTAAATTCATTAGCCTACTTGTTGATATTTTCAAATTTTATTACCTTTTATTAAATTCATTTTTGGGGCCCCTAAATTTTCTATCGTTACCAAGTTCAAAATGCATATTAAGAAGAAATATATTTATCTATTTGTTAATTTTGGTAATTTTAATTAAAGGTCAAATTTTTATTAAATCTTTCTAATATCTGAATGATTAAAAGAAATTATTGTAAGCTAAGGCTAGATGGGTATCTAAAATTATTTAAAGTTTAATTGAGAGTATTTAATTCATGTATTGTTGTTGATTATTGTTGTTGTGTTTATTCAAATGGTTAATTACAGCTCGTTTCTCTCAAATGGCGTGTTGTTCTTGAACCTCCATCCATGGTTCTCATTTTGTTAAGTAAAGTTTTGTGAGCCGCTCCTCGGGCCTGCGCATGGATCACGCTTCCATTTCGTTAGTCTGGGTGCAGGCACGAGGGCATGGTTTAAACTATATGCCTGATATGAAAGCAAGTGGAGTTTACCAAAAGATCATGGCAGCTGTCAATAGTCTGGGTGACAACTCAGCAGTCACTTCATATACGACGTAGACAGTAACATGGTTGAGCACTATAACTCAGTCGTGGCTCGATTTACCGGAGGAAAGCGAGTAAACTTCGTCCAAAAAGGATCATACCAAATGAGATGCGCTGCCGCTGTAGTGCGTCACAACACCAGCCGACCTCTCTACAAGCTGCATAAAAACTATGCTTAATATAGCCCTGGCATGTACCTCAAGCGATTTGAGTCAAGACACATGCAAAAACTGTCAAAGTGGTCAGAAAGAGAACGGATGAAGCCCCGAGCAAGGCGGCCCCCTAAAACCCCCTAAAACGAGCTACAGCGACTACGGACCCATGGCAAAAAAAACCAGACATGGAGGCCACTACCTTTCACACTAAGCTCAAGGAGTTATTAAGAAGCTATTAAGGAAAGAAGCCATGAAGAATAGACACAGTATGTTTAAAACAATACTTTTTTAAAGAGACTTCAACCTCTTCAAACGAAGGTTAAGTGAATTTCGGCAAGCTCTAAACCAGCCAGGACTAGAAGATTTTAAACAGTATTGGGTGGAAAGATACGGAAGTTCCAACGAAGAATGAGGGATACGGTTACAGGAGTGATTCCCCAGTCACCAACAATATGCATCTGGAATCTTTCGATAAAACAATCAAATATTTTCATTTTGAAGGAAAATATGTCAGAATCGTTCAATTATGGTATATTCGAATACCTGTTGAATCGAATGAGCAGCAGAAAACGAGTAGAAATCGGTTTAAGACCATGGAAGAAAAACAACTCAACTTTTGAAAGCCACCAAAGGAGTGAAAAGCCAGGCTTAAGGCTTCTTACACCAAATGAGACTGAAAGATATATTTTTTCGATGGGGGGTTTGTTTCTGCATTGTAAAACCGTTCCTGCATCAAAACAAAAAGACCACAACAACCATTTAATTGGATTGACTTTTGCAGTGATTGAACCGATTTCAAAGGAAGTAAGACAATTTATTGCTGAGCTTGTTGTGAAAGGAAAACGAAATCCCCTAGTGGTTTAAGAGCTAGCAGAGGCATTTGCAAAGAATGTACTCAAAGAAAGTGACAGATCTCGCCGAAAGTGTTTTAATAACATTACATCAATTAGGAACTTGATATCGGCCAAAGAGCTAAAAATAAGAAGAAGTCCTTTTGATCAGGAAGCTTGTTTCCAAATTTTAGAGGAGTTTAGAAAATACAGGTCCAACCAAATAATTTTCAGACCGGTGCGAGGTTACTGAAGATAAGGATGAACAATTAATTTCGATTTTTAATTCGATTTAATTTGATTCGATTTAAACCGATTTCAAAGGAAGTAAGACAATTTATTGCTGAGCTTGTTGTGAAAGGAAAACGAAATCCTCTAGTGGTTTAAGAGCTAGCAGAGGCATTTGCAAAGAATGGACTCAAAGAAAGTGACAGATCTCGCCGAAAGTGTTTTAATAACATTACATCAATTAGGAACTTGATATCGGCCACAGAGCTAAAAATAAGAAGAAGTCCTTTTGATCAGGAAGCTTGTTTCCAAATTTTAAAGGAGTTTAGAAAATACAGGTCCAACCAAATATTTTTCAGACCGTGCGAGGTTACTGAAGGATAAGGATGAAGATAAGGAAGATAAGGATGAAAAATTAATTTCGATTTTTAATTCCATTTATTTCCTTATACCGAGTACACGATCTTCAGATACTTTTGCTCACTTGTATTCACCAACAAACTACTCTCTCAATTGTGGATTGGCAAGATTGCAGCGTCATGGAAACGAATTCGGATCACAGGTTGACTTCCTCATTGAACAGTTGTCCTCCATCAAAAGAAAAACCTCTAAAATTATCTTTGCTATGCCCGTTTTGTAGACGATGTATGTTCGTTTTGTCCCAACATCTGTTATTTCTTGTTATTCATTCATAGATTTATTGTTGTTAATGTTTCACGTAGAAGTTATTGTCATCATAGTTTGTTGTTAAATCTTCAGGAGTTATCTGTTATTGCTATACTTTCAAAGTCTACTTTAATTTTCCGAAATCCAAATTAATATTAAAATATTGTTTGTTATTATCTGTTATCTGTTATGCTGTCTGTTTGTTGTTATAATACTTTCTTAATGTTATTATCTGATATTGTTGTTACGTTGCTATCTTGTTGTTATTACTTTTTGTTGCATTGATGTTTTGTTCAATGGTATATGCAGCTTCTCTTATTATTTCAAATGCAATTTTTATCTTTCCATTCTACAAATATATAATATTTTGTAAATGGTGTATCCGTTGGAATAAATACCGAAGAAACACTCAAAATATTTGCTGTTTGTTATTCAAAACAAAAATGAAATTCCGCTATTGACATTTACAAGGTGGATACTATGATGAAGTTCAAGCATGTAGATGTGGGATTTGATACAAGGGAAGCTATTTCGAAGGAAACCCCCATCCAAGATACCTATGCTATTGTTTCGAACCGAATGTTCTAAATGTCTCAAGAGTATTTGTTCCTGTCTTATGAAGAAATCGCCCCTAGCTTACACTTTGACGAAACATTTAACCTTTTGTGACCCAGCAGTGGTGTCTTCAGCTGCTGTTTTAGCAACTAAAAGGCTAAAAGGCTAAAGCAAATCTTTTGCCAACGGTATCGAATTTTATCAAATGGCAAAGCATCAATAGAGAGGGGATTATCCACTAAAAAAAATATTCAGTAGGAAATTTGTCACAAGAGAATCTTGAAGCTCAAAGATTTGTTTGGGAAGGAATGGATCACAAATAACACTGGGTGGTACGTTTTGTAGAAAACCGCCCAATTTTCATTTTGAAGTCAGCTAAAGATTGTCTAATTAAATATTCTAAAACCCAAACAAGAACAGTGAGGTCAGCCCTAAAAGCAATATTTACTTCCGAAGCCTTATTAAGCTGCTTTGTTAACTGCAATGTTACCAAAGGTCCACTTGGTAAATCCATTGTTAAGAGACAGGCTCTGTTACCTGATGCCATTTCAGAAATTGGTATGTGTTTTAAAAACACCCAGCTCCCCCCAGCTAGACGATAACTCCTGTGGAATATACGTGTGTATCTTCTCTGATTGGGTGGCCCGCTGCCTAAACTTCACCCGTAGCTTTTGCCCGCTCGTGGCCCGGAAATCCCTATTCCGGGTCCTTATTTGTCAACGCTTTGATAAAGACTACGGGACGCTGGAACCCGAACCCAAGAGAGGCGACCGTTCCGTCGGCACGCCACCACCCGTCCAACCACCCAGGCTCGTCTTGTGCTCCCCAAAGGACGATGTGGTTCTCGGCCCCTTCACAGACCACGACCCTCTTCTCCAAGAGTTAGAGAAGGCCATTAACGCCCCTTCGTGTGCGACCATCTCGCCTTTCTTCCCCTCACTAATGAAAACCGTGGGTGGAGAGGACATGGGCAACGCCAATTATCTAACAACCAAGCCAACCAAGGAAAGGTAGTTACAAAACACTTTATTGACGGGTTCACTCACAGCCACCTCAAATAAACATTCACATTGAAAAGATATAATACTGTTTTCCAGCCCTCCCTACAACATTGGCAAGTCCACGAGGAAAAGTTCCTATCAACGAAAAGAAAATCAAGGACTTGAAGAGGCTGGCCCATTATCTTATAGGATATGACGGCTTTTACGACATCATATACCAGTGGCCATGCTGTATGAGGATGAATGAATGACTTGGACATTAAGTAACCTAAAAAATAGGTTTTTATTGTATGTTTCATTCATTTTGCTTTTACTGAACACTGGTTTTAGTGAAAGAACACACTTTTTTAGCCTTTTAATGTCTTTTATGGTTTATCAATCACAAAACATGTAAAAATTGTTCCTTTTGATGCTTTATTAATAATATTTCAAGTAAAAGTGTGTTCTTATTTGACATCCCAGTGTTGTTAACCTTCAACAAAAAGGAATTTTTGTTTAAAAAAAGTTATTTTATTGCAGAAACCCGTCAAGTGAATTAAAAAACTGTTTATTTTAAAAATAAAAAAGTCAAAACAATATGGACCCTAATTTGTATTGAGGGGGTATTGGTCTGCTATATTAAATTTTTTCTAGGCTAAAATTTAAAAACATAATTATTATAGCATAACATAATTATAACATATAACATCATTATCTCAATTAGAAAGTTTTGTTTGTTTTTCTGAAAATCTATAACAGCGCACTTAACGGGTTTCTGAAATAAACGATTCAATTATGAACGCTAAGTTAACCGGGTGAAAATAGTAAGTGGTCCACTTGATTTCTGGCATATTGCTAATGTTGTTGTAACAGTTGTTACTTATCGTATTGTTATTTGTTAAAGTTAACTACGGTTATTAAACAAGTAAACGTAAATTACCGATTGTGTTATGTAGACAGGGTTGAGACATGAGTTACAGTGTGAAATTCATTCACCATACCCTAAATTGACTTTCACACCACCACTATATAAGCCCTTCATAAGCCACTCTCTACAAGTTCCGTGACATACGCGAATCTTCCTCCTTTTCATCCTCGGCTTCTGGTCAGCCGAGCGCTTTACACGAACTGTCGCCGGGTCCCTTGGAGGATACCCCCGCTTCGGTCGTGAGTCATCCCTGCGGGGACACAGAGCACAGCTGCCATGATCTCCAACTATGTCCGTGTTGTTGTTAATAAATTACAGGAGCTCGCCAGTGATGCTTGAGAACGTGAATGATGAATGAAAGAGTGTGAATGTGGTGGCCACCAAATGAATGAGAATGATTGAGCATGATTAGTTGATCCGTGTATTTTGTTAACATAATTAATAGAGGGCATACGACATTGAATGTACATAAATATAATATGGTAAAATGTGGGTACAGTGATAAAATATATTTTGTGTGTAGATTGGTAAATTTAAATTTTAAGAATTCAAGAAAGAGTGTAACATTATGTTTGTTCTTAATATGTTATGAAATAAGTCTTATTAGGTACAGCCTATGGATTCTGAATGTGTCTAACTAATTACTCAAAAGAAGTAGACTTTATTAGAAGAGATGTCAATATTTTATGAGTATTGAATGTTATGACTATTATGTTGCAAAGAATAGAGTGTAGGAATAATATTGGGATTTAATGTTAAATATGATTTTTATGTCTTGTTACTGCTATTACGATCGAATATTGTGGGTTAGTTGTAACACTGATGGATAATAATACTTGGTAATAAGTACTGTAGGGAGTGTAGTAGCCACGAGCTGGTTGCCGGCGACAGGATGTCTGGCGCTGCGTCGACAGATTCCTGAGCGCTCGCTGCTACTGCACGTTCATTGTACAGTTGGCACGTGCAATTGTGACCAGGATTTCTGCCTTTGTTCATATAGTTAATGAATCTAGCTTACCAAATGTAAGAATGTGTTAGCACCGAATATAAATGTTAAGGTGAAAAAAAATGTAATAAAAATAGTAATAAAAGTAAAAATAAAATCCGGGTGCAGGTCAAAGAACACGATCTGTTAATGTTAGTGCATTACCAATGAACTTTCTTTCTATGTAACCTTATAGTTGTTTGACAATTCTTTTCTTGTTCGAATAAGCATAAAATGCGTGATGTGTTTTATTGTTTAGACAAAACAATATATATGTATATATAACTTTGTGCGTAATACATGTACTGTCACTGGCTTTCTTTGATTTATCTTGAGTCATGTAATAAGATGTAGTAGTTTAAGTCATTGTAAAATATTGTAACCTAATATATTGTTTAAAAGTTGTTCACAGTATATATGAGCCGAATGCCGCCGTATTGAGAGCGAGAGCCGAGGTAGCGATACACAGCTGACATATATGACACGCTGAGCGCAGCATTCTTGGAGCACGTTGGCCATACAACAACTGCTCACCGCCCAGCTGCTAAACCATGATACAACCAAGTTGCAAACAACTGTGAGTTTATTCCAATGACTCGACATTTGTGTGAAGAGCCATAATAACGAACTCTTTTAACAAGAGACGATAAATTTCGCTACCACCGGCCACGCTAGCGACTCCAAATACTTATTAGCGGCCTAGTTGAAGACCATAGTTGTTAAGTAATAATGAAATATTAATTAAAGGGTTAAAATCCGTAGTAGCTTTGTGTATATTGGGTATTGTGTAAAATTTTTTTTTATGTATTTCTCTAAGTTTCTTTCTTGCTGTATATCAATAGGGTAAATCGAAAATTGAGCACTCTTGTGACTGGTAATATTAGTGAATGTGTATCATGTAAATTGTATTGCAGCAGAATCTAAAGTTTTCTTACATATCCTGTAAGGGCAACGATTTAGCGGTATTGAGTAATATGCTTTCTATGACTGTAAATATAGAGGCCAAAGTACTAGATTCGATATAACGTTAGTTACTATTAGTGGACTGCATATTTCTCTTGAGTATTTGTCTGTAATGTTTAAATGACATAATGTTCACTTATGACCGGGTTGTTAGAAATTTAACTAGAGAAAAGTTTTATTGTTTGTGGTTGAACTAAGTTCCGATGTTATTACTCGATCAAGTTAGAACTCAGTATAAGTATCCATGTAGCCAGAGTATTCTAGTAGGATTGTAGAGACGTAGTTGGCGACGGATGTACGTCGCGTAGTCAGCAATTTCTCACATGTAGGCAGTAACTCGATGCAGAACTAGGGCACATGTGTGTGCTGCGCACATTGATGATTAGATTACATTTCCTGTAAACAGGCTAGGGCATAAGACAGCTGTTTGATGAGATTTATGCGATGTAACTGTCTGTAGATAAGGACTATAATCTAAATATGATGTGGCTAAGCCAAGCTGAGTAATAACTTGTTAGAATATTTGTTATAGACTCACGATAATATTCATTGTATTAAATATTTAGGAGGGGTATTCAAGGAGTTAAATGTTGTTGTTTATTATAATTGTTTTAAAGATTTAAAGGGTAGTCTAGGTCATATTGTTTTATAAGACTTGACATTGTGCGTATTATTTCTATAATGAATTCGGGTTGCTATTGTATGGCGCATTGTAATATTGTATTATTTTGATTAAGAATGTATACGGCGTCTCGTTCCTTCCCAAAACATGCTTTAGGAGTAGGGACTTAGATGAGGTTCCCCAAAAGTACTATTAATCTTCTTGTATCTTTGTGTGTTAATTGGTAGGCCCCACAACCATGTAAGAGTTAGATTAGGCAATAGACGCCCTGATCTCCGATCTCTCTCTGTCTCTCTCTCTGCACCCAGAACATCCAGATCATCAACCGGCAAGAAGACTTAGAGTAGCCGCCAGCACAAAGACTCTTTAGTGAAAACTGTGTCACCATCCGATGGAACATTCTGTAGCCAGGACCTGAGGACCAAGGCCCTCTGATCGAAGCCCTCAAGTGACCATCCGGTGAAGTGCCGCAAACTTTGAGTGTTAAGAAAACTCCCTCCGGAACTTTTCTTCAGCTAAGTAGGGGGAGTGTGACGATGGGTCCCATTTCCCATCGTCGGGACTAGTCACCCATCACAATTCCCCGACTGTGGCAGCCTGATTCCCGTGTTTGGAGAGAGGTGGTAGGACTGGACTAGAGCAGCAGTCAGTGAGTCGTCAGTCAAGAAGGCAGAGTGTGGTTGCGTGGTCGAGAGTCGGTGGTGACGGACGAGTGCGGACCGCGGCACGGGGGAAATTACTGAAGAAGATGGCATCTTAAGACTACTGTACTACTTAGAGGAGAGCAGGAGGAGAGAGGACGAGGGGCGAGACGAGGAAGAGGACCAACTGTCGCGTAGGAGTGAGGGCAGTTTGGAATTGTTTGTAGGGCTGAGACAAGGGAGGACAAGCGTCGTCAGGGACCAAGTAACAAATAAAGATAAAGTTTCAAGGTAAGCCTAGTCTATTTGTTCTGAGCTACACCCCCCCCCCCCCCCCGTTACTACCCCTTCTGGAGAAGGGCTACGTGACAGTAGTTATTAATACATACTTTAAATAACATACTTTAAAGAAATGTATTTTTTTGTTGTTGCTTGAAATGAAATTTACATCATATTTGATCATATTTCTAAACAAGTCAACAACTAACAAACATTACATAAATTTCCAACAAAAAAATGCCTTCCCGGTCATATATAAAATCTGTTTTTTCTTACGTTTAAGAGCATCTTCAAGAAAGTACAAAAACTATGACTTAGAACCTGTAATGAATAAATGTTTTACAATGTGTTGGTACACCTGCGAGTGTACAGCTTTTAGTTTTTTTTTTAGACTCTCACTTGGAAAGCGTGGCTCGCCATTGTGTGTAACTTTGTACCTACGTTCTAAATTATAATAAATATTTTTATGATTAAAGTCAAGCATATAATTTAGTAAAGCCCTCTCCCATAAAAATAGTACATGGCGCGTCTGAATTGTGTAAAATGGGAGAGGTGAAGAGTTATGAAATAGTGAAATACAGTGATGTACAAGTGATGACAATGTACAAATGTACAGTGATGACAATTGAAAAACAATAGTTGATTCTATGATAGAATATTAATTACATACACACAAAAGCATTGATAGTTCCATGTAAAAACGGTCCTATTCGACGCACTATAAGTGCTCTATTCGACGAAGTTTGCACTCAGACCTTCACTTTCACCCATATAAAATAACAATCGTCCAAAAACTTCAGCAAAATTCGTCGAATAGAGCGATCAGACATGCCAAGAGCAGCAGCTTGTCTACGCGCCGGGCGATGCGGGCTCGTTAGCAGTAGCACAGCTTGTCGCACTCGCTCCACGTTCTCGGCGGAACGTTCGGCCTGTAGGCCTACGTTTTGCAGTTGATCCTGTAGATCTAAAGGTATCCACCCACAATTTGATAGTGTTTCGGGATGGGATACGTTCCCCACGAGCCACATTAAAACAAAACTTCTTTCTTCTATTCGAGTTCATCTCGCCCGTCTCGGTGATCAACCAAATGGCTTGAACACGGGTAGGCCCAGCCTCTTCACGTTGACTCGTTTCCTCGACCCATCGCCAAGCGTCACCCACATCTTCCTCCTTTTCATCCTCGGCTTCTGGTCAGCCGAGCGCTTTACACGAACTGTCGCCGGGTCCCTTGGAGGATGCCCCCGCTTCGGTCGGAGTCATCCCTGCCGGCGCAGCTGGGGTCTGGCCTGCCTAGACAACTTTGCACAACCGGGGTAAGCAGTCTTCCTTCCGAGCCCCTCGTTTCTCCCTGGCTTCCTAGGTCGATAGCCTCCGGGTGCTCTTTTACCGGCTCTTCATGTGGTAGCAGCTCTTGGGTCTCTGATCGTTCTCGGGGCGTCTTCACTCGATCACTATAGGCGTCACGGAAGGCTTCCAACAAGTCAGCCTCCGCGTTAATGGACAAGGCTGGAGAGGTTGGTCTTCCGTCTCTGGAGCATGAGGGTTTATCTACGACAACGAAATCATGTTCCGCTTCCATCGAACCACAGACATCGTACATATCTACGACGTCCTTGAACGGGTCTTCTTCGTCTCCGTCTCCGTCGGGGTCGATTTTGAGGTTTACCATCTCTTCGACCTTCATTACTTCCGGCTCCTCTACGGTGGAGAACCCTTTGACCAGATGCATCTTTTGCAAATCCTCCAACAACGTCGCCATCTGCAGCTGCAGACCTCTCTGAAGCTCCCCTTCGGTGTAAGTCGCAGGTGGTCTAGTAAAAAGGTCTTCGGTGGGTTTCGCTCGCTCGGCACCAGCGGTCCACACCCCATCCCTCCTCAGTACAGTGGATACCCATTTTCTAAGCTCCTTGCTAGATGGGGCCTTCACGGTTGTGGGATCTAATCTCGTGACGATACAATTTGCGTAATAGCAGAGGAAAACCCCACAGTCAATGGTGTTTGACTGCAGCTCTAAACCACCCAGATTCCCTTTCAGGGTCAACTCTCTGCGGCAATTTTATGGCCGATCCGGCAGGTCTCCCATTCGATGTAATTGACGCATTGCCGAAGTCATGAGGGATATTCCTGTCCCAGAGAGTCAAAGCTCCTGATTAATTTCTCCCTCATGAAAGCGGCCACCAGATACCAATGGCCTCTTCCCGCGGACTTCCCATCCGATTTCTTTGGGGCGGGGACATGTAAGGGAAACAGTAATCATAGGACGAAATATTGATGTTCTTGGTCCATCTGGCGACCATTTGCTGTTTGTTACTTAAAACAAAAACAGAAATTCTTCTATAATATACAGTATATAGTAGAAACACGAAATTATTAGATGCTACCTACCGCATATATAAATATGCGACCTCTATATTTTTTAGTGGTTGAAACCAATGCAAATTTACAAGTTGTTGGTGTAATTATCACTCAGATGGAAATAAATTAGGCTATTAGTGAAACATTGTGAGTTGTGTAATAGCCTGCAGAATAACCAAAAGAAAATTTGTATGCAGTTTTCCCCTAGCAAGGAAGACTTTAGCCTTATAATAAGGAAAGGTGTCTATCCAATTATCTGACAGACATGTCAAAATTGTGTGATACATCACTCCCACCAATGCTAGTATTCCACAACTCCAAAGTACAAGTTCCGAAGAGTACGAACACGCCTGCAAGGTGTGGTCACACTTTAATAATGCTTACCTCAAAGAGAATACAATGTTATATTTACGAACTGATGTGTTAATTCTTGGAGATGTTTTAAACATTTTTAGGAAGATTGTTTGTGCATTCTATTTAAGGAGTAATTGTTGCATAAAATATAATTGATATTTTTGTTTGGTTGATATTATTATACACATATACACATATAATCATAATAAAGCAAGCATTAATCAAAATAAATAATACTTAAATTAGCTAATATGTTTGAATACAAATGTTAATACTTGTATTTAATAGTGCTTCATTGGCAATCAAAAGGTTGCTAGTTTGGGTTCTGAGAAAATTGTGATGTTTTGAAACTGGATCTAGCTTTCCCTGATCATTGTGCTTGAAATGGTGATCCTGGCTAATAAAACAGCTAATCTTAGTAAGTAACAAATCTTCAAAGATCACTTCACTTCATTCTACACTCAAACATTACTGATATTTTGGTTAACATACATAGATGGTGTCCTAATTTGAATTAATTAATTCATAAAATTGATAATAACTTAAAGTTGGATTTTGGGGCTTTTAATAAATGGCCTTGGCTAAAAATGATATACACTCATACATAGGCTAGAATATGTATCTAGGTGTCACACTATCTTAATTGACAACTAAATTGAAATTCACTTGAAAGTAAAATGATTTACACTTTAATTTGCAAAGCTTTTTTTATTTTTATATGTGGTACGTTTTGTAGAAAACCGCCCAATTTTCATTTTGAAGTCAGCTAAAGATTGTCTAATTAAATATTCTAAAACCCCAACGAGAACAGTGAGGCCAGCCCTAAAAGCAATATTTACTTCCGAAGCCTTATTAAGCTGCTTTGTTAACTGCAATGTTACCAAAGGTCCACTTGGTAAATCCATTGTTAAGAGACAGGCTCTGTTACCTGATGCCATTTCAGAAATTGGTATGTGTTTTAAAAACACCCAGCTCCCCCCAGCTAGACGATAACTCCTGTGGAATATACGTGTGTATCTTCTCTGATTGGGTGGCCCGCTGCCTAAACTTCACCCGTAGCTTTTGCCCGCTCGTGGCCCGGAAATCCCTATTCCGGGTCCTTATTTGTCAACGCTTTGATAAAGACTACGGGACGCTGGAACCCGAACCCAAGAGAGGCGACCGTTCCGTCGGCACGCCACCACCCGTCCAACCACCCAGGCTCGTCTTGTGCTCCCCAAAGGACGATGTGGTTCTCGGCCCCTTCACAGACCACGACCCTCTTCTCCAAGAGTTAGAGAAGGCCATTAACGCCCCTTCGTGTGCGACCATCTCGCCTTTCTTCCCCTCA
This sequence comes from Macrosteles quadrilineatus, assembly GCF_028750875.1. Lineage (NCBI taxonomy): Eukaryota > Metazoa > Arthropoda > Insecta > Hemiptera > Cicadellidae > Macrosteles > Macrosteles quadrilineatus. Next base: position 282,797 of record NW_026542651.1, read on the forward strand.
CTAATGAAAACCGTGGGTGGAGAGGACATGGGCAACGCCAATTATCTAACAACCAAGCCAACCAAGGAAAGGTAGTTACAAAACACTTTATTGACGGGTTCACTCACAGCCACCTCAAATAAACATTCACATTGAAAAGATATAATACTGTTCCAGCCCTCCCTACAACATTGGCAAGTCCACGAGGAAAAGTTCCTATCAACGAAAAGAAAATCAAGGACTTGAAGAGGCTGGCCCATTATCTTATAGGATATGACGGCTTTTACGACATCATATACCAGTGGCCATGCTGTATGAGGATGAATGAATGACTTGGACATTAAGTAACCTAAAAAATAGGTTTTTATTGTATGTTTCATTCATTTTGCTTTTACTGAACACTGGTTTTAGTGAAAGAACACACTTTTTTAGCCTTTTAATGTCTTTTATGGTTTATCAATCACAAAACATGTAAAAATTGTTCCTTTTGATGCTTTATTAATAATATTTCAAGTAAAAGTGTGTTCTTATTTGACATCCCAGTGTTGTTAACCTTCAACAAAAAGGAATTTTTGTTTAAAAAAAGTTATTTTATTGCAGAAACCCGTCAAGTGAATTAAAAAACTGTTTATTTTAAAAATAAAAAAGTCAAAACAATATGGACCCTAATTTGTATTGAGGGGGTATTGGTCTGCTATATTAAATTTTTTCTAGGCTAAAATTTAAAAACATAATTATTATAGCATAACATAATTATAACATATAACATCATTATCTCAATTAGAAAGTTTTGTTTGTTTTTCTGAAAATCTATAACAGCGCACTTAACGGGTTTCTGAAATAAACGATTCAATTATGAACGCTAAGTTAACCGGGTGAAAATAGTAAGTGGTCCACTTGATTTCTGGCATATTGCTAATGTTGTTGTAACAGTTGTTACTTATCGTATTGTTATTTGTTAAAGTTAACTACGGTTATTAAACAAGTAAACGTAAATTACCGATTGTGTTATGTAGACAGGGTTGAGACATGAGTTACAGTGTGAAATTCATTCACCATACCCTAAATTGACTTTCACACCACCACTATATAAGCCCTTCATAAGCCACTCTCTACAAGTTCCGTGACATACGCGAATCTTCCTCCTTTTCATCCTCGGCTTCTGGTCAGCCGAGCGCTTTACACGAACTGTCGCCGGGTCCCTTGGAGGATACCCCCGCTTCGGTCGTGAGTCATCCCTGCGGGGACACAGAGCACAGCTGCCATGATCTCCAACTATGTCCGTGTTGTTGTTAATAAATTACAGGAGCTCGCCAGTGATGCTTGAGAACGTGAATGATGAATGAAAGAGTGTGAATGTGGTGGCCACCAAATGAATGAGAATGATTGAGCATGATTAGTTGATCCGTGTATTTTGTTAACATAATTAATAGAGGGCATACGACATTGAATGTACATAAATATAATATGGTAAAATGTGGGTACAGTGATAAAATATATTTTGTGTGTAGATTGGTAAATTTAAATTTTAAGAATTCAAGAAAGAGTGTAACATTATGTTTGTTCTTAATATGTTATGAAATAAGTCTTATTAGGTACAGCCTATGGATTCTGAATGTGTCTAACTAATTACTCAAAAGAAGTAGACTTTATTAGAAGAGATGTCAATATTTTATGAGTATTGAATGTTATGACTATTATGTTGCAAAGAATAGAGTGTAGGAATAATATTGGGATTTAATGTTAAATATGATTTTTATGTCTTGTTACTGCTATTACGATCGAATATTGTGGGTTAGTTGTAACACTGATGGATAATAATACTTGGTAATAAGTACTGTAGGGAGTGTAGTAGCCACGAGCTGGTTGCCGGCGACAGGATGTCTGGCGCTGCGTCGACAGATTCCTGAGCGCTCGCTGCTACTGCACGTTCATTGTACAGTTGGCACGTGCAATTGTGACCAGGATTTCTGCCTTTGTTCATATAGTTAATGAATCTAGCTTACCAAATGTAAGAATGTGTTAGCACCGAATATAAATGTTAAGGTGAAAAAAAATGTAATAAAAATAGTAATAAAAGTAAAAATAAAATCCGGGTGCAGGTCAAAGAACACGATCTGTTAATGTTAGTGCATTACCAATGAACTTTCTTTCTATGTAACCTTATAGTTGTTTGACAATTCTTTTCTTGTTCGAATAAGCATAAAATGCGTGATGTGTTTTATTGTTTAGACAAAACAATATATATGTATATATAACTTTGTGCGTAATACATGTACTGTCACTGGCTTTCTTTGATTTATCTTGAGTCATGTAATAAGATGTAGTAGTTTAAGTCATTGTAAAATATTGTAACCTAATATATTGTTTAAAAGTTGTTCACAGTATATATGAGCCGAATGCCGCCGTATTGAGAGCGAGAGCCGAGGTAGCGATACACAGCTGACATATATGACACGCTGAGCGCAGCATTCTTGGAGCACGTTGGCCATACAACAACTGCTCACCGCCCAGCTGCTAAACCATGATACAACCAAGTTGCAAACAACTGTGAGTTTATTCCAATGACTCGACATTTGTGTGAAGAGCCATAATAACGAACTCTTTTAACAAGAGACGATAAATTTCGCTACCACCGGCCACGCTAGCGACTCCAAATACTTATTAGCGGCCTAGTTGAAGACCATAGTTGTTAAGTAATAATGAAATATTAATTAAAGGGTTAAAATCCGTAGTAGCTTTGTGTATATTGGGTATTGTGTAAAATTTTTTTTTATGTATTTCTCTAAGTTTCTTTCTTGCTGTATATCAATAGGGTAAATCGAAAATTGAGCACTCTTGTGACTGGTAATATTAGTGAATGTGTATCATGTAAATTGTATTGCAGCAGAATCTAAAGTTTTCTTACATATCCTGTAAGGGCAACGATTTAGCGGTATTGAGTAATATGCTTTCTATGACTGTAAATATAGAGGCCAAAGTACTAGATTCGATATAACGTTAGTTACTATTAGTGGACTGCATATTTCTCTTGAGTATTTGTCTGTAATGTTTAAATGACATAATGTTCACTTATGACCGGGTTGTTAGAAATTTAACTAGAGAAAAGTTTTATTGTTTGTGGTTGAACTAAGTTCCGATGTTATTACTCGATCAAGTTAGAACTCAGTATAAGTATCCATGTAGCCAGAGTATTCTAGTAGGATTGTAGAGACGTAGTTGGCGACGGATGTACGTCGCGTAGTCAGCAATTTCTCACATGTAGGCAGTAACTCGATGCAGAACTAGGGCACATGTGTGTGCTGCGCACATTGATGATTAGATTACATTTCCTGTAAACAGGCTAGGGCATAAGACAGCTGTTTGATGAGATTTATGCGATGTAACTGTCTGTAGATAAGGACTATAATCTAAATATGATGTGGCTAAGCCAAGCTGAGTAATAACTTGTTAGAATATTTGTTATAGACTCACGATAATATTCATTGTATTAAATATTTAGGAGGGGTATTCAAGGAGTTAAATGTTGTTGTTTATTATAATTGTTTTAAAGATTTAAAGGGTAGTCTAGGTCATATTGTTTTATAAGACTTGACATTGTGCGTATTATTTCTATAATGAATTCGGGTTGCTATTGTATGGCGCATTGTAATATTGTATTATTTTGATTAAGAATGTATACGGCGTCTCGTTCCTTCCCAAAACATGCTTTAGGAGTAGGGACTTAGATGAGGTTCCCCAAAAGTACTATTAATCTTCTTGTATCTTTGTGTGTTAATTGGTAGGCCCCACAACCATGTAAGAGTTAGATTAGGCAATAGACGCCCTGATCTCCGATCTCTCTCTGTCTCTCTCTCTGCACCCAGAACATCCAGATCATCAACCGGCAAGAAGACTTAGAGTAGCCGCCAGCACAAAGACTCTTTAGTGAAAACTGTGTCACCATCCGATGGAACATTCTGTAGCCAGGACCTGAGGACCAAGGCCCTCTGATCGAAGCCCTCAAGTGACCATCCGGTGAAGTGCCGCAAACTTTGAGTGTTAAGAAAACTCCCTCCGGAACTTTTCTTCAGCTAAGTAGGGGGAGTGTGACGATGGGTCCCATTTCCCATCGTCGGGACTAGTCACCCATCACAATTCCCCGACTGTGGCAGCCTGATTCCCGTGTTTGGAGAGAGGTGGTAGGACTGGACTAGAGCAGCAGTCAGTGAGTCGTCAGTCAAGAAGGCAGAGTGTGGTTGCGTGGTCGAGAGTCGGTGGTGACGGACGAGTGCGGACCGCGGCACGGGGGAAATTACTGAAGAAGATGGCATCTTAAGACTACTGTACTACTTAGAGGAGAGCAGGAGGAGAGAGGACGAGGGGCGAGACGAGGAAGAGGACCAACTGTCGCGTAGGAGTGAGGGCAGTTTGGAATTGTTTGTAGGGCTGAGACAAGGGAGGACAAGCGTCGTCAGGGACCAAGTAACAAATAAAGATAAAGTTTCAAGGTAAGCCTAGTCTATTTGTTCTGAGCTACACCCCCCCCCCCCCCCCCGTTACTACCCCTTCTGGAGAAGGGCTACGTGACAGTAGTTATTAATACATACTTTAAATAACATACTTTAAAGAAATGTATTTTTTTGTTGTTGCTTGAAATGAAATTTACATCATATTTGATCATATTTCTAAACAAGTCAACAACTAACAAACATTACATAAATTTCCAACAAAAAAATGCCTTCCCGGTCATATATAAAATCTGTTTTTTCTTACGTTTAAGAGCATCTTCAAGAAAGTACAAAAACTATGACTTAGAACCTGTAATGAATAAATGTTTTACAATGTGTTGGTACACCTGCGAGTGTACAGCTTTTAGTTTTTTTTTTAGACTCTCACTTGGAAAGCGTGGCTCGCCATTGTGTGTAACTTTGTACCTACGTTCTAAATTATAATAAATATTTTTATGATTAAAGTCAAGCATATAATTTAGTAAAGCCCTCTCCCATAAAAATAGTACATGGCGCGTCTGAATTGTGTAAAATGGGAGAGGTGAAGAGTTATGAAATAGTGAAATACAGTGATGTACAAGTGATGACAATGTACAAATGTACAGTGATGACAATTGAAAAACAATAGTTGATTCTATGATAGAATATTAATTACATACACACAAAAGCATTGATAGTTCCATGTAAAAACGGTCCTATTCGACGCACTATAAGTGCTCTATTCGACGAAGTTTGCACTCAGACCTTCACTTTCACCCATATAAAATAACAATCGTCCAAAAACTTCAGCAAAATTCGTCGAATAGAGCGATCAGACATGCCAAGAGCAGCAGCTTGTCTACGCGCCGGGCGATGCGGGCTCGTTAGCAGTAGCACAGCTTGTCGCACTCGCTCCACGTTCTCGGCGGAACGTTCGGCCTGTAGGCCTACGTTTTGCAGTTGATCCTGTAGATCTAAAGGTATCCACCCACAATTTGATAGTGTTTCGGGATGGGATACGTTCCCCACGAGCCACATTAAAACAAAACTTCTTTCTTCTATTCGAGTTCATCTCGCCCGTCTCGGTGATCAACCAAATGGCTTGAACACGGGTAGGCCCAGCCTCTTCACGTTGACTCGTTTCCTCGACCCATCGCCAAGCGTCACCCACATCTTCCTCCTTTTCATCCTCGGCTTCTGGTCAGCCGAGCGCTTTACACGAACTGTCGCCGGGTCCCTTGGAGGATGCCCCCGCTTCGGTCGGAGTCATCCCTGCCGGCGCAGCTGGGGTCTGGCCTGCCTAGACAACTTTGCACAACCGGGGTAAGCAGTCTTCCTTCCGAGCCCCTCGTTTCTCCCTGGCTTCCTAGGTCGATAGCCTCCGGGTGCTCTTTTACCGGCTCTTCATGTGGTAGCAGCTCTTGGGTCTCTGATCGTTCTCGGGGCGTCTTCACTCGATCACTATAGGCGTCACGGAAGGCTTCCAACAAGTCAGCCTCCGCGTTAATGGACAAGGCTGGAGAGGTTGGTCTTCCGTCTCTGGAGCATGAGGGTTTATCTACGACAACGAAATCATGTTCCGCTTCCATCGAACCACAGACATCGTACATATCTACGACGTCCTTGAACGGGTCTTCTTCGTCTCCGTCTCCGTCGGGGTCGATTTTGAGGTTTACCATCTCTTCGACCTTCATTACTTCCGGCTCCTCTACGGTGGAGAACCCTTTGACCAGATGCATCTTTTGCAAATCCTCCAACAACGTCGCCATCTGCAGCTGCAGACCTCTCTGAAGCTCCCCTTCGGTGTAAGTCGCAGGTGGTCTAGTAAAAAGGTCTTCGGTGGGTTTCGCTCGCTCGGCACCAGCGGTCCACACCCCATCCCTCCTCAGTACAGTGGATACCCATTTTCTAAGCTCCTTGCTAGATGGGGCCTTCACGGTTGTGGGATCTAATCTCGTGACGATACAATTTGCGTAATAGCAGAGGAAAACCCCACAGTCAATGGTGTTTGACTGCAGCTCTAAACCACCCAGATTCCCTTTCAGGGTCAACTCTCTGCGGCAATTTTATGGCCGATCCGGCAGGTCTCCCATTCGATGTAATTGACGCATTGCCGAAGTCATGAGGGATATTCCTGTCCCAGAGAGTCAAAGCTCCTGATTAATTTCTCCCTCATGAAAGCGGCCACCAGATACCAATGGCCTCTTCCCGCGGACTTCCCATCCGATTTCTTTGGGGCGGGGACATGTAAGGGAAACAGTAATCATAGGACGAAATATTGATGTTCTTGGTCCATCTGGCGACCATTTGCTGTTTGTTACTTAAAACAAAAACAGAAATTCTTCTATAATATACAGTATATAGTAGAAACACGAAATTATTAGATGCTACCTACCGCATATATAAATATGCGACCTCTATATTTTTTAGTGGTTGAAACCAATGCAAATTTACAAGTTGTTGGTGTAATTATCACTCAGATGGAAATAAATTAGGCTATTAGTGAAACATTGTGAGTTGTGTAATAGCCTGCAGAATAACCAAAAGAAAATTTGTATGCAGTTTTCCCCTAGCAAGGAAGACTTTAGCCTTATAATAAGGAAAGGTGTCTATCCAATTATCTGACAGACATGTCAAAATTGTGTGATACATCACTCCCACCAATGCTAGTATTCCACAACTCCAAAGTACAAGTTCCGAAGAGTACGAACACGCCTGCAAGGTGTGGTCACACTTTAATAATGCTTACCTCAAAGAGAATACAATGTTATATTTACGAACTGATGTGTTAATTCTTGGAGATGTTTTAAACATTTTTAGGAAGATTGTTTGTGCATTCTATTTAAGGAGTAATTGTTGCATAAAATATAATTGATATTTTTGTTTGGTTGATATTATTATACACATATACACATATAATCATAATAAAGCAAGCATTAATCAAAATAAATAGTACTTAAATTAGCTAATATGTTTGAATACAAATGTTAATACTTGTATTTAATAGTGCTTCATTGGCAATCAAAAGGTTGCTAGTTTGGGTTCTGAGAAAATTGTGATGTTTTGAAACTGGATCTAGCTTTCCCTGATCATTGTGCTTGAAATGGTGATCCTGGCTAATAAAACAGCTAATCTTAGTAAGTAACAAATCTTCAAAGATCACTTCACTTCATTCTACACTCAAACATTACTGATATTTTGGTTAACATACATAGATGGTGTCCTAATTTGAATTAATTAATTCATAAAATTGATAATAACTTAAAGTTGGATTTTGGGGCTTTTAATAAATGGCCTTGGCTAAAAATGATATACACTCATACATAGGCTAGAATATGTATCTAGGTGTCACACTATCTTAATTGACAACTAAATTGAAATTCACTTGAAAGTAAAATGATTTACACTTTAATTTGCAAAGCTTTTTTTATTTTTATATGTGGTACGTTTTGTAGAAAACCGCCCAATTTTCATTTTGAAGTCAGCTAAAGATTGTCTAATTAAATATTCTAAAACCCCAACGAGAACAGTGAGGCCAGCCCTAAAAGCAATATTTACTTCCGAAGCCCTATTAAGCTGCTCTGTGAAGTGCAATGTTACGACCTTTGGTAACATTGCACTTCAACTTGCAAAGCTTTTTTATTATTTTTATAGGTGGTACGCTTTGTAGAAAACCACCCAATTTTAATTTTTAAGTCGGCTAAAGATTGTCCAATTAAATATTCTAAAACCCCAACTACCCCAACAAGCAATATTTACTTCCGAACCCCTATTAAGCTGCTCTGTGAAGTGCAATGTTACCAAAGGTCCACTTGGTAAATCCATTGTTAAGAGACAGGCTCTGTTACCTGATGCCATTCCAGGAATCATTGCTATGTGTTTTAAAAACACCCAAAGGGCTAAGTCCTCCCCCCCACCCAGCTAGACGATAACACCTGTGGAATATACGTCTGTGTCTTCTCTGATTGGGTGGCCCGCGGCCGAAACCTTACCCGTAGCTTTTGCCCGCTCGTGGCCCGGAAATCCCTATTCCGGGGCCTTATCCGCCAACGCTTTGATAACAAGGACTACGGGATGCTGGAACCCGAAGACCCCAAGAGGGATGACGTTTCGCTGGCACGCCACCACCCGTCCAACCACCCAGGCTCGTCTTGTGGTACCCAAAGGACGATGTGGTTCTCGGCCCCTTCACCGACCACGACCCTCTACTCCAAGAGTTAGAGAAGGCCAACGCCCCTTTGTGTACGGCCGTCTCGCCATTCAGATGTTATTGTTTATTCAATGTAGTCAGTACCTCTAACCTTATTCAGAGAGAGTACACTTTAAAAGTAAGTGATCACCAAATTACTTAATACAGTGATTTAGATGGTCACATTAACATCCCAAGCAGAGTCACGCCCACACTTGAAACTGAAATTTGTCAGACTGTAGATAGTGTAGTTGACGTTAATGACGAAGTTTTGATTGCACCTTTCATAAGTAGTTCTCCAGAAGAACCACCTCTGCATATAGCAATTAACAATGATACAAATTGTGACCCTGATCAGCTAATAGTTCATGGAGGGCAAGTTTTACAAGAATTTAATAGAAGCATTAAAGCACATCAGTGAAAATTGCTCCTTAGTAACAATCGAAATGATTTTACCCAATGGGGAACCAGAAAGTGGCGTAGATGCTGGAGGGGTATTCAGGGACTGTATAACAGAATTTTGGACAAGCTTTTATGAGAAGTGTACAGTTGGGACAAATTGCAAAATACCGTATCTCAGACATGACTACAGCGAAGAAGAGTGGTGTTCTGTGGGGAAAATCCTAAAGAGAGGATGGATCCAAGCTAATTATTGGCCAATAAAATTGGCACCTCCTTGCCTTGAACAGTGCATTTTCTGAGTCCTGAGCGGTTCTTATTCTTTTTTACAACATTTAAGTTTGTACGATAAGGAAATAATAGAAAAAGCAATTAATGATTTTGACTCAGTAGACAAAGAAGAACTACTTGATGTGCATAATAGACTACAAGCAAAATGGATTCCTTCTAGTACAAATTGTATCTCCTCTTTCACCCACCATTCAACCTTCAATGTTAAATCCACCATTAACTTCTGTCTCTGTTTTATCAGAAACACCTACCACCAATTAGCAATGTAATACAACATCAAATCAATGAAGAAGCCATAGTGGAAGTCAATCTCTACATCCCCTCAACTATTTTTTGTCATACATAATGTACAAATAAAAAAATTGAATAAACATTTGAATACAATTTGAATAAAAAAAGCGCGTTTATGTGACCCGCCAGGGGGAAAGGGACCTTATCTTCCTGGCCAAAATTTTACAGTACAGCAAGTTTTAGAGGATTGGGTCAGTAATTACATTTTCAGATTTTTATTGTTTTTTACTCTATGTGGGTTTCTAAACATCATTTCGTCCAGTATACACTTGCCTTAAATGGGGAACGTGGTTAATTTTTTTTTTTACCCTTTGCAAAGTAGAGAAAAGGGACCTTAACTTCCCCAATGCTATTTATATGGTTGGAAGTTAAGGTCCCTTTTCTTTGAGCGTCTTATTACACAGTATTATCAGTTAAACTCTTTAGTAACAGCTGTTTTGGCTTCCAGTCAACTACCTTATCTTATCTACTTTTCCTTATATTGTCCAGTGTGAGACATTCTTTCCTTTAGTCACTGTTGTCGTCTCGCTACAGTAACATTGTTCTGAGCAAATATGGAGGATAACATAGCAAAATTTGTTAATGATAGTATTTTTACTGGCTTAATAACTGATGATTTTCGTTAAGTATGTTAAGATTATTTTGCTAGAAATGTAAGTTCTGATTCATCCGATTCTGAACCTAAAATTGAAATGTGGAGAAATTAGCTAATAATGATTCGCCTACAGATGTTGTGAAATATTTAAATGTTGGTGAAATACCCACTCTTGAGGTACGTTTTTTGTCAATTAAAATGTATTTTATTATTACTGTGAAAATACAATTGATTTAATTAATAACTATGTAAACTAGAGTATTATTGTACATTTTAGCGAATTTCCCTATAGGGAAGTAGCTATTACCGTAGGTCTCATGGTAAGACCTAGGCCCGGGACCGATTTACTTTCTCATTTTGATGTCCCCAGAGGCCAAAAACACCATTCGTTCAAATTTTTATATATCTATATATAGATATATATATAAATATATATATATATATATATATATGTGTCCATCCGCACGATGACTTGAGTAATTTTTGTCCGATTTTGATAAAATTTGGTTTGAAGGTGTAAGGCGGGATAAACTCGAACGAGTTCGCGAACCAGCATGATCGGACTATGGGAACGGGGGTTTACGGGGGGTTTTATGGGGTAAAAATAGGTTTTTCCCATTTTTGACCCAAAAAAAATAAAATTTTGCAAAATCTTTTCAAACCATTTTGTAGAGCTTAAAAAAACAAATAATTTAGTATATTGAAGTGTTACTATGCGCCTAATGGTTACGGAGAAAATTCCAAAAAAATGTAAATTTTAAATTCCCATGTTATTCTTATGGAGAATGAGTAAACTGTTGTAGTTTGCTTGTTTATGAACATATTTTGATCAAATTTGGAAAATGTTTTTATTTCTTACTAACTATTAACATTTTACAAAAAAAAGTTTTACCCTCCCTGATGCAGCAAACCTAAGCACCTGTTAAAATAGGTAATTCTATTTAAATAGGAAATAAATGTTAAATTTTTAAGTAGACATTTTAGTGTAAATCCAATCAGACATATGGAAATTCGCTTAGTCTGCAGGTTTGCTGCGGCGGGGGTATTCTAATCAAATGGGATAATTTTTTATAGACTTAACTTATTGTAAAAACTTTAAATAATACATTTATCAGTATTTTTTGTTTGTACCACTGGTAATAAAATGTTATTGCACAGGACCTTGGCAATGCGCAAGAAGATCTGATTGAGTGAAAATATATCTATTGAAGAAATTGCTGTTGAAGAATTAGATGGCGAGCCAGATATTATTGGAGAGGAAGTGGCAAACGGTGCAGATCAAGAAATTTGGATGAGTGAATAATATGAATTTTAAGAGCGTTGAATCATTACTAGGCCTTACAATTTTAGTTAAGTCTAAAGGACTTCGGAATATTTTCTTAATTTTAATTAGTTTGGGAACTTACTAAGAAACCTTAGGCATAATGAATACACTAAGTAAAGATTTTAAGACCAAAGCTATGAAAAATTTAAGAGGTATTTACACTTGTGACGCTTCAAGAAACAGAATAGGGGGACAGGTTATTTGTTAGTTATACCTAAGGCCTTAGGTAAAATATTATACAGATTTTTTTCAGGTACCATTTCTTCAAGATGAAGTTGCGGCCGAATTCGACGCAGAAATAAGAGCAATAAAATTAGAGGGATGCTGTAAACGGAAATGCAGCAACTCGTTTAAAGCAGGTTAGTTATTGAAGAACTTTTTGGATAGCGCAGGTCTAGATTACTACATTGAAGGTACAAATCAACTTGATTTAGTAATTTTAGGACAGACACGTGCTATGTGTAGGCAGAGCAATGAAGTGAAAACTGGCAGAGTTTGTAAGGAGAAAAAGAGACAAAGGCTTTGAATGATGTACACATTATCTGGCCAAACTGTTTGTGAACGATTATTCCTAGCTGCAAATGAAATAAAAATAAAACGGTTCAAACGTTTATTTTAACATTTTAAGGGTAATGGGATGGAACCCCCGGTTCACCAAAACTACAAACGTACAAAAAAAAACACGTATTGTAAAGAAGACTCTGAAAATGCTGTGCTTTTCATAAGGAATTTTTCAGAAGAGTCTGCTCTTTTTATGCCGGGTCGTTTGACCAATCACAAGACTATAGTTAAACTTCCCTCGTCTGAATCTAAAACTTCATTGTATAGAATATACAAAAAAGCATGTATTGACGCATCAAAAAAGTTTGTTGGAGATAAGTCCCTTGGCGTTCCACACCACAGACACCTGAGTTGTATTTCGTATCAATTTCTCTTCAGGAAGTGGGGGAGAGGCTTGTTTGTTTGTCCCTTTGGAGAGGAGTGTGATCTTTTTTTTTTGGGGGGGGGAGGTTGAGCCGTGATTACTTTCCACGACTCATAATCAATGGTCAAATTGTTTTTTGTATAGTAGCTTAGTTGTTCGCCTTGTTTACTGTTAAAACGACCCTCAAGGAGGCTGTGTGTCATGTTCTTCTTACTCCCACCGTCAAGTGTCATAGGTTGCGTGGTGTTCTACGAGTTAACCTCGCAGACTTTTTTATCGTAATAATTCTCCTTTTGGTCAGCTTAATAATGCAAAGTTGTTTAAGTTTTTCACTTTGTGCTTAGTCTGCGAGGTTAAGGAGTAAATTTAGAGCGCCTTTTGGGTAAGTTTTGCACATTTCTTGAAACTTCAGTAAAAGTTTTAGTGGACACATCTGTATACCTTAGATACTGAGATTATAAAAGAGAAGCAGCGTATTAACTAATACCCCCGCCGCAGCAAACCTGCAGACTAAGCGAATTTCCATTTGCCTGATTGGATTTCCACTAAAATGTCTCCTTAAAAATATCACATTTATTCCCTATTTAAATAGAATCAGTTTAACACATACTTAGGTTTGCTGCAACAGGGAGGGTAAAAGTGTTTTTTTATGTAAAATGTTAATAGTTAGTAAGAAATAAAAACATTTTCCAAATTTGGGCAAAATATGTTAATAAACAAGCAAACTACAACAGTTTACTTATTCTCCATAAGAATAACATGAGAATTTTAAATTTACATTTTTTTTGGAATTTTCTCCGTAACCATTAGGCGCATTATAACGCTTCAATATAGTAAATTATTTGTTTTTTTAAGCTCTACAAAATTGTTTGAAAATAAATTGCAAAATTTTATGTTTTTTGGGTCAAAAATGGGAAAAACCCATTTTTACCCCATAAAAGCCCCCATAAACCCCCGTTCCCATGGTCCGATCAAGCTGGTTTGCGAACTCGTTCGAATAAATGTAGGTTTACACGTTTGTACCAAATTTCATCAAAATCGGATCATTTTTGCTCGAGTTATCGCGCTAACGGACACACACACACACACACACACACACACACACACATATATATATATATATATATATATGAATTTGAACGGATGGTGTTTTTGGCCTCTAGGGACCTCAAAATGAAAAAAACAATCGGTCCCGGGTCCAGGTCTTACCATGAGTACTACGGTAATAGCTTATTCCCTATATGGGAAATTCGCTAAAATGAGGAACATTTTTTTAAATTTTCTTAGCAACCTGTGCATTTGCTACGTCCCAAATAGCACAAGATATTTAGTAGATATCTATTACTGTTGTTATTCAGTCTAAAGATATCTATAGCTATATCTGTACATATAGTAGATATCAAAACTAGTCTAACCATTGTATGTATACATTAACGGACGTATTGTAGATATCCACTCTTAAATGTTTGGTAGATGTTTATGTAAAATATCTCATAGATATCTGCATATATAGTATAAATATCTATAGATATTATTTTTTAAATGTTGATGAGATATATATGGTTAAATGTCGGCTAGACATCTATATTTAATCTAAAAAAGGGGACTGCAGAACTACTACCATAGTCAAGATTCATCTATGAATCTATAAATATTATAAACACCATTTGTTTTCACATACATGATTAATTCAATGCCTGAATCATATCTTAACCTTATAAACTACGTTGACCAATAATACACATAACATACTATCTATATTCAGTTCTTTAAGATGAAATACAAATATTAAAACCCTGTTTTGACCCTTATTTTTTATCCTCAAACCTCAAACAGTGATTCTATTCTAAGGCGGCAGTCTGTATGCAATTTTTCCTTGCTTTACATTCCAAGTTAATTTCACTTCTTTCAGCAAATTCTGATTCCCATTCCTGTATTTTCATTTTAAACTTTTGAATATTAATAATACTGTATAGTTTTAAGTGGTCTAAGTTATTAAAAATGCTGTAAAATGCCTTGGGCCGTGGTTGAGTTTTTGGCAAAGAACGAAGTGGAAGCCGTGCCGGTTTGTTGGCTCCAGGACAACGAAAAGAAGTGTTTCTGGCCCGAAAAATCATTTCGTCTAAGTGAACTTATCAAAAGACAGGTCCAACCTGATACCAGTTGGCGACTCTACGAAATAAGAGTCTTCGACCGTTATGGTAAGTTACATTTAAGTATAAATTATCTAATATAAAGTTAGTAACTTAAGTTATGAAATTATTTCTTAAGACCAGCTTGATTTATTTGTAGGGTGGTCGGAGGGGGGATGAAGAGCCATGTCCTATTCTGGAATTGGCCTAGGGCCTAGTGCTTCATTTTCGTCATTCCCGATGGGCTTACTGAATAGGCTTAAGACATTTTTTTAGTTATAACTAGCCTATAAGTTAATCTTTTTGCAGGCCTAAGTTACCGAATTGGATATAGGTCTAGCCTAGGCTAGCCTCAGTTTAACGCTTTACTTAATTCTACTGTGATACACCTTCATATTGAATACGCGAAACTTACTGTGTAAGTCTGTTATAGGCCGTAAAGGACTTTAAGAACCAATGTCTTATCGTAAGCTTACCTATAGTTTCTTATTTTAGGACTATGCCTAACCTACTGACGAGAACATGGGCTTTTTATCTAGTTTGAACCATTACATTATTGTAGGCTAAGTTATTAATTACCAATTCGGCTTCATAGTAAGTTGCGCTATTTTAGGCCTACATGTAAGTTCAAGGTATTGGTTAGCCCATAGTGTGTTATTTTGCTTGAACCATTGCTAGGCCTAGTTGTAGCCTAAGTTGGGTGTACCGTACACGGTTCTTGAGCGGCTAAGTTAGCTAATTAAGCTACTCACCAGTAGCCTAGTCTAAAATAGTTTATTTTGAAACATTTCCTTATTGTAGGCCTACCGAATAGTCAAGAGCCTAGCCTGTTAGGCCCATTTATCTTAAACCAGTTGGCTTACTGAATACCTAAGTTTAGTTTGAATCATTGCCTTAACGTAGGACTACCGAAAAGGTTTTACTTAGGCCAAGGCTAGGTATTTTGTTATTTAGTTTGATCCATTGGCAAAGGAGAAAGTAAAAAACCGCATGTTGAAGTAAAAATGTAAAAAGTATTAAGTTAACTTACTTACATTTTCGTAAGTGGGATAGCTAAATTAAATGTTTGATAGGTACAACTTAAACTTACCAATTCCCGACACACACCGAATGCTGAAATCTCCAAGTTAATGCCTTTATCAAGCGTCTGCTTTAACGTATCGAATCAAATCAGTCTTTATTTTCTGTAAACATTGTACAACAATGTAATAGACAAAGTCAATGGTTGTAGACAAATTCAAAACAGTTATTAATGTAGGCTATCGAAATGTAACATTAACGTAACATTAATGTAACATTAACGATGTATTTCTGAAATAGTTATATACCGGTAACTTATTATTTGTAACAAATACCATAGATAACTAAACCCTAACCTAGTTTATGTTAACTGGTGCAGCTCGCTTTAACACGTTCGCTACTGAGCGTCGCATATATGCCACGCCGCGGTCTTTGCCACAGACTGAGGTAGGTATACATTTAAATCTTACACACAGACCGGCTTTCACTTCCGGATAACAGTACACACAGACCACGGGTAAAAACCTGTAAAACAGTGATCATTTACATCGTAATACGCTACAATCGTGTTGTAAATAATTAGTTCTTATTTTCTATTTTTATAACCTTTTGTAATGTCGCATTTTTGCGACGCCCGGTTTACAGCGAATACAATAGTGAAAACTATCATAGTTTTCTTGAAATAGGCTAGACCAAACGTCGCATATATGCGACAGTTCATTTTTGTTTGTTTTGAGGTAAAAGTAAGTAAAAAACAGATTATCCAAGAACAGTTTGTAACTAAACAAATACTGTAGGCCTATAAAAGCTACCGGTACATAGGATAATGCAGCATACATACTGCATAACTTACATTAATGTCTATACAATAATTATAAACATACCCCTACTTCAACTAATCAGTTGGGCCCTGCAGAATTAATGTTTAAGTTTGTTCCAAGAACTGAGACTACTATGCCAAAACCACCCACCGGGAGAGGAGAAGCAAGCCTTAAGCCTACTATCAAAGTGAAACTGAGTGAGTTTTTTGTGAACGATAAAGTTTTGACACAAATTGTTATCAGGAGAGAAAGTAGATGCCTGCGCGCATCATGACTCAGGTAGGCTCTGTTTTTTATTTGGTTAAGCTTGTTAATGTTAGTGTGAATCAAAAAAAGGTTAAAAAAATAAGCTTTTTGGATGACGCATTAAATCCACAACCCAGGGTGGATATTTCCTTAGATATACAGCCCAGGTCAACTTCAGAAACTGTTTCTGAACCAGACTAAAATTATGAAAACTCATTAGTGCCTCAGGCTGGTAGAATCGTACTAAGTTCAGTTTGAGTTTGAGTTTGTTATTTAATATAATAGATCTATTTTGTTGTGTTCTTATCAAGGTATGTTATACCAATAAACTCAATGTATAAGGTCACAAGACATTTAATCCTATGTTGAAGTTGATTTAATTTACAGGGGAGAAACATGATATATATACATATATGTTTTTCTATTAGTTGTGTTGTGTTAACGATATTTAGTTTGCATGTTGAAGAGTTTTAGAGTCGGAAAAATGTGATTCGTCTGTCTCATTTATCAGTATGATGTCGATGTTCCTTTTATTATATGACCATGTAATCAAGTAGTTTTTTTAGTTGAACTTAAGTATTAGTATTAACAGTAAACTGAATCATAATTTAAGTAGTTTCATTCGCCCAAAAAACATATCAGTAGTTACTAATTAATAAATAGTTGCTTGTATGAGTAGAATTGAAACAAGGTAGTAAAATATAGTGTACATACTGAAATTACTTTGGCTACAATTAAAAATCAATAGTTGATTTAATGATAGAATATTAATTACATACACACAAAGGCATTGATAGTTCCGTGTAAAAACAGTCCCTGCCATATTAATAGATACATTGATAATTTGAGGTCCGTAAGAACACGGTAGTTAGTGGCTACTTGCTTGATTATTTCATTTGCACGTTGGTTTGTCTGCCACATGTAGTTGTGATTGTTAGACGGACACATATACTTTTGTCCTCTAACACTAAATTACTAGATGAACTGCCACCGACTACACATTACCACCAGTACGAATTGTGACATTGACATTGCATTGACACTTTGAAAAATAAAAGCATGCTAAAATCTCGACTGCCAATAACAGTAAGTATGACTACATTCATTTCGATACCGAAGAAACACCAGAAACCTAAAAAAAACTTACTGTTTGTTATTCAAAAATAAAAACATGAAATTCCTTTATAGGATATATGGTAGATGCACGATACTATTAGATGCTGCCTACAGCACTTGTACGTTACGTCTATATTTTTTAGTGGTTGACACCAATGTAAATTTACAAGTTGTTGATGTAATTATCACTCAGATTGACACAAATGGGGCTATTAATGAAGCATTGACAATTTTTCACTCCTTCAATCCTGATATATATCCAACATTTAGAATGGTGAATTTTGCGATGGAAGAAATTTTTAGCTTGCAATGAACTGCCACCGACTACACATTACCACCAGTACGAATTGTGACATTGACATTGCATTGGGGTCAATGTCAAATTGAGGGAGAATTTAAGTCCCAGCCCAATAAAAATGAATAAAAACAAGATTTTTATTTAAATTTTAGGTTATAGTTAGGCTAAGCATTGTATTTATTTGTTAAAACAATATATATAGATATATAAAATAATTAAAGTCTTTAAAACAATTGAAATGTGTTTCATTTGTCAGGTCGCTCACTGTCCTCAAACCCCATTCCTCAAGTTTGATGTTATATTACGTGGTAAAAAAAATATATAATCAAAGGTTAAATACTACTTTTATATTGCCTTACCAATGTAGTTTGGCATAACGTAACAAACTAAAAAGTCACGAATCGGGAAAAGTTGAAAAAAATCCACTTTCTAAGTGTACCCAGAACAATGCTTCAGTTTGCCAGTAATTTTTAAATTTGCCGCCATTATTGGCACCAGCGTTCCACCGTCCAATTTTTGATCTCAGTGGAACGAGAATGAATCACTGTGTGCTCGTGTAGTGTGTTTTGTGAGAAGTATTTGTTAATTAAAGTGTAAAAATCATACTATCCTTGAAGTAAAAGGTATGTTAAGCATGCAAGTCAGGTCGCTCACTGTTTAGTTTTATACGATTTAACAGAAATACAGGTTAAATGTTAAACTAGTGTTGAAAAGAATCGCGGATGACATAACCTAGAAACGTTGCAGTTCATTTGGGCATCTCGCTAGCCACTAACTACTTAAAGCGCCAAAAATGTCCAGTCGCTCACTCGTCAAGCAGCTGACGTGAGCTACCTGACTAACGTCAGCGACCTGACCGCTGACGTGAGCGAGTTGACAACTAACGTGAGCGAGCTGACAAAACAACTCTAACTATTTGTGTTTGAGTTAAATTGACTGGATATATCTTTTATGTATAGTTTAAAACTTAAAGTTAACTTAGAGTTGTTATTAATTCCTGATTTTTTTTGTGTTTTATTTAAGATTTCTACTTTTGACAAAACAACTAAACTAGTTGTATTTGAGTTAAATTGACTGATATATCTTTTATGTATAATTTAAAAGTTAAAGTTAACTTAGAGTTGTTATTAATTCTTGATTTTTTTGTGTGTTTTATTTAAGATTGCTACTTTTGACAAAACAACGCAAACTATTAGTAATTGACTTAAATCGACTGATATATCTTTTATGTATAATTTAAAACTTAAAGTTATTAGAGTCAACTTTGGTTACTAATTCTTGATTTTTTTGTGTGTTTTGTTTTGTTTAAGATTAAAATGCCAAAAAATAAGATTTCAAAAAGTGAAAAAGAAAAGGCAAGAAAATATGAAAGAGCCAAAGAGCTTGCTGCCGCCCGACAACGAAAATATAAAGCAAAAAAATCAGAAGAGCAGTTAGAAAGAAAAAGAGAAATGGATAGAAAACGAATGGCAGAAAAAAGAAAATTAGTGAAAGATATGGGACAAAAAGAACATGATAAAGCTAAGAAAATGTGGAAACGTTATAAGCGAGACCAAAGAAAGAGAGAAAAGGAAAGACAGGATATGTTGTTAAATACTCCACCTGAAAGTGGTGATGAGTTGAGGCCTAACCAAAATGAAAATTCAAGACAAAGTGAGGTTGGTAAAAAAATTGCAAGACGAAACAGAACTAACTTATTAAAAGAGATTAAAGAAAAAGATGATAAAAACAAATCATTAATGAAACAACTAAATAAGTACAAAAAAAGATTAGCAAGAGAAAAAATGAAAAATCAACCTAAGAATGTTTCTCCATCGCCTAATAAGAAGTTGAGAGAAATAGTAGGCAAAGAAAGAGTTTCGCCAGCAATTAAAAAACAATTATTTGCTGGATTAGTATTAGAAAAACAACTGAAACAGCAAGTTAGTGCTGCCAGTCCTAAGTCCAAGCTGAGGCAGCAAATGGTCAAAGTCGTTGTTAATGACATTCTTAAAAAGTATAGACTTCAAAGACAATACAAAACTGTCGTCCCTTACAAATACAATAAATATCTGGTCCCTGGAAAATCCACATTATGTTATGATAGAGGCACTTACGACACACAAAAGATTAAAGAGGCCCAAGCGATTAGAAAATTTTATGAAGATGACATGGTGTCTAAAATGATGCCAGGCAAAAAGGACTATGTCAAAAGGGGCCACATAAAAATGCAGAAACGTATTCTTCTAGACTCACTATACAACCTCTACGACAAGTTTCTAGATGAAACAAAAATAACAACAGTTTCCAGATCAGTATTTTACAGGTGCAGGCCCTGGTGGGTCCACAGGCCCCAAAAAAAAGACAGAGAGACCTGTGCGTGTGCAAAACATGAAAACATTGCCTTCTTAGTCACCGCTTTGAAAAGTAACAAAGTGATCAAATATGGAGATATTGGACATTTGCTAAAAGACATTGTATGCAGTGTAAAAAAAGAAGAATGCATGATGGGTTTATGTCTTCTATGTAATAGAAAAGAGATACATTTTGACTTAGGGAATGACGAACAGATCAAGTTCTACAAATGGCAAACTGTCACTGAAGTGAAAAATGTAAAAGGCATAACAAAACCATATAAACATGTCGAAAAATCTCTTATGACAGAAACAAAATCTGTTGTGGTAAGCTTGTTGAAAAAAGAACTAGTAACTTTTAAAAAACACGTCTTTTTTATGATACATCAAGCTAAAATGTTGAAAAGTAAAACGGAAATACCAAGCAAAGATGAAATAATTTTTCAAGTAGACTTTTCCCAAAATTATGTTGCAAAATATGCTTCAGAAATCCAAAGCATGCACTTTGGTTCATCACAGAAGCAAATCTCTCTACACACTGGTGCAAGGTATGTTTTGGAAAACACAAAGGCTGTATGTACAACATTTTGCACAGTCTCCGACAATATTGACCACCAAGCTCATGGTGTGTGGGCGCATTTAAATCCTGTTTTACAGCAGGCTTCCCAAGAGTACCCACAAACAAAATCAGTCCATTTCTTCTCGGATAGTCCCTCTTCGCAGTATAGAAACAAAACTAATGTGTATTTTATGAAACGCTTTCTACCTGAATGGTTTCCAAATCTTGAGGAGTTTACATGGAATTTTAGCGAAGCGGGGCATGGGAAGGGTGTCATGGATGGTGTAGGTGGGTCCTTGAAACGAAATGCTGATGTTCATATAATGCATCAGAGAGACATAACTTGTGCCCAGGACTTAGTCAATCTCTTCGTTAATAGCAAAACAAAAACATCCCTTGTTTCTTCTGATGCAATCAAACATTTTAAGACCTTGATTCCATTAAATCTTGATACAATAGAAGGAATTATGTCGGTTCGGCAAATAACTTATTCAAAATTAACAGAAGAACTCCACTTTCGAAGACTAAGTTGTTTTGAATGCCCACCCAACCTGAAGTGCAAACACTACCACTCGTTTACAATTAATTCAACCGGCACAAAAATAAACACAAGAACAGAACCTAAATCAATAAAACCTGCAAAAGAAACAAAGAAAAAATCAAACCTAAAGAAAACTGTCCTTAAAAAGAAGTTGAAAGTTGAAGATTTGTACACCAGCAGTAGTGACGATCAAGAGCAATTTGTTAAAGTTAAAACTGACTTTGATATGACAGACTTACAACAAGAAACTTTTATTGTAGTCAAATTTCCATTACTAGGCAGCAAAACTCTTAAGCACAAAAACTATGTTGCAATAATTCAAAAGGAGAATTTTGATGAAAGAGAGGTTATTGTGATGTTCATGAAGAAATCTGGTTGTGACCCAGCTCTTTTTTTCCCGAATGAAAGCGATGAGTCATACATATCAGTGGACCTCATTTCTGGGATTCTCCCAAAACCAAGAATGGTTGTGAATGGAGACAGGATCTCGTACAAATTTACGGGACCTGTCCCATTAACAAACTAGATTTTAAATAAGTGTTCTTCAAGATTTGTAAATATACTGTAAATAGACTGTTGTACATAAAAATGATGGAGTTGCGCAAGAGACGAATATGGGGACAACTTCTTTTGTTAAAGGTAAGACGTCATATTATTGTTTTCATAATTTAAGTAATGGTTTTTTAAAGCATTAGGTGTATATTAAGTTCACCCAATCTTATTTAGTGACTGCCGCGATCGCGTACATTTGCCCTGGTTACTCCGCGGCCTTGAAATTTGCCGATGTTGGTCAGGTCGCTGACGTTGCGCTGTCAGGTAGCTCACGTTGCGTCAGGTCGCTGACGTTGCGTCAGGTCGCTCACGCTTTCATTTTTCGTGATAACTTTTCCGAAATTGTAAAATTCACACTAAAACCTAATGATTTATAAGGTATAATATGTTGACCATATCACGCAATAAGAAAATTTGGTTAAAAAAATTATTTCTTCTTTGTATTGAAAAATAAGTTTTCATTTTTTGCTAATTCATAGAACATGACCACATAATTGTTAAAAAAACTTAAAGGGGGAAAAATATATATTTTTTTTATATTTAAAATGAAAGAAAAACGTTTGTAATTTTTAATAAACCACTTGGTTGGAAAGAAAAAGTTCTTTTATATATAAGTTTTAATTTTTTTTTTACGTGAGCTACTGGACATTTTTTTGGCATTGATTACCTAAAATTGTATTAAAAATCCAAAATAAAACGTGTTAAGCTTGACCACTATCTGGATGTTGTAGAGTAACATACTAGGAAACAAATACTAACTTTTTATAAAATAATAAAAATTTTTTTTTTTTTTTTTAATCCTTTCAGATTCTCCCTCAATTTGACATTGACCCATTGACACTTTGAAAAATAAAAGCATGCTAAAATCTCGACTGCCAATAACAGTAAGTATGACTACATTCATTTCGATACCGAAGAAACACCAGAAACCTAAAAAAAAACTTACTGTGTGTTATTCAAAAATAAAAACATGAAATTCCTTTATATGATATATGGTAGATACACGATACTATTAGATGCTGCCTACAGCACTTGTATATATACGTTACGTCTATATTTTTTAGTGGTTGACACCAATGTAAATTTACAAGTTGTTGATGTAATTATCACTCAGATTGACACAAATGGGGCTATTAATGAAGCATTGACAATTTTTCACTCCTTCAATCCTGATATATATCCAACATTTAGAATGGTGAATTTTGCGATGGAAGAAATTTTTAGCTTGCAATATTCAAGTATGCATTTGCTCATACCATCGCGAGCAGGCATGGACTAGGTGGACATCTAAATCAAAAAATACTCACAAGAAAACATTGCTTAGAAATGATAAGG
The DNA here is from genome assembly GCF_028750875.1 of Macrosteles quadrilineatus. NCBI lineage: Eukaryota > Metazoa > Arthropoda > Insecta > Hemiptera > Cicadellidae > Macrosteles > Macrosteles quadrilineatus. Next base: position 306,212 of record NW_026542651.1, read on the forward strand.
AAAGTAGCCTATGCTGTAAATAAAGAATAATTAAACGAAGTTATCATTAATTAAAAAGAATGGAAACACTACGAAAGATCTCCGTTGAGAAATTATTAAAAAAACTAAGCGGGATGATATCACCTACCGGATCAAGCTCCCCTACTGCACGAAACACGCTTCAATAATATGCAAGTTTGGAGAGTTTGCTGCTGCAGTTACCGTGGTGTGTTCCGGGGCGGGTCTGACATTGGCTCAGACCAGGAGTTTGGCGTTTTTGAAAGCCAACTTGAAGCGAATCCACAACGGTGACGGTCAGTAATATTGTATACCACGATAGTATACCACTGTAGTATACCACGATAGGTATACTAATACCTATCGTCAGTTAGTAAGTTAACGGTTATTAGTGATGGACTTGAAGATTAATACTTGAGTAAGTAGTAGTGAAATACTGTAGTTGAAGTGTAAATTAATAAAAGTTAATTGTGAAGAATGAAACTAGTATTTTCTAACCTTTAAAGTGTTAGGTAAGAAGAAAAAAAAGACTAATTCAAAATGCAGTCATACATTTCAACTATAAAGTGCAAACGTTGCACGGTTTGTGATTTGTGGTACCGCGAAAGTGACGCACATTCAAAAAGCCGTGAACATTTTACTAAGCTATATGGGTTTTGCCCAATAGTTGAAACTAAAAGAGCTGCTAACTGCAGACTTTTTTATTATTTTTATACTTTAATACTTTCTTATGAAATGGCGACCATACAATGTAGGTATTTGAAGCCAAGTATGAATGGAGATGAGTGTAGGATGAGTGGCGCGATCTTGTAGTCTTGTTAGTGACTAAGGCCGACATTCCTCAGACACAGCTGTTAATTAATAGCCCAAACAGCTAATGGCAACTAAGGGACGTATAGGTAAAAAACCGCCCAATTTTCATTTTGAAGTCAACTAAAGATTGTCTAATTAAATGTTCTAAACCCCCAACAAGAACAGTGAGGTCAGCCCTAATAGCAATATTTACTTCCGAAGCCCTATTAAGCTGCTCTGTGAAGTGCAATCAATTATGAAGATATAATTGAGGTTGAAGAAAGCGATTGTAAAGGAAAAGTTTCTACTCCTACTCTTATTTTATACAACAAAATACTCATCGCAATGCTCCATCAGTAAATGAGGTAGAAGAAAGTTAAGTTGTCTGGTGCTCAGATTGAAATACAGTAGACTCCCTCTCGTTCGGCCTCGGTTGGTTCGGCCGGCCGCCTGGATAGTTTTTTTAAATTGTGTATCTATAAAACGGAAGCAGATAAGAATCCGACTTCCGTTTTAGCTCTAGTTCACTGCACACGTGTTCACTGTTCAGTACAGTACCGGACGTTCGTGTGTGTACATTTACAGTAGTTGTTGTGACTTTGCTTAGTAAAAAGCGTAGCTCGCCATTTTATGTAACTTTGTACCTACGTTCTAAATTATAATAAATATTTTTATGATTAAAGTCAAGCATATAATTTAGTAAAGCCCTCTCCCATAAAAATAGTACATGGCGCGTCTGAATTGTGTAAAATGGGAGAGGTGAAGAGTTATGAAATAGTGAAATACAGTGATGTACAAGTGATGACAATGTACAAATGTACAGTGATGACAATGTACAAATGTACAGTGATGACAATTGAAAAGCAATAGTTGATTTTATGATAGAATATTAATTACATACACACATTGATAGTTCTGTGTAAAAACAGTCCCTGCCATATTAATAGATACATGGATAATTTGAGGTCCGTAAGAACATGGTAGTTAGTGGCTACTTGCTTGGTTATTTCATTTGCACGTTCGTTTGTCTGCTACATGTAGTTGTGATTGTTACACAGACACATATACTTTTGTCCTCTAACACTAAATTACTAGATGTACTGCCACCGACTACACATTACCACCAGTACGAATTGTGACATTGACATTGCATTGACACTTTGAAAAATCAAAGCATGCTAAAATCTCGACTGTCAATAACAGTAAGGATGACTACATTCATTTCGATACCGAAGAAACACCAGAAACCTAAAAAAACTTACTGTTTGTTATTCAAAATAAAAACATGAAATTGCTCTATAGGATTGGGAAATTGCTCGTGGTAGATGCACGATACTATTAGATGCTGCCTACAGCACTTGTATATATACGTTACGTCTATATTTTTTAGTGGTTGACACCAATGTAAATTACAAGTTGGTGATATAATTATCACTCAGATGGAAACAAATGGGGCTATTAATGAAGCATTGACAATTTTGCACTCCTTCAATCCTGATATATCTCCAACATTTAGAATGGTGAATTTTGCGATGGAAGAAATTTTTAGCTTGCAATATTCAAGTGTTCATTTGCTCATATAATCGCAAGCAGGCATGGACTAGGTGGACATCTAAATCAAGAAACTCTCAGAAGAAAATACTGCTTAGAAATGTTAAGAAAAGTAGCCTATGCTGTAAATAAAGAGTAATTTAACGAAGTCATCATTAATTAAAAAGAATGGAAACCCTACGAAAGATCCCCGTTAAGAAATTATTCCGAAAAAAAACATGGCTTCCATAAATAAAACGCTGGGCATTAGCTTTCAAACCTCTTGAAATGTTTTGAAACATTAACAACGGTGTAAAGTGGATTAATAAGGAGCTCAAGTATAGATTCCTAGATGGTTTCAAAGGATGTTCGCTTTGCGTATTGATTTACGTCGTAAAACCCAAATTTTGACCAGAAAGGTTCCTAACCTATGTCCGAGAAAATGTGAAAATTCCGCTCATTTGTAAAAGAACCAACTTGGTGTAAGTGATTCTTCCGCAGTAGTAGGGAACTGGGCGTTTAAAAACAGCACGTGCAAATAAAGTACTTTAGCATGTTAGATGGGCAGTATGAGGAGTCAAGGAGTCGAGATGTGTAGGTGAGTGTAGAGGCGCGTGGCGCGGCGGTCCGGAACGGTAGGTGTGGGTTGGGTGAGGTATAATCAGAAGGTAGTATGTTATTATTATAATGGCTAGGGATGGGATGTTGTGATGGTCGTGTGATTATAGAGTAGAAGCGGCGCATTTTGATGGTGTTGTGGCTGGTGTGTGATTATAGAGTAGAAGTGGCACATGTTGATGGTTATGTGACCCAAGTGTGAGAACGGGGTTTCATGATCAACGGCAAGTGTAAAGCTATAACTGAGGTGTGTTTGTACAGTGAACCTGCAAATCATGATGTAATATTATTTAGCTGATGTTTCTGTCAACTTCCTAATAATTTCCAAATAAATTGTTTTATTTAGTTAAATCGTTTTAATATTTTAACTGGAGCAAACTGATATGTTTAGGTGTAGATCTGCCAATATAAGGATGGATGTTTAACGTATGGCAACATGGCGATGGATAACTATTGGCTTAAGAATTTATAAATTAGAGGCTTTATTTAACTGAATCATATATGAAACAAAAGTAATAAACTACATATAATATTATTACTATATATTTTTTAAGTTAAGTAGTGTATACAAAATGCTACATTATCATCTGCTTTTAATAAGTATATTAGGTAAGCATATAATAATTTTAACACTCCATTTTGAGTGAATATGATTGAATTCTTATGGTAGAATGTTTATCATTGTTTTATATGGGAAACCATAAATCATAAGTTAACATAGTATCAACCATTGTTTCATAACAAGTTAGTTTATTTGTTAAATACAAATATTAAATTATTTAGCGTTTGATAGTTAAATATGCGAGCTAAGGTGGTAATGCATATTCCGGTTTTATCCTTTAAGAGGATAGTTTTAAAGGTAATAACGCGTATTACATTATGTTTGGGATATATAGTATTGTTATTTTTAAAATTTCCTACTACACATTTAAGTTCAGATTGATGGAAATTTTTGATTGCTAAATATCATGTGGTGAGGACGTGCACTCGTATCTTGGCTGATACTGTTCTGCGCACTCGTCCACGTGACTGGGTGATGCTGATACCCACGTGTCAGCAACCGTCCACATGTGCTTAACTATACACATAGCCCACTTGATGCTTATTTCTGTTTAAATGCAGTTAAAAAACTTCAATTAATTCTATTTAAATGGGGAATGATTTGCTTTACTAGCCGCTTTCATGATTTGTTAATTATTAATATGTAATATGATTTTATCAAGTGTATTACTGTATCAAAAAAGTTTTTGTACAGATCAAAATACTACTTATTGAGCTGTTTTAATGTTTGATAAATGTAATAAAGCTAATTTTATCTGTTTTGTTTAGATCACTAAGCAGGATGATATCACCTACCGGGTCAAGCTCCCCTACTGCACGAAACACGCATCAATAATATGCAAGTTTGGAGAGTTTGCTGCTGCAGTTACCATGGTGTGTTCCGGGGCGGATCTGACGTTGGCTCAGACCAGGAGGTTGGAGTTTTTGAAAGCCAACTTGAAGCAAATCCACTACGGTGACGGTCAGTAATATTGTATACCACGATAGTATACCACTGTAGTATACCACTGTAGAATACCACGATAGGTATACTAATACCTATCGACAGGTAGTAAGTTAACGGTTATTAGTGATGGACAGGAAGATTAATACTTTAGTAAATAGTAGTGAAATACTGTAGTTGTTGTGGAAATTAATAAAAGTTAACTGTGAAGAATGAAACTAGTATTTTCTAACCTTTAAAGTGTTAGGTAAGAAGAAAAAAAGACTAGTTCAAAATGCAGTCATACATTTCAACTATAAAGTGCAAACGTTGCACGGTTTGTGATTTGTGGAACCGCGAAAGTGACGCACATTTAAAAAGCCTTGAACATTTTACTAAGCTATATGGGATTTGCCCAATAGTTGAAACTGAAAGCGCTGAAAGTAAAGGATTTGTGAGCCTTGCAGACATTAAATTGATTAGGCCTATTTAAATTACTGTCATGATAGGCTAATACTAATTAAATAACTTAACATTAAAAATTTCAAACAAGAATATAAACAACCATTATCAATTCAGTATGGTTCCACCTCAATAATTTAAAAGCCTTAAAATTTGATTTAAATCTTATCCATTACTGCCTCTTACCATAGAAAACATACTACTATAACCCAGAATACCAACCGCATGGTAAAAAGCATTAAGTGTTTTGAGAGAGCTTAGCCGGTCAATTCGTCACCACGTTGCTATGCTGAGTGCATGGCAACGTTGGTGGTGTTGCCTACGAATTGACAGGCAAAGCTCTCTCAAAACACTTAATGCTTTTTACCATGCGGTTCGCATTCTGGGTTATAGTAGTATGTTTTCTGTGCTCTTACTTAAAAGAACCCTCGATTTTATTGACAAACAAGTTGTTATATTTTGTAGCCTTAGTAATTTAAATTGATCTGTTGCAGACAATTTTGAGAGATGCATGAGCGATGCACTCCGACTTAATCAAGGAAAACGCTCAAAGACTGAATCGGAGAATGAGGAGCGTGGGAGGGGACTCCGAGTAAAAAGGACTCTCTACAACACTAGTGATTCAGAAGGATCTCCCGAGAAAAGAACGACCCCGAGAAAACATACGAAAGTAGACCCAAGGCCAATAAAAAATATTAAACCTAGCTTTCCCCTCGGATCACCAAAAATACTATCTCCTAAAAAAAATAACCCAAAAATCAAATTCAGAACCTAATTCAACAACTAGGCAAAAAGTGTCAACCAATTACAAACAAGACAACAACTTAGCAACAAGTAGTGATATTAAAAATCCTTGTAATATAAAAAGGAAACACTTCTGTACCTTCAAACAAGGACCAGTGTCATTAGAATCGATCGCGCATGGGATTTGTACCCTATCAAGTGAGTATTGCAATATTCTTTTAAATTTTCACTCAAGTTATCACTCAGTTGATCAAATGTTTTACTTTAACCGCTTTTGATATTTTGTTTATTTGGAAAATGTATTTTGGAAAATATATTAAACTTCACCAAAAACACTATAGCCATTCCTGTTGCAGCAAACCTAAGTACTCAGGTAGTAGCAAACCTAATACGGGTACTCATTTAACTAGCTTCATTTAAATTAGGAATAAATCTGACATGTTTAAGTAGAAATTTGAATTAAAATTTAATCAGGCAATGGAAATTCTCTAAGTCTGTAGGTGCTGTGGTGGTGTTGTTTCTTCATTATTTGATTTCAACTGTAACCTCAATTAGTGATAATATATCCAGTGTTCAGACTTGTTAGGTTAACAACAAAAAACATGATTTGTATTGTTGAGGTCCACCAGTCCACATAGAGGTTGTTTTCAATCACAAATTTTAGAAATGTGGAGAACATTTATCACTCTGTGATATCAAGATAGATGTGTAACCAATCAAATGCAGTATTTTCTGGATATTTTGTTATAATTATTGTTTTTGGAAAAAGTTAATAAACCATCTTAATTAGTGTATATTGTGTGATGCCAACCACTTCTATCACATTACACTGTACAAAAATGTTAAGCAAGCGGTGAATTGTTTCAAGGAGTATGACAATATTCAGAGGTGCGCTGGAAGACATTCATCGAGACATTATTAGCAGGATGCCAGGTACATCAAACCAGCCAGCAACTTCTAATCAGCCTTCATCCGATGAAGCTCCAGTTCCGAACAGTGCTCCAACAACAGAAATTGAAGATTATGACGGAACCTTTGATGATGTCTTGAAACTGTTCCCAATTGCTAATATTGGCGACTTTCAGAAGTTAGACAACAATCTCAAAGAGCAAGCATACCGCAACCAAGTTGTGAGTTTTTCTTGCATCTTAGTGTTATTTATCTGAACTATATTTATTATGTGTAGGTGTGAAATGGATGATTCCAAAATAAATTTAAATGAAATAAATTCCCTTTGAAATTAACTATTTATTCACTATTATTTAAAAGATTAACTTAAATTATTGATGATTTAATGACTTAAGAAAGTTCAAATCATGGTTTAAAGCAAAAGTACCCTTAGGGGTATGTGTTGGGAGGAGGAGGAGTATTGTCTCTCCTAGTTTAATTGCTTTAGTGCAATCTATGTGTACTATAAAATACTTGTGTTACCTGTTGTAGGTCAGTGCATTGAATTAAACTCTGAAATAAGTTATTACTTATTAAGAATTTTTGTTTGATTTGATTTCAATTGTTCTTAGACTATTATATGTTGTCAGTGATAATAAATGTATATTATAACACAATTAATATGTTCAAATATAACCATGGATAGAATTTTACCGTATGAACATAACAATAGTTTTATTTTTTGGTGATTGTGTTTCAGGCTAATGCATTAATGTCAGTGGCAACAAAAACAAGCTACTCAAGAGCGATTACTAGCATTTTGAGGTATGCCCTCCATGAGGATATTGTAGCGGTTTTCACATGGAGGGGGCAGAAGAGGTGGAGAGGGCAAAAGGAAGCTTTCGCATCTTCCAACCTAAGCAAGATGATTATTGGTGAGTAGGACTACTTGTCCAAGTACAATTAGCAGTGGGTTAAGAAAGTGGGACTATGCATCATTTTTGGGATGTTATTCATACTGTGGGAAGGGTAAAAGTTACAAAATTGAGTAATTTAAATGTTGGTTGAGAGTGTTGAAACCACTTTTATTTATATAAACTGTTTTATAAATACTGTAAATTGTTTTCGATGTCTACTTTAGGGATGTGCCGAAAAAACAACAACAGTTTAATGACAACAGTTGTCAGGGCTAAACAGTTTGGTTAGAAAGCTGTTCTCTGAAACTGTCTGTTGTCTGTAAACAGCTTAAGTGGAAACCGTTTCAAAGACGCTGTATCGCGACAGCGGTCAGGCGCTAGCAGCACATCTAACTAACAACAGTTTCAACTAAACTAAACAGATTTGCTGGCTCTAAACTGTTTCTGACAGGCGAAGTGTAGCCCTACTCTCACAACCCCCACCCACTCAAAGCGCTATGTCAAGAGGACATGTCAATATACGCACTGTTGTTTTCCTGTTTGGTTTCCAACAATTCTCAGCTGTTCAGTTTATGTCGTTGTGTCGTTGAGGAGATCAAACTAAAAGGAGGAATTTTATAAAATGGCTAAGCGTGTCAAAACGAGCCAATTGGGGTCGTATTTCACAGTCATAAACAGCAAAAATAAGATTGCCAGGTGTGATTCGTGCGGGCTCAACATGTAATTTCGATAATCAATAACCAATTTTAAAACACACCACTTTTATATGTAGGCCTATAGTTTTGTAATTTTACACTGATCGTGTACATTACCCATAATGTAAACAATTACACTGTGATTTATTGTAATAAGTTTTTATTTTATTTATAGTTATCCAACTTTCATTAAAAAGTAAGGAAGGCTATAATAACTTATACAGAATAACAACTATACTCAATAAACATTTGAAAACAGTTTTGAGCAACATATAACTGGCAACAGATTCACTAGGCCTATAAGCATCAGTTGGCTGGCGGTTCGCGGCTAACACGGGTCTCAGCTAAACTGTTGTTTGACAACTGTTTAATTAGACTGTTTAGCGCTGGCATGTGTTTTCAGCTAAACAGTTTGGCGCGAAAAACAGTTAGCACATCCCTAGACTATATTTTTGGCATAGTTAACTGTCCTCACCACTTAATTACTTTGCAGACGTATTTGTAACATAATTCATCATTCAAAAGCACTTAAACAAAACTTCTAGAGGAACAATAGTATATCAATTAATTAACAACTTGAATACCAGTGGCACAATAAACATAACATGTCAAATCACTAAAAACAGCATTCACTTATATGACTGAATATTGTGTTGACAGCCTACAGATTGTAGAGCTCAACGCTCGTTTTGGCAACAGTTAAAACTACTGTTTGGGCGGAGTCCCTATTATATGCCCTATTCACTAGAATAGCATTAGAGCCTGACATAGCACTTTGATTGGTTTGATTTTTTAAGTTCAATTAGGTTAAAAAAAAAATTATTAGGGTAATCAATGTTAACACATCTTATTTGATTTAAATAACCACATTTTAATACAGCTTTATAAGTACCTAGCCTATGTTGTAATCAACATAGTATCTGTCATTTCAACTTCCATTCAAACGATTGGGTTTATTGTGTGACTGCATTGGAGGGTCATTGCCCATACAATGACATGAATGCATGACAAGTAATATATTTTTTTATATTTTACCTTACCCTTCTCTTTGCAATGTTCTATTAAATGCATTTTGTTTTTTGAAGAAATGACGAAGAAGAGATGGGCCAAAATTGAAGAAAGCAAAATAGAAAAATCGGTTGCTTCATGGCTGGCACAAACTCAATTAAAATCCAAGACTAAGAAAGGGTATGTATAGTGTGATAATTTTTATTACAAAATTCACTTAGTGAGGTTAAAAACATAGGCTAACAAAACAATATGCTACTATAGCTTTCTCTCTTCATTCCGGATGCTTCAGTTTCGATAGTATATTGTTATACTAAAGCTCAGGTGATTTTCTTTACCTCAGACAAATACTGTAACAATCATTAATACTTGACAGGGTTTTTTTATTTCACGATTCTGAATCTACCACTTGATGGATTTTCACTATTTTTGTGTCGAAAGAAAGATAATTTTGAGAACTAGGGAATCTCAAAGGCATAATTTTAGTTTAGGGTTTCAGTTTTTTAGAAATAAGTTTTCATTTTTTAAAGTCAAGCAGCCGACGTCAACATTCTAGACTAGCTTTTGCTATAATGCCATTTGCTTAACGTAACGGCTGTAAAAATTCAGGGGTCCCTAGTAATGAAATATTATAATATTAATCTGTGTGTTATAATTTTAGGGCAGGGTGTCAAAGAGCATCTGAAGAACATGACGATGAGGATCATGAAGTCGCCGACGCTTGAATGATGTGTAATGTACATGTAAATGTACAGAATGTAGTAGACTGTGTGTTTATTGTTTCTCTACTTTTTTAATTTGTTTACTTTAAATAGAAGAATTTCAGTATACTTATTTGTTTTTATTTATTCACCATTGTTTTCGATAGTAAATTAATCAATTAATGTTATATTTAATTAGTTGCTATAGGCGTACTTATTATTTATGAACTCAAATAGAAATTAACCCTAACAAAATTCCATATTTGTCTATTTTAAAACAATTTCCAAACAACTTTAAAACTGTTATACAACAATTTTAAAACAATTTCCAAATTGTTACAACAATTTCAAAACAATTTCCAAATTGTTACAACAATTTCAAAACAATTTCCAAATTGTTACAACAATTTCAAAATTGTTTTAAAACAACTTCAAAAATATTTTAAAACAATTTCAAAATTGTTGTATAACAATTTTAAAATTGTCGTACAACAATTTTTAACTCATTTTAATATAGACAAAATTCCAAATTTGTCAATTTTAGAACAATTTTAAAACAATTTCGAAACAATTTCAAAACAATTTTTAAACAATTTTTAAACAATTTTTTTTTCTTTTCCAACAATTTTTATGCTGACTGGGCACTTGTAAAATAGTAAATAAGAATATTTTTAGGAACTGTACCAGTTTTTGTTATTTTCACAAATAAAATGATACTTTGACATTTGTTTTTACTTTTACCAAAATACAGTGCAACCTAATGATAAATAATAAATCTATAGGCTAAGTATAAAATTGGCAATTTTATAAAAGTATATATAAATAGGTCAAATTTAGAACATTGGGCATTCATAGATATTATTAATAGGTTATTTCCCAGAGTGCCAAATTTGACCCATTTATATAAAATGTAAAATTGAAATAAATTGTAATAAAATTGTAATAAATTGAAAGAATAACATACAAATGAATACAGCTACAGTATTTTTAATATTAGGTATATGGAAAGCTACCTAAAGAAAGTAATTGCGACCTTATAAGGTAATTTAAGATATAATGGATCGTTTTGTGCAAGGTTTCTTTTCATGACGAACATTTTAAGTATATGGTTTATGAGGGTGTGACTTGTAGTTTTCTCAAAAGTTCATGGATACTTTTGATTTTATATATAGAAATAATCGTGAGAGTATACTCATCAATCATATGTTTATTTATCCATATTTAAAAGTTAAAATGTATGCATAACCCACTTGATGTTTATTTCTGTTTGGGTATGGTTAAAAAACCTCAATTAATTTGATTTTTTGAATTGGATTGACTTCTTTTACTAGCTGTTTTCATAATGTATTAACTATTAATATTTTAAAACATACTATTTTAAAATGACTTTTTTTTTAATATATATAATATGAGTTGATAAAGTTCATTATTACTTCGTGCACGAATCACAATAGTATTTATTAAACTGTTTTAATGTTTGACAAATATAATTAAGCTATTTATTTATCCACATTCAAAAGTTTAACTATACACATAGCCCACTTGATGCTTATTTCTGTTTAAATGTACTTAAAAAACTTCAATAAATTCTATTTAAATAGGGAATGATTTGTTTTACTAGCCGCTTTCATGATTTGTTAATTATTAATATGTAATATGATTTGATCAAGTTTATTACTGTATCAAAAAAGATTATGTGCAGATCAAAATATTATTTATTGAGCTGTTTTATTGTTTGATAAATGTAATAAAGCTATTTTTTCTGTTTTGTTTAGATCACTAAGCGGGATGATATCACCTACCGGGTGTACCGATTTCGTAGCATAAACAACGAATTAACGTGTAGCAGACGCAAACAATAGTCAGCTGATCAATTACCCACAATTCCAACCAAAGTGGTAGGGATAGGACGAGCCGCCAGCAACGAGTGTATCAGTGTTCTGGTTCTGTTCCTCCCGTGTCCCCAACGTAGCTAGTCGGAAACCTTTCGTTCGTGCAAATTAAATTCATTTCGCGGTGTTGGTCGGAAAAATTTTCATTTCCTCGAAATCGTTTAGCCTATATCCCGAAGGGATATTATTGCAACGCGGTTGGAAATTAGAATCAGTTTTGATCGTCAAACCAGTGTCAAAAAGTTTGTTTTACCGGCCAACGCAGTCCGCCATTTGGAAATTTCACGTTCGTCACACAAGTTCAAATTGATCGCGTTTTTTATTAGAATACCGGCTAGTTACAATTCCTCATCCTTATCCTTCAAATTGTGTTTGTGTTTATTGTGGACGTCCGAAATTGTAAGTAATTTGTTTTATTTATTTGTTAACTTTAGAATTCAGTGAGTCGCACATGGTTAATTTTCCTGTCATATTTTGTTATTTCATGTCAAATGATCACATGTTTCCAGGTTCGAATTCAATTCACTGATTTTTATATCCGTTTATAGTGCAATAATCTGTAGTATTTTCTAAGCTGTGATGATCCAATAGTATTAAGAATAAATAGACGAAAATGTTATTTTAGGGTAATTCAGAGTTACTTCATAAGATTTTCATAGTGTTGGAATTTTTACACAGAACCATTATCGAATTTCATTGTTGAGTATAAATGGTACAATTCATTTAAAGAGTGTCACAGTCAGTATTTAATTTGGGGGAAATAAATTAATATCAAAGGAGGGAGCAGGTAGCTGGTTCGGCTAGATGCGGAAGTGTTGTCGGAAGTTGTGTCAGTTTGAACATAGATGAACCGCCAAAGTACCAGATTAGCTATAAAATAATAAAGCAACATTCTAATAAATACTGCTACGATTGAACTGTAACGGTCAAAAATTGACACCTAAAAAATTTTGACCTTATACAAAATTAATGCATAGTGAACAAGGAGAGAAGATCGATTTATTTGTTTTGGATTATGGAAGTAGTAGTGAATAGAGTGGAAAAGTACTGGGCTGAGGAAACGTTGACCCCTCCTCATCCCAGACGATCCTCGGAACGGCCGCTACCTCGCCAGGCGCTAGTGTCGGGCCGCGAGCGGGGTGGGGGAAGGCAAGAGCGAGCGGCAACGGAGAGCTCAGTTGGTCAGTCTCGTCCCAGCTACCAGCCGAGTTAGTCACATCCTCCCCGGTGAGTGCAGTATACCTTTTAGTTAGACGTTAGTAACACTGTAGCTACGCTTTACCGCTCATACCTTCGTTTGGACGGCGACATTCGATCGTTGCTTTAAGGATTATTTCGTTTTCGTTAATTAATAGGAGAGTATACTTTTGTTTGCATTTTAGTTTTGCATAGAGGTTATTTGCAGTTTTAAGTTATTCTGGGAACCAGGGTCGCTCCTCTGACACCCAGGGTCACTTCATCGATTTTATTTGTAGCTAGTCATAGAGCCACTATCACTAGAGGTTAGCCATTTAAGCCTTAATCGTATTGGGAACCAGGGTCGCTCCCCTGACACCCAGCGTCGCTTAGTCAGCTTTAATCGTATTGGGAACCAGGGTCGCTACCCTGACACCCCGAGTTACTTGATCGACTTTCATAGTTTTGGGAACCAGGGCCGTTACCCTGACACCCCGGGTCACTTGACCGACCGTATTCGCCGTTCTTCGATTCTTCGTTTTGGGAACCAGAGCCGTTACCCTGACACCCCGGGTCACTTGACCGACCGTATCCGCCGTTCTTTGTTGCTAGCGATCGAGGCACGATCCCTTGACGTTAGCTCGCCGTTTCATCGTTTTGGGAACCAGGGCCGCTACCCTGACACCCCGGGCCATTTGACCGACTTTCGTTATTTGGGAACCAGGGTCGCTACCCTGACACCCCGGGCCACTTGATCGACTTTCTTCGTTTTGGGAACCAGGGCCGATACCCTGACACCCCGGGTCATTTGACCGACTTTATTCGTCGTTCTTTGTTACCAGCGATCGAGGCACGATCCCTCGACGCTAGCCCGCCGTTTCATCGTTTTGGGAACCAGGGCCGCTACCCTGACACCCCGGGCCATTTGACCGACTTTATTCGTCGTTCTTTGTTACTAGCGATCGAGGCACGATCCCTCGACGCTAGCCCGCCGTTTCATCGTTTTGGGAACCAGGGTCGCTCCCCTGACACCCCGGGTCACTTGACCGACTTTGCCGTCATTCGCCGTTATCGTTCGGGGTCCGATCCCTCTACGTTGTCCCTCAGTTTAAATCGTTTCAAACCGTCAGAAGTTAGGAGTTGGTGATGATGAGCCTCACAGAATAAACCTTGGTGTTTCGAGTCTGGACAGAGTTCTGAGCCTTCTCCTACAAAATCAAAAACCATTGCGACCGTGTTTAGGTAAAGACCTCGCTTGACCCCTGGAAGTTCGGAAACCCGTGCAGGCTGACTTATTTTGGGCACCGATTGAGATATTCCGTACACTCCACCGAAAACACGGTCACAGAACACATTACTGTTTAATCAGTTGGACTGCGAGACGACCTTCGTTTTTGATCGTTGGCCAACGAAAAGGATTTGCTTGGTACTGGTCATCTCAAACAATTAAATTAAATACCACTCTTCCGTTAATACTTTCGCGATCGGTGTGAAACCGCACCGTATCTTCCCTTTTGATAAATTCATTCAACAATTTCAATAATTTCTAACTGATTGTGTAACTCAAGGTCATTTTGATTAAATAAATCACAACCAGCAACTGTAAATTGAAGTCAATTGTAATTATTAAAATCTGTGCAATAAAATCAAATTGTTACTCACTTTCTAGTTCTCAATAACCTTGGTAATTCATTATTATTAGTATTATTCAAATATTGAAATAAAGGTAATTCAGTAAACCATAGGCCACTACATAAGATTCACCTTTTAAGTACAACACTAAATAATAGTGTAGTAGTGAGCAAATTAAAATCAGTGTAGTTTAAGATTGGTTATTATTTTAATATCAAAGGTATTGCAGTCTGGAAGAACTTCAAACAGTACCAAGGACGTCCCATAAGGACTTCTGGGGAGTATTTTTATTTTACAAGGCCCACTCAAATATTTATTTAACACCAAGCTTCCACTGCCAAAGCTCTGTTTTGTACTTTTACTTTCCAGGTTCTTCCAACCTAGGGGCAACCAAGATTTGTAAAGAATTCACTTTGAGAGCATTGCAAGGAGTAAATATATTTAAATACAATATTTAAATATATAAGTCAGAGTTTTTATTTTTCTTTACACGGGTCAAGCTCCCCTACTGCACGAAACACGCATCAATAATATGCAAGTTTGGAGAGTTTGCTGCTGCCGTTACCGTGGTGTGTTCCGGGGCGGATCTGACGTTGGCTCAGACCTGGAGGTTGGCGTTTTTTAAGGCCAACTTGAAGCGAATCCACTACGGTGACGGTCAGTAATATTGTAAACCACGATAGTATACCACTGTAGTACACCACGATAGGTATACTAATACCTATCGTCAGTTAGTAAGTTAACGGTTATTAGTGATGGACATGAAGATTAATACTTTAGTAAATAGTAGTGAACTGTAGTTGAAGTGGAAATTAATAAAAGTTAATTGTGAAGAATGAAACTAGTATTTTCTAACCTTTAAAGTGTTAGGTAAGAAGAAAAAAAAGACTAATTCAAAATGCAGTCATACATTTAAACTATAAAGTGCAAACGTTGCACGGTTTGTGATTTGTGGTACCGCGAAAGTGACGCACTAAATTTGCTATGTCTATGTGAAAGATGGTATTCTGAGAGATAGGACAAAGTTAGCTTTTAAAAACCGCAATGAGGCGGTGTTTGAATCAACAGATTTGGATAAATTTTTTGACGAGTTCTTTGTTAAATTATTAAATGAGGAAAACGATTTTCTAAGGATCAGGTTGGAGTTTTAGTACGATTATTGGTATTGAAATCAGAATAAACAAATACACACCTCTGGTAAGAAGCATATTCCCCTTCCTGCGGATATAGCTTCTAAACATGCAGTTGTAAATGTCGTAAAAGATGACCCCAATTGTTTTAAAAATGCAATATTATCAAAATTTGTTGAAGGTGATAATGCACACAGAGTTTCAAAATATAAAAATCCAGAACTAGAAAATAAATATAATGTGTAATTCAAATACGCCAGTAAAAGTTGAAATGCCAGGCGAAACAGAAAGTAAATTACGTTTCACTAACTTTAAAAATAAACAAATTGTGCCCTATGTGTGTTATGCTGATTTTGAAGCGTAGCTAGTGAAACAAAATCCTTGCCCGATTTGTAAAGAGGCAACTTGCTCAAAACCCAAAGTGTGTTTTTTAAAATCTAAAGAACTAGATGAAAATCATTCGTATACTGAGAAACAAACTGAACATGTTCCTATGAGCTTTGCTTACCATATAGTAAATACATTAGGAATAAGATCGGAACCAGTGGTGTACCGTGGTGTAGATGCAGGTAGAGTTTTTGTGGAAAAATTAAAACAGGAAGCTCTAAAAGTTATGGATATTTATAATGATATAGTTCCCATGAGGGATTTAACCACTGATGAGATAAACACATTTGAATCTTCAACAAAATTTCATATTTGTGAATTAGATTTCGAAGCAGATGACATAATTTTAAAAGATCATTGTCATATTTCTGCCTCCTTTAGAGGAGCAGCACACAATAAATGTAACCTACTTTTTCAAAATCCAAACTTTTTACCCGTTATAATGCACAATCT
The DNA here is from genome assembly GCF_028750875.1 of Macrosteles quadrilineatus. Taxonomy (NCBI): domain Eukaryota; kingdom Metazoa; phylum Arthropoda; class Insecta; order Hemiptera; family Cicadellidae; genus Macrosteles; species Macrosteles quadrilineatus. Next base: position 322,717 of record NW_026542651.1, read on the forward strand.
TAGTGCCTACGATCTTCACTTCGTGTGTCAAAACTAAAATATTAACGATTATGCTATTAAAAGTCAAACCAATCACAGAGGAGAAATATATTTCACTCAGTAAAAAAGTGAGTAATAAGTTTGAAATAAGATTCATTGACTCTTTTAGATTTATGAGTAGTAGTTTAGACGCATTGTCACAAAATCTAAGTCATGGTCAATTTAGGGAGACAAAAGCACTCTTTTGTCTACGTTTTTCGAAGTCGGATGAATTAACATCACCAAAAATTTGGAAAATATCTGGCCAGTGAAGATCGGCAGCACTCTGCGCTAAAAATACTGTAGGCAGGCCAAGCTGCGCCTCCGAGTCAAGAAGTTCTCAATAAGCGTGAATTGTAAACACCCCTAGCTTACACTTTGTCGGAACATCTCACCTCCTGTGATCCAGCAGTGGTTGCCTCAGATTCAGATGCTGTTTTGGAAACTAAAAGGCTGTCCAATTGCCTTGAAATCTTGGTTCTAACAAGTGGTGGTTCTAACAGGCTTCTATGCAAGTATTTGTCTGGTTTAAAAACTGATAAAATTGAAAAGTAGTTTAAATTATTGCGTGGTAAACCAATGGTTATGCAAAAAATGAAAGAGTGCAGCAGGAATGAGCGTCTGGACATTTTTGGAAAGAGTTAATCGATGGAGAGGGGATTATCTATAAAAAAGAATACTTACTAGATAATTTCTCACATGAGAGTCTTTAAGTTCAAAGATTTGTTTGGGGAGGAACGGTTCAACGCAGTTGGGTTAAAAAATAACAATTTAAAAATAAATGATTCATTATGCAAGGTTTTAATTATCAAAATATCACGAAGCTCTGGAAGTATAAAAAAGAAAACTCAAAAGTGGAAGTAGAAAAGCGAGCAAAGAAAATAAACTGTTAAGATGCTATTGTCTAGGCATAATGTGTACGTGTGAAAGATTGTGCAATTAATTTAAAAGATCTATATTTACACATATTGTCATCGACTTCAACACAGCAGTTTTGTCAGCAATTATATTGGCGTGGGATAGGATGTCAGTAGTCAAGTATATCATTTTGAAGTCAGCTAAAGATGGTCTAATCTAATTAAATATACTAAAACCCCAACAAGAACAGTGAGGTCAGCCCTAAAGGCAATATTTACTTCCGAATCCCTATTATGCTGCTCTGTGAAGTGCAATGTTACGACCTTTGGTAACATTGCACTTTGACTTGCAAAGCTTTTTTATTATTTTTATATGTGGTACGTTTTGTAGAAAACCGCCCAATTTTCATTTTTAAGTCAGCTAAAGATTGTCTAATTAAATATTCTAAAACCCAAACAAGAACAGTGAGGTCAGCCCTAAAAGCAATATTTACTTCCGAAGCCTTATTAAGCTGCTCTGTTAAGTGCAATGTTACCAAAGGTCCACTTGGTAAATCCATTGTTAAGAGACAGGCTCTGTTACCTGATGCCATTTCAGGAATCATTGGTATGTGTTTTAAAAACACCCGAAGGGCTAAGCCCTCCCCCCGCCCAGCTAGACGATAACTCCTGTTGAATATACGTCTGCGTCTTCTCTGATTGGGTGGCCTGCGGCCGAAACCTCACCCGTAGCTTTTGCCCGCTCGTGGCCCGAAAATCCCTATTCTGGGTCCTTATCCGTCAACGCCTTGATAACGAGGACTACGGGATGCGTTGATAACGAGGACTACGGGATGCTTGAACCTTGATACAGATACCTTACCGGTCATACATAAAACCTGTTATTTCTTACGTTTCAGAGCATCTTCAAGAAAGTACAAAAACTATGACTAAGGTCCATTTTCAGGGACAACCCCTTGGTGAAAAAAGGGATTGCCATCCACATGATGATGGCTATATCACTCTTGCCTGAGGACGAAGTTGTGGAAGGAAACTTTGTGACCAACGCGTATTTCGAAATGTTGGCAAAACCTCAACCAAGCGAAGAAGGTACACGAACAATTGACTCCTTGCAGAGGTTAGTATACAAATGGTTTACCACGTATCCAAAACAATTGATCGTAGTTTGATTGTAGAGAATAAATACTAGGATTAACAAAGAATGTTAGTTCAACAATTTAACTTGAACCCAAAAGGTGTAAATCGTGTAAGTAGTTAAACGATTGTTAAATTACCGAACAAAAAATATCGAAATTTTTTATTATACACACTGTAACCTGCACAAAACCTATCAAGTTGACATTTGGAAAAGATCAGCGTGAACCTAACGGAATATTATAAATTGTGACGTACTCTCTCGAGTGAGGTCCGGAATAGCTCTGTGTTTGCTGCGTATCTGTTCCAGGGGTCGAAGCAACGGAAAGCAAAGGGATGGCTCAGATTCGTGGCACACAAATTTATTGAATCTTAAACAGCCTGTGTCATCACAACCACAAAGGAAACGTTGTGGGTAAGGAACTAGTAGGATGTCTGAATTAGTGCCAAGCTTACAACTAACAGGATCTATGATTATGCTAAGATTACTCTAGCAGGATCGGGTCGAGTGCTAAGATTGTTCTATCAGAAACAGGTTGAGTGCTAAGATTGCTCTAGCAGGAACGGGTCGAGTGCTAAGATTACTCTAGCAGAATCGGATCGTGCACTAAGATTTCTCTAGCAGGATCGGGTCGTGAGCTAAGAATTCTCTAGCAGGATCGGATCGTGCGCTAAGATTTCTCTAGCAGGATCGGGTCGTGTGCTAAAATTTCTCTAGCAATATGAAGAATTTAAGGAATTTATAATGTTTCCGGATTTTAGTAGTTTTGGAGAATATTGGATGGAACGATATGGGAAGAATGTCAGGGAATGGGCATATTGCCACAGAAATGACTCACCAGTCACTAATAATATGCACGTTGAGTCAATGCATAAGGTAATTAAGTATTTTCATTTTGAAGGTAGAGTGGTAAGAAGGCTTGATGAGTCTATATCAGGAGTTCTTAATTTCGTCCAAAGATGATTTGTAAGTCAAAAGAGGCTTGAACTGAAACTAAGGCCCCCAAAAAAAGTAAATCGATCGCCAAATCACACAGAAACAGCTTTGAAGAAATGAAAATACTTCAATCAATAGATGACGAGCATCTCGTAAAAAATGTAAAGTCTGGACATGTCTACTGGGTAGTAAACAACAAAGAAGAAGTCTGTTGCAAGCTATAAACACAATTTTTTTTACATACATGATTAATTCAATGCCTGAATCATACCTTAACCTTATAAACTAATTTGACCAATAATACACATAACATACTATCTATATTCAGTTCTTTAAGATGAAATACAAATATTAAAACCCTGTTTTGACTCTTATTTTTTGATCCTCAAACCTCAAACTGTGATTCTATTCTATGGCGGCGGTCTGTATGCAATTTTCCTTGCTTTACATTCCAAGTTAATTTCACTTCTTTCAGCAAATTCTGATTCCCATTACTGTATTTTCATTTTAAACTGTTGAATATTAATAATACTGTATAGTTTTAAGTGGATCTAAGTTATTAAAAATGCTGTAAAATGCCTTGGGCCTTGGTTGAGTTTTTTTCAAAGAACGAAGTGGAAGCCGTGCCGGTTTGTTGGCTCCAGGACAACGAAAAGAAGTGTTTCTGGTGCGAAAAATCATTTCGTCTAAGTGAACTTATCAAAAGACAGGTCCAACCTGATACCAGTTGGCGACTCTACGAAATAAGAGTCTTAGACCGTTATGGTAAGTTACATTTAAGTATAAATTATCTAATATAAAGTTAGTAACCTAAGTTATGAAATTATTTCTTAAGACCAACTTGATTTATTTTAGGGTGGTCGGGGGGGGGGGGGGGGATGAAGAGCCATGTCCTATTCTGGAATTGGCCTAGGGCATAGTGCTTCTTTTTCCTCATTCCCGATGGGCTTACTGAATAGGCTGTAGACCTTTTTTCGTTAGTACTAGCCTATAAGTTAATCTTTTGCAGGCCTAAGTTACCGAATTGGATATAGGCCTAGCCTAGGCTAGCCTCAGTTTAACGCTTTACTTAATTCTACTGTGATACACCTTCATACTGAATACGCGAAACTTACTGTGTAAGTCTGTTAATGTCTTATCGTAAGCTTACCTATAGTTTCTTATTTTATTACTATGCCTATCCTACTGATGAGATCATGGGCTTTTTATCTAGTTTGAACCATTACATTAACCAATTAGTGGGCTTCATAGTAAGTTAAACACCTTTTGTAACTAGTTTTTTTAAATGTCAATTACAAGTATGTCAAAAACGAATCAAAATTAAAGTGAACACGCCAACAGATATGCCAAAATAATTAAAGAGTTTGCGTTAACTTTATACTTTTATTCACCTAAAGCGTACAAGTTTCTGAGAAAAATGGGTTCCTTCTTTCAAACTCATCAACCTTGAGATGTTGGCTTGGAAAAATTTGATTGTTCACCTGGATATTTAAATGGAGTTTTTACTTCTAAAAACGAGATATTGTTTAAAAAATGTAAATGTAACCTTTGATTGTATGAGAATACGAAAGCTACTGTACTGATTTACAACCCACACACCGGCAAGAACTTAGGATAAACAGACTTAGGTTTAGGATAAAGTATAGATGACAAAGAGGAGTTGGCAGCAGAAACCCTTGTTTTTCAAATTGTTTCTTCGAAAGAAAATTTTATATGTGCTATTGCCTATTTTTTTATAAGTTCAATTAACGCTTATGTTCTCTCCCAGTTGATAAAATTGCTATTATTAAGAGATGTTGGGTTGTTGAGGATAAAGTATAGATGACAATGAGGAGTTGACAGCAGAAGCCCTCACTTTTCAAATTGTTTCTTCGAAAGAAAATTTTAAATGTGCTATTGCCTATCTTGTACAAAAGATATCAGAAAAAATTCCCTTCCAAGCAATCTCGAACGAGTAAGAGAGTCTCTCCTTCAAGAGATTTCTGTTGGTAGACATCATTTGATCACAAGAAAAGATTTGCATAATATAGAACAATATAGAACAAGCATGTGTTTTAATCTGAATAATGAGTCAGTAAAACATAATAATAATTGGACAAGTGTGCAGGCGTGGGTCAATGAAATGAACAGAGAAGGCTGTGTCCTTTTTTACAAACAACAAGGAAATAACCGTGAACGAAGAAGATTTTTTCTTGCTATCATGAAAAATTATCTTGATAAAATTGGGCACAATGTAATTTGCTTTGATGCCACTCGTGGTTTAAATCAATATGACTTTGAGCTAGTCACACTTTTGACCCTCGATGAAATGCATAAGGGGTTTCCCTACGCCTTTCTGTTTTGTAACAGGACTGATGAAGTTGCTCTTGAACTATTCTACAATTGAGTAAAAAACAAAGTAGGGGAAGTGCAACCAACTGTTTTCATGAGCAATATGGCTGGAAGTTTTATAATGGCTGGGTTTCAGTCATGAATAAGCTGTCAAAGCTCCTCTTTTGCACTTGGCATATAATTAAGGCTAGGAAACAAAATGTTAAGGAGAAAATTAGCCACAAACAAAAACAACAAGACGTTTTCATAAAAGTCATGACATTGCTAGAAAAAACAGACTGCACTACATTTAACAAAATATCTAATGATGTTCTAGAAGCATGGAAGAATGATCCAGACACACGTCTTCGTTTTATGATGATGTTTCTCTACGATTGAACTGGAAGAGTTGACGTGAGTTTGTAAATAGGGAATAACTCAAAAGATCAGTGCACATTACGGACGGGATAGAAGAAGGAGTGTTTTCGTAATCGTCCCGTTGACCTATCATGGGTGCTGTTGGAGTGTTGTAGCGTGGTGTAGTAAAGACTGAAGAGAAGCGTTGTTTGTTTGCCGTTGACAATATGCCAAACCGTAAAAGAAGTATGTTGGCTGTATTTTTCCAAGGAAAGTGAGGATAGCCATTTTGCTGCGTGCAACTTGTGCAGGAAACAGATTTCGAGGGGTGGGAAGTATCACACAACATCAAATCTGAAAAAAATACATCTTCGGAATAATTATCCTAAGGAAATTAAGACAGGCTTAGCAAAAATCAACGTTGAAAATGACTGAAGAGAAGAGGATGATACCTACGAAAGCCTAAGCTTAGGCTTAGGACCATCTCAAGCATTAAACCAACCCACGCCAAGTACATCGACGACTTCCTTTGCAAATAGATATTCCTGAACAATTTTCTAGGCCTAGTGATATGTGTGCGCCTACAAGTAATTCGTGTGGTAGTGACTCAGGTTCTACCTCTTTCAAAACGCCCCAATCATCACAAGTTGGAGAAAACTCAACCAACATTGAGGTTTTATCAACATGAAAGCTAAATTTAGGAGCAATGATCGGAAAGCACAGTCTATCACTAGAAAGATAAGTTTGGACAATCAGCCATTCAGGGTTGTGGAAGACTCCAGATTTAAGAGGTTGATAATTCATCTAGAAATCAGGTAGGCGTACTTACTTATTTTCAAAATACTTTTCGAGTGTAGAAATTCCTAAGTTACTCGACCAAACGAAAGTCAGCTGCCTAATCCTGGAAAATAACAAAATCCAGCAAGATCGAAATGAAATATTAAAAGAAAACATTAGAAAACCTAAACAAAAGATAGGGTCAGTATTAAAACCATTTGCTGTTTTAATTTTTTCGATCAGTTAATATTAATTTAATTTATTCTTTCTTTTTTTTACTTACGTATCAACTGTTTATTCTTGCATCGCTTACATAAAACTTGCAATGTTACTGGTCAATGATAGCATTCATTATATTAATTTATTCTATTTAAATAACTTTCATATATTTGATTGTTCAAAAAGTATCTAAATCGCCTTTTTCAAATTTTTTTTATGCTGCATCAAGATAGGAAAATACACCGAGAAAATAAAGACAAATTTTCATTTCCAAATAGTCCAAATTTTCATTGAAATCCACGGTGATGGTTTTCGGCGTCAACTACGTCGTGAGTTGTATATCACTTCCAGACGTTTCACTCTTCATATAAATTGGCATCTTCAGTGTCTAGGCTGAGACTAAATCAGAAAAGTCTGTCCAGGTATACTTATAGCTGGGGTAAGGTAGCTGGTGGCGCGCGCCTGGAATGCAGGAATGCATACTCTCCTTGCTCTGGATGTTTCTAGTAAACAAGCTGACGTAATACCGGATTCCCGGATTCTTGTGGACGCTTGTAGCTGGCATCTTTATTAATATTATCTGGATGTTTTTCCTTGTTAGATATAACTATTTTTTTCCAGAATACCGTCTTTTTACCTTCATCTAAAAGTAAGATTTACAACAAACGTTTTTGGATTTTCCCACCTACGCGTGCACTAGGGCGGGTAGGGACATCCGCAATTTAGGTCAGTCGACAGTCTGCCAGCTAAAACTTGTGAGTAAAGATGGGTACTACCAACCTCTGTTGCACTTTTCAGCAAGTCAATAATTTTTTTAATGTTTCTTGAACAGATTCTGTCACATATCTCCATGTAATGTTGAACAATTGCTGGTTCAGGTTTACCAAATATTGCACTCATTTCCATTCCTTGGTGCATTGATTTCTTGTGGTGGGTTGATTCGTTGAATAGTTTTTATCATAGTGTCACGCCACCCTCGTGTGACCGGGGGGGGGGCGTAGACTCAATAAATACAAAAGAGATTTACCTTAAAACAGAGTATTTATTCAACCTTCACCCTATTTCATAAAGTGGTGATGGTATGTTTAACCTCTTGACACCCGAGTAAGCAAGGTCATGCTACTTTCCCCAGCCCGGGTTTTGTTAATTTTCAGACCTTTTTTAAAAAAATTGTAAAAAATTCAAAAACTAAGATAACATTTTTAAATATATTTTTTTGGTTCAGGACAAACTGAAGAGCAATAAAATAACAAACTAAATTCATAAAATGTTAATACCAAAAAGGTAAATATGAACTTTCTGGACTTTTCTTTATAACGTTTTTAAATTATTCCTACAATCTTAATAAACAAGAAAATACCTTTGTAACATTTTTTTAAGGCGCGGAAACCACTACAAATTAAGAAAATATACGGAACTATATTTTCAATGCGCGGAGCAGCACATCGCTAGCCGAGGAACGAGGAGCGGAGTGATACTACTTACTGGGTACTACTTTCTCTTGGGCTCCTAGAATGGTTTGGTTACCAGCTGACCATTGATTAAATATTAATTAGTTATTTTATGGTGATTTTGAATAACATTAAAATAAAATGATGTTTCTGTCATAATTTAAATAAAATAAGTTTACTAAGTTTGTTGAATCTTTTTTTGTTACACATTACCAGCTTGGTGCTTGTTGGATTGTAGTTTATGGTACAGAATAATAAACTATTTACTTATAAAAACAACACAGAAGCATGTTTCATAATAAACTATACATTACAATTTGTAACTTGAAGATTTGTATTGAATGATCAGCTGATTTACTAACAATAATAGTTTGTAATTTATAAATAAACAAGCCACTGAATAGACTTACCTTAACAGAATAGTTTCATTTATTACCTCAACCTCACTGATCTCTCAGAATAACACGTACCTTAACATATTTAGTCCGATTGTTACGTTTATTGTTGAGTGTTAATAGTGTAAATAGACCAACACTAGTGCGTAGTGTGTGTAAATATATTTTCGCGAGAGTGTGTAAATAGATTTTCGCGATGGATTTGTGCGGTTCTTGTGATATTTCTTTAACAACAGCCATAGAGTGGTCCGATGATCGTATTATTGACTTTTTAATAAGCCACAGCACCATTAAATCTTCCATTGAGTGTGACAACTGTCATTCGGCCGTTGAGCTAAACCGCGACACATTGACCTTCCGTTGCCAAAAGAAGGTATCGGTTCGGCGTCAGGCCAAGAAGTGTTGCAACTTTATTAAATCGGCGAGGGAAGGTTCATTCATTGAGAAGTCCCACTATCCACCCAAGACCTACTTCCGCCTCGTTGCATTTTTGTTACATTTAAAACCACCTCGCCACGATCTGATAAAGCGAGAGTTCGGTGTTTCCGACCACTTCGCGGTAGACTGATACTCGTTCTGCCGCGAAGTGTTCATATTTTATGTACTGAACCATAATTGTAGAGTTGGCGGACCCGGTGAATGTGTGGAAATTGACGAGGAAAAGTTCGGCCGTCGAAAGTACAATCGGGGACGGATTGTGGAGGGGCAGTTGGTATTTGGGGGGATACAGCGGTCAAACGGCAAATCATTTTTTGTTCCTGTTGAAACGAGGTATGCCGAGACGTTATTACAGATAATAAAGGAGTGGGTGCTACCAGGAGCCACGATTATTAGTGACTGCTGGAGGGCGTATAATTGTTTGGGGAACGAAGGCTACCAACATCTGACAGTAAACCATAGCTTGAATTTCGTCGATCCCGAGACCGGGGCACACACAAATACGATTGAAAGACAGTGGCGCAAGGTTCGGCATTCTGTTCCAAGGTTTGGTGTAAGGAAAAGCCATTTTGTAGGCTATTTGGCAGAATATGTTTTTAAAAGTAGATTCCCCCACGAAAAAAGGATGCACGAGTTTTTTAAGGCCGCTGCAGAACTGTATCAACCCACCAATTGAGTTATAACCATTGATTCTCTTCATGGACACATGAGTGTAGGTACAGGACTAAATTGGTTTTGGCAAGGTTGTTTTTCTTTGTAAATATTAAGTCTTTTGCTTATGATAAACAGTAATGTGTTTTATGAATGTTTTATATGTTCCACGACCAAACAATCACTGTACATACGACTGAATTTGTTTTGGCATGGATTTTGTGTAAATATTATGTGTTCCGCGTCAATAACAACAGTGTGTTTTTTTGTATATGTGCTCCACGACCCAATAAACTGTCCACCGCTTCTTATGAGCGTTTAAGTGCATCTAGAAAAGTTAAGTAATTTTGTATTAATTAAACTATTATAAACTAACCTAACCTAACCAAACGTGCTGTATGGTAACATAAATTGGTATTACAGCAGAAAAGGCATGTGGGGAAGGCAGGTCGAGGTTTATGAGAATTCGTGACCCACAAGTGAGGGGTAAGAAGAAGGTCGTCATTCTAACTCCGACCGGCTACCCTTCGAGTTGAGGATTTTCGTCTTTCGTTTTCGTGCATTAGTAATAGTGTTGGTGTGCGAGTTTTTGCGTAAATTGATTAGTACGCATCGTTTGGATCATCAAGTAGTGATTATTACCATAATACTCAACTGGCGTTATTGGGGTTAGTCCTCAAATTGTGATAAATTCGATATTTCGGACTTTCCTTTTTAGGCCTCGTTTATCCCTATTAAAGGCCACACTGCATATTTTTCATGTGCAAGAAGTGAAACGGAAGGTTTCTCTAGAAGAGTTTGCTATCATCCAAGCCCCACCGCATCAAGAGAACGCATACGAGTTTATGTTGACAAGAGGCAAGAAGAACACCACACACGAGAAACGATCCTTATAGAATTGCCATCACCAAAATTTGACCTCATAAGAGATTTCTCTCTTGATTACATGCACCTCGTTTGTTTAGGTATTGTCAAGAAACTCTTGAAATTGTGGCTTAAAGGCAACTTGAGGTGCCACTTAGCATTTCAGGCAGTCAAGAGAGTATCATATTTGTTAAATTCATATAGACAATATGGCACATACCAAGACTTTGCAAGAAAGCCTGAAGTACTTAAGATGTTGGTTGTTAAGATGTTACCTGTTTTGGATGTTGGTAGATGGAAGGCTAGAGAATTGAGGCAGTTCTTGCTATACACTGGGTTGTTGATTTTGAGACAGGTAAAAGATTTCAAAGAGAAAGTTGTTGATAACTTTTCAAGTCTAAGTGTTACCATAAAGTTAATTTTAAATTCAACAGTTTGTCTCGAATATCAAGACTATGCAAGATCTCTCATGGAATATTTTTGGCAATTTAATAGGATTAACATTTGTTGTATTATAATGTTCATGGATCTTTGCATATATCTGATGATGTTACAACGGTTGAGTCATTAGAATCATGCAGCGCATTTCAATTTAAAAATTTCATGTTCAAAATAAAATTATTTTTGATAAACTGAATCAACCTCTGTAGTAAATCACTAGACGAGTTTAGGAAGATGCCACGCTTACTTACAGAAGTTTGCCTTCGGAACATAGATTTGAGTTCAAAAACAATCATGACAGTGGTCCATTATTGGAAGGCTGCACATGTCAATAGTACAAAACAGTTGTAAAATCAAATTTCCAAATAGCTTGTAATCTAAGAGATACCCATTGTATAAGATGGTACTCTCTTAAAAGCTAGAAACTTCGCATTATCTACAGTGCTTGATGAAATGGTGGCAATTGGCTATAAATATGAGGAAATAGGTAATCTTTTTTTAAGAAACATTGTGAATCTACAGACTTGGGAACCGCCATAGTTGAGGAAAAGAAAAATTGCTAATTGCTTGTCCAGCTTATTCTCCTTCCCTACTAAAGAGATAAATTTTGGTCCTCCCTCTGATTTACTCAGAATCTGTTTATGAAATGTAAATTCATAACTACCTTTAAAAAAAGTGAACCCAGAAAATCAGACACTACACTGAGAAAAGAGGAAAAAACATCTGTTAATGTAAGTTGAAGGCCTCTAAATAGTTTTTTAAACAATCAGTAAAGCTTTCCAATGAAAGCAGAAGATAACTAGCTGATAGAAAAAAGAATAATTAGCTCATAAATAATTTATTTAACATTTGCAATGGTTTTGTGGTTACAATAAATTATTAATGCTCTCCTTTTATTTGAGTCAAAATGAATTTATATGAAATTGACAAGTTTGTAAAGAAGTGTTTTTGACTCCCTAGAGAATTTTGAGGTTAAAGATACAAAGGTACTCGGAGACATCAAAATGACTCCAAAGGAGGGGAGAGATGCTCCGATGGAGGTGGTAAGGTACTCACCCCCACCTCTTGGGTACCATTCGGCGGGTACTTAACCAGGGTGTTTGGCACCGAGAAGTCAGTTGGGCCTCCGGGCCCGACCCCGCCGGATGGGCGTGCTGAGCCACCGGTGTAGGGCCTGATGGGCGTGTTGAGCCCCGGGCACCGTCGGACGGGCGTGTTGAGCCCCGGGCACCGTCGGACGGGCGTGTTGAGCCCCCGACACCCTCGCATGGGCGTGTTGAGCCCGCGAGTTACCTGATGGGCGTGTTGAGCCACGGGTACGCTGGACGGGCGTGTTGAGCCCCCGGCACCGTCGGACGGGCGTGGTGAGCCCCCGACATCCTCGCATGGGCGTGTTGAGCCCGCGAGACACCTGATGGGCGTGTTGAGCCACGGGTACGCTGGACGGGCGTGTTGAGCCCCCGGCACCGTCGGACGGGCGTGTTGAGCCCCCGGCACCCTCGCATGGGCGTGTTGAGCCCGCGAGTTACCTGATGGGCGTGTTGAGCCACGGGTACCGCTGGATGGGCGTGTTGAGCCACCAGCACCGTCGGACGGGCGTGTTGAGCCACCGACACCCTCGCATGGGCGTGTTGAGCCCGCGGGTTCGTAGTCGTAGGTGGAGGGGAGGACTTTGGAGTCCCCCACCACCTTTAAAGCATATACATAGGTATACGCTAAGTGTTGAAGGAGTTTACGTCGGACTGCAGACCGAGTAGACTGCCTAGAGAGTGCTAACTTCTGAGCAAGTGACGCCAGAACCGTCTCCAGTGGAGAGCAGTAGCACATTAAACCGGCCCAGCTTGACTTCTGTGCTTGGAAAGCCAGAACCGTCTCCAGTGGAGAGCAGCAGCTAGGGGACCGAGGATTCCGGGGTGAAGGTGCCAAGGATCTAGACCGCGGACCCACACGGATATCTTTTAGGAGTGTCGTAGACCACCGGGCCAGTAAGGGCGCAAGCAAGACTTGATCCAACCTCTGCCCAACCCCTGAATACGAGCCCGGAGACACTGCCTGGTAGGAGGACTACGGACCCAGGATCAAGACTTTATATAATATTGTATATATAAACATATGTGTTAGGATAAGGATATCAGGGAATAAAATGGAAGTTTGAGATACCCAGAGTCTTTCACTTATCGACCCTTACCACCCTTGATAAGGCCTAGTGCTCTGGAGGAAACTTCCTCACAAGATTTTGGCGCCCGAACAGGGACTAAAGTGAAGACTTTAGTGGAATTTTTGGAAAAGGGTAAAGGAGACCCGGAAACTGTAAATATTGAAAATAGTAGTACGTTATTGAAGAATAGAAAAATTCCGTCTGACAGTGAATCGGACAACGGAAGTATAGTTGAGGAAGAAAAGAGGAACCCGAGGACAGGTTGGATATATACCCTCAAGAAGGCGGAATTAGTCGAGGAGTTAAGGAAATTTGGACTTCAGTCTTCAGGAACAGTGAGAGCTGATCGTCGTATGTTTAGCAGTTTCATCAGAGGAGAATACAGACCTGCGTTAGCTACCCCACCACCAGGATCATCTAGAGAGACTACAGAAATGAAATCACCAACCAAAGATGATTCCAAGATGGTGAGTCACAAATAATTAGAAAATATTAATGTGTGCAATACAGTCCGAAAGTGGAACCTTTTCTTCGATGGGGATAAGGATGTAGTTCTCTTTTTGGAACGAGTTAACGAAATGAGTGAAGCCTACAATATCGAGGAAGACGAATTGTTACCTGCTCTCCCTGAGTTACTCAAAGGAAAGGCGCTTCTCTGGTACCGGAACTACAAAACATATTGGAAAACGTGGGGTGAATTTTTAGTCCATCTAGAAAATCAATTCCTGCCAAAGCGCTATAGGGAAAAATTGGATTCCGAAATAAGAGCTCGAACTCAAGGTCAAAACGAACTATTTAATGACTACGCGATCAGTGTACAGACCCTGATGCGGCGACATGGAAAGTATTCTTCTGAACAACAATTTAATCAGATTTACGAAAACATGCTCCCGGAGTATAAATTATATGGTCTCGGATGGGACATAAAAACTATGGAGGAACTAATGACAGCTGCAAAGGAGTACGAGTCCATCAAACAATCAACCAACAATTTTCGCCCTCCCATGAACGCTGCACAATCCATGTATCCGGACATCGCATATAAGAGAAGAGACAAACTACCATGGCCCACGAGCAGTCGACCTCAAAAACAGGGTGACGAGTACCGTCCTCAAAATTATGATCACAGAGACAACCGCCATGGCTATGGACAACAAAATTCAAGGCTTAGGTGCTACAATTGTGATACACCTGGTCACCTATTCAGGGACTGTCATCTCCCTAAGAAACCGTCCCCATGTAGATTTTGTGGAGCAGAGGGTAGATCGGGAAACTGTAGCTGTTCTAGAGCAATAAACTACAGAAGAGACCCAGAGAGACGAGGGCCACCCAGTCCTCGACAGTAGGTAATATGGGAGACCAGTCACACAGAAGGATATTTTATTTGTATTGTGATGATTCGTTTAAAAACCAAGAGGAAATTTTTAAGTTTTGTAGGAAGAATTTTCGTTTCGTTTCAAGAGTCAGTTAATTCACAGTTAAATTTTAATTTTGTGGACACTCCTTGAAACTGGCTACTGCCGAAGATTTTTTTTTTTTATGGATGCTATTTTGAAAAATGTAATTTAGATAATGACAGTGTGTTGTAAAAAGAAAAGATGGATTTTTTTCCTCGTTGGGAAGAAAAGGGAGAGTGTAAAGAAGTGTTTTTGACTCCCTAGAGAATTTTGAGGTTAAAGATACAAAGGTACTCGGAGACATCAAAATGACTCCAAAGGAGGGGAGAGATGCTCCGATGGAGGTGGTAAGGTACTCACCCCCACCTCTTGGGTACCATTCGGCGGGTACTTAACCAGGGTGTTTGGCACCGAGAAGTCAGTTGGGCCTCCGGGCCCGACCCCGCCGGATGGGCGTGCTGAGCCACCGGTGTAGGGCCTGATGGGCGTGTTGAGCCCCGGGCACCGTCGGACGGGCGTGTTGAGCCCCCGACACCCTCGCATGGGCGTGTTGAGCCCGCGAGTTACCTGATGGGCGTGTTGAGCCACAGGTACGCTGGACGGGCGTGTTGAGCCCCCGGCACCGTCGGACGGGCGTGTTGAGCCCCCGGCACCCTCGCATGGGCGTGTTGAGCCCGCGAGACACCTGATGGGCGTGCTGAGCCACAGGTACGCTGGACGGGCGTGTTGAGCCCCCGGCACCGTCGGACGGGCGTGTTGAGCCCCCGGCACCCTCGCATGGGCGTGTTGAGCCCGCGAGACACCTGATGGGCGTGTTGAGCCACGGGTACGCTGGACGGGCGTGTTGAGCCCCCGGCACCGTCGGACGGGCGTGTTGAGCCCCCGGCACCCTCGCATGGGCGTGTTGAGCCCGCGAGTTACCTGATGGGCGTGTTGAGCCACGGGTACCGCTGGATGGGCGTGTTGAGCCACCAGCACCGTCGGATGGGCGTGTTGAGCCCCCGACACCCCGCATGGGCGTGTTGAGCCCGCGGGACACCTGATGGGCGTGTTGAGCCACGGGTACCGCTGGACGGGCGTGTTGAGCCACCAGCACTGTCGGACGGGCGTGTTGAGCCACCGACACCCTCGCATGGGCGTGTTGAGCCCGCGGGTTCGTAGTCGTAGGTGGAGGGGAGGACTTTGGAGTCCCCCACCACCTTTAAAGCATATACATAGGTATACGCTAAGTGTTGAAGGAGTTTACGTCGGACTGCAGACCGAGTAGACTGCCTAGAGAGTGCTAACTTCTGAGCAAGTGACGCCAGAACCGTCTCCAGTGGAGAGCAGTAGCACATTAAACCGGCCCAGCTTGACTTCTGTGCTTGGAAAGCCAGAACCGTCTCCAGTGGAGAGCAGCAGCTAGGAGACCGAGGATTCCGGGGTGAAGGTGCCAAGGATCTAGACCGCGGACCCACACGGATATCTTTTAGGAGTGTCGTAGACCACCGGGCCAGTAAGGGCGCAAGCAAGACTTGATCCAACCTCTGCCCAACCCCTGAATACGAGCCCGGAGACACTGCCTGGTAGGAGGACTACGGACCCAGGATCAAGACTTTATATAATATTGTATATATAAACATATGTGTTAGGATAAGGATATCAGGGAATAAAATGGAAGTTTGAGATACCCAGAGTCTTTCACTTATCGACCCTTACCACCCTTGATAAGGCCTAGTGCTCTGGAGGAAACTTCCTCACAAGTTATTAATATATATGACTAAGAATACGCATTGACCAAGAGAGTGGACACTTCATTTATTACGAAAACACATAGGCCTACTATCTTATCATTATGAATTAAGTGTAAATTCGGTTTTCTAAATAAAGATAATCATGTTTGATGTCATTGTCAACTCCTTGGATATGCGTGGCTTATTATGGCTATATCTATTAACAGGTTATGAGTATAAAAAATGTAAAGAGTAAACATTTCTTAAATGTTTACGTAGAATTCAAAAATATCACAAAAGTGGGGGTTGATATTGAAAAAAAATCCAAGTTGTCCGCCATTTGGAACAAGGTGGTAAAATTTTAAATAAAGACTTGCATGTCGTAAAATGTTAAAAAAAAATAAAGGAAGTTGATAATTTTGAAACATTGTAGTTTCAATGGTTTCTGAGAATTAAGCAATTTAATTAGGCGGCTTTGAGCTCTCTTTGAGAAAGCTTAACATCAAACCATATAATAAATCCCTAACAGATTTTATACTAACTTACTAGAGCGTACGTTTATGCTCTAGGAGTTTAAGCTAACTGTTTAAGCTAGGAGATGTTTTTAATATATTGCTTTTTTATAGTCTGCCTAATTTAGTTATCAAACTTAGTTATATATTTTAAATTTAAGTAAATATTTCAACGCCCATAAATATAGATCTAACTGAATATTATATTTGGGTCGCCGGAATTGTACCCCCCGGCGATCGTTGACGTCATTTTGACGTCACGCCTAGAGGGGGTACAATTCCACCCCGTACACTTTGATTTGAACGAAATCTAATCTATTTAATGTGGTCAAGTGATCAGTGAAGCGGATGATTATATAAGATATTAAAAAGAGCAGGAGATGTACGGCCCGGAATTGTACCCCCTGGAATTGTACCCCCCGGAATTGTACCCCCTGCCAACATCAAAATATTTATGTACGGGGTGGAATTGTACCCCCCTGGAATTGTACCCCCCATCAAAAAGCCAAATGTGTACGGGGTGGAATTGTACCCCCCGGAATTGTACCCCCCTCTTGGACAGCTAACTTGGCTTGTGTACGGGCTGGAATTGTACCCCCCACCCACTCGATAAACCTACTGTAATTGGTATTATGAAAATGAAGTAGTAGAGAATGCCTTCTTCGACATATGTTGGATTTTCAAACCTGTACAGAATATAGTGATTGTACCAAGGAACTATAATTGTGAAGAGATTATCCAAAAATCTGGCTTCGCCACTTTACTTCGCCTCGGGCTATATATTGTTTTATTTTCCTTAAACCATGAACAACTTGAGTGCATTATTGCTTAGTTTGTTTTTACTGTAATACTTTTTATACACTATTATCTAATAACATAAAACCTTCAAACTTTGAAAATACACAAGATGAAGCCACAATCACATCATAGGTCAACGCTTTTTCTAAGAGGCTATTAAGCAAATAGCAATGCAGGCCCGAAGATATAGGGATTATTGTAAGAGCCATGACCTTCGGTAATGATTCTTCGTAAAGCAACAAATCGCTCACAAGTAAGTGAGTGACAGGGTTTCCGGTCATCTAAGAACCGATTTGGTCTCAAAAATGCACTGAATTCCCGCACTGCGTACTCATTACACAAGCATTCAGCCATTGGTGACATGGTTATGACACAAACACAGGCAAAAAGTGCTCAACTGCATACAATGAAAATTAATGTCTACATACATACATTAAATGTGAGTAAAATGTAAGTGTGTGTCATTGTGTTAAATGTGCATGCTATTTTATTAATTATTGCTTAAGTGTACGTATTATGGTATACATATTAATTTGAGGTTAGCTTGTATCACAATAATTATGTTACACATATTATCCAACCCCATACTAAGTCGTGTAGGCTACTCTGTTTATTTATTATATAAACAATCGCTGCAATGGGTTTAAGAGTGATAGTGGAACATTACATTTTGTACCTATATTGTTAACGTTATAAGTAGTTTACATTGTTATTATTTTGTATTAAATCAGTTTAATAAATTTATTTCATTGCGATAGATAGATAGATCGATAGAGGGATAGATAGAAGGATAAATAGATAGTTAGATGGGTGGATAGATAAATGCATAGAATTTCTCTGAATAATATAGTTAACGTAGCCGTTATTGTACAGAATGTCTTCTTCAAGTTTGTTTAGGAGTTTTTGATTTATTATCCTGGCTTTCGTCCAAGTACACATCATACAGATATTAGTAACATTGAATATTTATCGTAAACATAATTGTAAATTAATTTCTTTGGACCGTTGGAAGCAAAATGAATAAAATAAATAAATAAATACAGTTAATACTAGGTAGTAAACGCATCGTTGATTTAAGTATGCGTCCTTACTTCAGGAATAGACGTGGGTTTACATTTTGGATGATTAACTTATTCAAAATATAATGTTAATCTACGTTTTTACATGTTTACAGAGCTTCTTTGAAGACTGTGTTATAAACAATGTGGTCATATACCGGTACGTTGTTTTAATGGCTTTGCTATTATACAGACATAGTTTTCACTGAAAAATTGCACCCAGCAAAGCCACAAACAACTTGTGTAAAAAGAAATCATTTTGTTTTAAAGAAAAGAAACATATTCTTTTAAAATGACTTGACTTTTATGAACACCTATTAATGGCCTTGCCGTACCAGATAAATTCAGCATTAGAGTTTTCCTTTGCCAATCATCGTAAAGTTAAGTCTATGTTTCCTACAAAATAGTAGTACTTTGGCTAACATACTTGTTCATTGTTTGTGGGAATCTTCATATAATAGGTGTTCTTCATTATATAGGTTGATAACGATAGTAATTTTAAAAAATAAATCTCTATTTTTTCCACTTGGTGTCGTTCTATGACTTTCCTATGTTTCCATTTTTAACACCCGGTTCTTTCTTTCAATGATTGCTCAAGAAATACAGAAGTAGGCCTACTATATCAATTCATTTTTCTTATTTGGTAAAAAAAATCAAATTGTCCAGGCTTTCTATATTGTTTTACATTGTAATATTAACGAATGTAAATGAAAATAGTAAATATTGAATTTCAACAAAATCGGTAAATGTGTTTCATTGAATTGAAAAATAAATAACAGTAATTAAATTATACAGCTGATCAAAATGTAAACAATTATGTTCTTCATAAGGATAACATTGGAGCTTACAAAGCCAATGGGGGAGAGCCCAAGGGACTGTAAAAAATGGAAAGTTAGTTTGCAAATCTACGCGACACGCTCTTTCCAATGAGACCTCAATGGATAAAATCGGTTAAGAAATGGCGGAGGAGTTCAACCGACAAAGTTTCATGTAGCGTTAATTATATAGATTGAAAATCTATATCCGTACATTTTAAGCAGAGTCAATATTGTCATAGCCCAGTAATCAATATTTCGTAAATACAAAAATAACATTAGCTGCTTCCAAACTAAACAGCTGTTACAAAACCACTTGCGGCGTTGCCACTTCGAAGGCCGCGGCCTAGGAGACCGTTTTTAGTTATCAAGCTTTCTTGATGAAATATTAAAATTATCTTATTTAAAATTTCAATAATTCAAAAACCAAACATGCAAATGAAAAACTGATTGCGGCATTGAGTTCAGCATAAAAAAGTAGTTCAAAATGATGGGTCACAACACCACCTTCATATTTAAATTAATTTGTCACATTTCAAAATGGCGGATCCAAGATGGCAGCCAAAAAAATACATCCGTCATAACCAAGTGAAAATAGGTCGACAATGAATGGTGGTGTATACTTATCTTTATCTAGCACTATTTTGAGATTATGGTCTTATTTTGTAAATGCACAATGTTTAAATGGGTTAAAAATAAAGTTATAAAAAGTCCTTATAACTTTAGAACGGATCAAGATTTTTAAAAACTAATTGCGGCATTGTAATCAGCGTAAAATTTTAGTTTGGAATAATGGGTCACAACCCTACCTTTAATTTTTGAAAAAAAAAAACGTTGTATCCAATATGGCGGATCCAAGATGGCGGCCAAAAATCTATACCCAGTCAAAATGAAGTACTTACTACTCTACAATGATCTGACGTGGTCCGGAGTTGATATCTTAAGAAATGTAGAAAAAAGTAGGGGGGAACTCATTTAAAAATCACCCTGTATAAGACCACGTTGAGCGAGAACTGGCAACGTTGCGTATGTATTGTGTCTTGGTGCACGATCGCCTTACCTTTACAATCAATGGAAGAGTCTCTCTGGCAAACGCCCGTACTGCGCCGACACCAGTCCAGATAGGCGAGGGTGTTTCATCTGGTTAACCTACCCATTGGAATTTGGAATGTAAACAAACCACACACCCTTATGCACCATTTGGTATTCCAAATGTGGTTAGTTACCTTATCACGTCTTGTTTTTGTGTCTCTTAAATCGCGTTATCGGTAAATTACCACATTGTATCAAAGATCGCAAGAGATGATAACAAACAGCGTTGCCGTAATCGTGGGAGATGACGACAAATTTGCTGTGATCGTTTGGGATAACTGCGATGTTCTTGTGATCGCTGGATATACCTGTTGCCTTCCTTAGTGACTTAATAAAAGTCCAAGCAATAAGGAATAAACGTTTACGAATTAATGCTGAGCTTGATTCCCTCATGGACAAAGCTTCTAAATAATTTTATTACCCAAGCTAATTGATTTTTTTTAAACGATACAGGCAGTGCAAATCCTCCAGGCAGAGGAGTCGCAAGCAGCAAATTTCGGCTTGGTTATATAGATTTGAAATACTTACCTTTTGATTACTGCACATAGGCCTAATAACTAAGCTAAACTAGTTTGTATACAATAACTACGCTATAAAAGTGGAATGTTTATTTGTTCACGTCACTTTTCTTCGTTCTTTTTCATCGTAATTTAATATGACCGTGAAAAGAAGTTGATGTATTCCATTTTTGTTCATTCAAACATAATGTGCATTATTGTTCATTCGGTAACAAATTATGAACAGTTATTACTGGCAGAGGTAGACAAAATACCTGTTGTAAAATTTAATTCGGGACCACGTAAGTTTGCAGATGGTGCCAGCCAATCACAAGACAAGGCTAGAGCGACTTTGACACATCGCCCGTTGACAACACTAATTAAAATATACTAAGCAATATTATCAAATCAGCTGGTATTATTAGATTTGGCAACACCGCACGGTTCTCATTGGTCCATTCAAAACCATATGGTAAATAGGCTCCTCCCTCAACTGCAAACTTACGTGGTCCCGAATGTAGGTATCTGGTACAAAGTAAATTACCCTTAAAGTTCACAGTTTGTCAAAGTGTTTACCTTTGTGAATTTAAGCTAACCCATGAACAGTTAGTACTTGGGAAGGTTAAGAAAATATTAATGAATAACGTACAAATAAGTCTGTTAGGCCTCTCGCACGTTACTCTGAATGGCCTTAATTTGCAGTTTCTTAGAATATCCTTTTACAACAAGCAATTCATTAGGTGTCGGGTAACTTACTTCATTTCATATTTGTGTGATTCCCCTCTAATATCCAACATAACTATTGTTTTAATTTTAGTTGGTAATCATAATAGACAAGCTCCTCGGTTAAATGGGGGGGGGGTACAATTCCAGGGGGGTTCAATTCCGAGCCGTACATCTTCTTCTGCCGTGACCAGGGGGTACAATTCCAGGGGGGTACAATTCCGGTCCTATAAGAAGGGCTAGACAGACGGGGGGTACAATTCCAGGGGGGTACAATTCCACCCCGTACACTGGTCAAATAATAGTGAGTTCTAACTGAGGGGGTACAATTCCAGGGGGGTACAATTCCGGTCCGTACAGTTTTTTAGATGCCAGTGGATTTAATCAAACCACTCGTGCATAACAATATCAAAGTTTTATGAGGGGGGTACAATTCCAGCCCGTACACGCCGTTTTGGTCGAGAAAATGAGACGTTATCGTGACGTCACAAACCAGCAGGGGGTACAATTCCAGGGGGGTACAATTCCGCCACCCCTTATATTTCAGCTCGAAATGTAGGTGGTTGCTCATTTTGTTCATGAAAACAACGTCGAAGTTGTCCCTGATAGCTGTTTCAATGGATACGAGTATTGTTGGTGACTGGTTGTGTCATTTGACAAACTGAAAAAATACATCGAAAAGAAAGAAAACTCCAAACAAATCAGGCAAATGGACAATTACGACAAGCAAAGACAAATTGGAAATCCATATGGTAGACAAATCAATAAAAAGTTTTTAAATTAACAAAAAGCTAATTCTCATACATTCCTAGCAAGACGAGAGCTTCATAGCCTAGGTTAAATTCGGCAGAATCATTGCTTGAATAAATTGGTAGGTGGAAGGCCAGAGAATTGAGGCAGTTCTTACTATACACTGGGTTGTTTATTTTAGACAGCTAAAAAATTTGACAAACTGAAAAAATACATTGAAAAAAAAGAAACTCCAAACAAATCAGGCAAATGGACATTACACCAAGCAAAGACAAATTAGACATCTAAATGGTAAACGCAACCATCAATAGTTTTTAAAATAACAAAAAGCTAATTCTCATACATTTCTATCAAGACAAGAGTTTCATAGCCTAGGTTAAATTCGGCCCAATCATTTTTAACACAATATCTTGATTGTATTTGTTATTGTTGAAAAATAATTGTTAGGTTTTGATTAAATAAACGCAGGGTAAAATTTTTAACCTTGTTCTACTCCTACAGATTACATTGTAAGCCAATTTTCTTCTCTTTATGTGTTTGTATTTATTAAAACTATTAAAACTACTTTTACTCTCGCACTCTTTTCTTCTTTTCGCTGCACTCTAAATTCATTCAAATCTCTCTATTCTTTACCTAATGTGAAATGTTCTTGTACATTTCCTTTGTTTTCCGACCTAAGCTAATTTATAAATATAGGAACATTAATACGTAAAAGAGTGTTTTATACATATGTTTTTCCTGGATTAAATTTATAAGTAATTTAGAATAAAATTTGATTTTGCATTTTTTTTTAAATAATATTATTGAAAATGTGATGGGATTTGAATTTAAGTTTTTCGTTCAGAATTACGCTCTCAAAATTGTTGTTCTCATTAACCTGTGCCTTATAAGTTTTGAATTCTTCGAGAGTGTTAAGTCTGCTTCCCTTTTGGCAAACATGTAGGATTTCAAGGCCTTTACTAATATCGTTCATATCATGGTTTTTATCGACCAAATGCTGAGCAAACGATGATTTTTGTTTTGTATTACGAGGATCTGGTCCATGCTCCTTGTATCTAGTATTGAAATCTCTACCTGTCTGCCCAGTATACGTGCTAGGACAACTGGCACAAGTTAATTTATATACCCCACATTTGTCAAATTTATCACCACATCTGGTTGAATTGTTTAAAATATTTACTGAACGATTAGTTGTTCTGAAGGATAGATTTATACCACGTTTTTAATAAAGATAATAAAAAGGTAAACAAAAGTCGCAACATATGTTAGTCAACGAATCATCTAAATAGTACATTACAAATACCGTACAGAGAAAAAGGGAAGAACGATCGGATTAATATCATTGAGCATAATTTATTACAAAATAAATAACCAATAATTAGTGTCGCCGGAATAAGGCTGATGCACCATTACCTTAATCGAAATAGCCATTCCATTTAAGTGAACCAAATATATAGGCCTACAATTGAATTTGTGTACTGCAAGTAGACAATACATTGACGTGAACCAGACTTACCATTGACTTATAGCAGTGGATAGCAGTGGTACTGCAAACAGGCATCTTATTTGTGTGAACCAAATGGACCATTGACTTTGGATACTGTAAGTAGATTTCCTAGTTATGCAAAGCAGGTGTATCTTGATTCATGATACTGGAAGAAAACAATTTACGTGAACCAAATGTACTATTAAGTTAAGATACTGCAAGTACACAATTCGTTTACGTGAACCAGACGTACCATTGACTTTAGAACCTGTAATAAATATACATTCCACTTCAGTGAACCAGGCGTTCTATTGACTTTGGATGCTGCAAATAGGCATTTTATTTATGCGAACCAAATGTATTATTGACATTAAGTACTGCAAGTAGACATTTAATATTATGAGAACCAGATGATGAAACATAGACTTTGGTTCCTGTTAGTAGACAATTCATTTACGTGAACCAGACTTATAATTGAATTTAAATACTGCAAAAAATAGTCATTCCATTTATGTAAATCAAATAGATTATTGACATTGGATACTGCAAGTATTTAATCTCATTTACGAGAAACAGAGACTGTGCCGTTGACTTTAGAAAAGTGTTAGATTAATATGCTAGTTCCGCTCAATAATGCAAGCAGACAACTGCATTGTACATAGAAACATTAATACATAAAAGAGTTTTTTATACATATGTTTTTCCTGGATTAAATTTATAAGCAATTTAGAATAAAATTTGATTTTGCTTCATAACATGCTGAGATACTATATGTTTTGAGATCATACACAGGTTTTACTTTATATATTGTTTACTTTTTCATATTGGGACGACATGGCAAAAGCTATTAGGAAAAGAACTCTGGCTCAGTACACCTCGGATGCTGATACAGACAAAGAACCGAAAAAAAGATAAGTGAAGAGGAAAAGATTTACAAGCAGTACCTCAGAGAATGATGATGGTATTCTTTCCAAACCGAAAAAATTTGTTTACCGAAAGTGCTGGCCGGGATGAAATATCCCCCACATCATCTACCACTTTGGCAAAGAGAGTGGTTTGAAAAAGTATGATCTTATCATTATTTTTGTCCATGACCTAGGCTTGGGTACTAAAAGGTAACTCAGTGTGAGAAAGGTGATTAAAGGAAATTGAATAAAGAAAACTTAAATTTATTAAAACTGCATTGATTATTTATATTTCATGCATGATAATCCTGACTATGTTAAATCACAGTTACTGTTCTATTTTTTAATTACAGATTCTGGGTTGTGATATGTAGGCTATAGTTATAATTTTATGTTGAATATTGTATTATAATTTTTGATCCTGTTACAGGTTGATGCTATAAAACTTTCTATAATACTGTCATCTTTGAGAAGGTCTCCTAGTAAGCATAGTAAACCTAAACAAAAGACATTTACGTCCGTGAAAACCCCGAATCAAAGTTAGTCACCGTCAACCTCCAAGTCACCTCAAGCCACCTACAAAACACAAGACGTTGGGGATATAATTTTGCACCTCTGTCCAATGCGCATCCGAGGTTGCGTATCTGCCGAACGGTCACGAGGTCAGCCGAAGACTCCCGATCTTAAGTACGAACAGTTAAATTCAGTGACATAACTAAGAAATACTGCGATGGAAGGTCTTTTGTGGTAATAGGACACATTGAATATTATTTTTCTGATCTTTATGCTGCAAATTGTGTCTACCACCGCACTTGTTGTGCCAATTTTCGTAGTGGAAAAATATTCTACAAGAATATTCACAACAGTCGTCAAAAAGGCCAAAACAAGGAATCCCAATTAATGAAGAACAAGAAGAAGCTTTCCTCAGGACTTACCTAGAATCTAATGACTAGGAACAATTACTTGTTGCAGATATTATTTAAAAATGGAAGAGTATCTGCAAGACAGTGATTTTGAAGCATATGATCGAAGACACATGAAAAAGCTTGTCGAAAATTTTGGTACCAGTGTTATAATATCCGGTTAAAGTAGAAAGGCAGTCATAGCCACACTAAAAGAGATTGCTGACGAAATTCTTAGATCCTACTATGCAAAGTCAAAAGACTGTGATCCTGAATTACAAAAGATACAAGTAATAAAGGCAGCTGCAAGAGTAATCAAGAGTGATGTTAAAGCTTCTGAAAAGGCAGGTAATAAATATTTACATTACAAGTGTAGTAAGAGCGTTCTAAACACGCTCTTGCGTAACGTGTTGACTTATCCCTCAACGGATGTTCTCACCTCCGATTAAAGTATGAATTATCTCCATGACAGCTTAACATTGTTCTGTACAAAATTGTTTGTGGGTAATGATGTTTCGTCAAAAGTTAGTGTTGCTGGTGGTATTGGCCAGAGTATATTGCAAGCATTGCGTCCAAAAGCTGTAATATGTCCATTTTGGATAGGTTCAACATTTCTGAATCAACATGCTCACAAATGTGTGACAACACAGGAAAACTGTTGACTAAAGCCGATCCAAAATTCATTGCTGACTGTTTTGTTCATGTCAGTAAAGGTTGTGTATTACAAATGAAGAATGTACATTATTATAAAGGAAGGAGTGGACGATTTATTTCCATTTATTGTTACTGCGTTCACAATAGAGTAACATCATTCCGATTGGATTGCTTTAAAGAGCACTCGAACGGGTCATTTAGAGTCGATGTATATTTAAATACGTCACAATGTTTGCATCTTTGCAAAAAAACTAGAGAATTAAGTGGTATAGCCAGAGCTTTAATGAAAGAGGAACTGCCAAAGACAGGTGCATCCCATGTAAGGTTCGAACAAGTCAATAAACGTGACAAAGAAGCAGTAAAGATGAATAAAATACAGGATTTTCAATCATATAGTGTGATAAGAAAGGCTAAGTGTGAAGCGTTGGCCGCAGATGATCTACACAAAGATTGTCTAACTGATTTGTTCTTGATGCGTGATCAACAGAAAAATGCGAGAGAGAAGTACTTGCAACATATAAGTAACCCCTTTCAGGTAATCATTTATAGTAACGAAGTACTGTACTGGATGTCACCATAATTGCTATGGAGAAAGCCAAAAGTCAAAAGAAGGATTTTGTTTTACATTTGGATACCACTTGTACTGTCGTACGTCCTGTCGATCAATGTGAGGGTAAACGAGTATTTTATTACGCCATCGTATTCAAAACTAATGACTGCATAATATCATTGTCTGAATACATACTGTAAGCATAATTCGCTTCAAATTGGGTCGTGGCTCATTATGTTGAAAGATTTTCTAGTCGCAAACAAAAAATGACCCTTATGCAGACGTTTTGTGACTGACTTCAGTTTGGAATTGAATGAGCCAGGGTGTGAACAATGGAACAAAATAGATATTTTTCTTATCTAACTCATTGTCACAGTTTTATGTCATAAAACCAAACTACAACAAATAACATCATAAATGTATACATTTGTTGTTGTCATTTTGTTAAAATGTGTGTTAATAACATACACTCCACAACACATGGTATAAATAGCAAAAGCAAAAAAAAGCTCTGCAACAGTTAGTGTTGCAAGTGATTTGTTTCATAATCAATTGCACCTCGTACAGAAAGATAAAGACAGTACTAACCGACCTGTTTAACCTGCTACTTTTCCTCAATGAACATCATTGTTGTTACGAATGCACTTTCCAGTTTAGGAATACAGTGCACAAACATTCCTGAGGAAATGTACTCTGATGAGGGACACCATAAAAAATTGCTTGATTAAGTGTTAAATGAAAGAATAATACTTCGTTGTACATGACTTCTTCAAAGATGTATGTTTTCTGAATGTACAATGTTTGCGGAACATGGTATTTTTAGTCCGATGACGACGTATACAAAGAAGACAAGTATATGAGTACTCCATTCTTCTCATCCTCTGGAAGTAATACTAATGCAGGGGAGGAAAATATAAATAATCTTTTTGCCCCACCATTGCTAAGATCATAGCAAAAAGATATGTGGCATATTTGCCACGTTGGTCTGGACTTCTGTTGAAAGGAGTCGCCAACAACAAAGTTTTAGAGAGAGTGAGCAACGCTCCATGTGAGAATTACTTTGACCAAACAAAAAATGTCATACTGGAGGGCAAGAAAACTCTGAGAGCCAACATGTTTACTTTGAAAGTACACAATGTCGTAACGGCAAAATACAAAGAAATACTAATGGACATACCAAAGTAGGGTTATTGTGCTCGTAACAAAATCAATCGTTTTGGAAAGAGAAAACTATGCCTTAGTACAAAGAAAATGACAGAGGGACCTGCAGTAACCTCAAACAATGTTCCAGGCATGCTTCTGTTATCGGATGGTGATGTAGATGTCATTAAAGAGTTTTGGAAAAAGACTACCAAAAAGGATCGTGTAACCTACTTTGAGTCTAAGTATATCCAAGACCATGCACAACAATAATTTTCAATGGATCGTAAAGCATAAAAAGCCAAATAGATTGACAAATGAACCCGACTACTACACAGAGCTAAAAGCACTAGGTAATCTTGTGTTTCTCAGAATCGACATCACACAAAAGGTGGCTTGTGTACATTTACGACTACAAGTTGTTATGAGGGTCTTCTCGCCTGGACTCGACAGTTATTGATATTGCAGGTCATGTCATACTTGGCCAACAGTCAAATGAGTTGAAGGCTCCTATAGTTCATACTTGGCCAACATTCAAATGAGTCGAAGGCTCCAATAGTTCATGACAACTTAGCGACCTCAGCATTGGGCAATGGACAGCCAATTGATCAAACACACTGGATGCTAGGTACAGTCAACTGGGGTGACATTGGGTTGGTGGTGACTTTAGGCATTTTTGAAAAAAGTTTTTAAACCTTTGCCATCAAAAAAGTTTTTCTCCTAGGAAGTTTTAAATAATACTAAAAAAGTGTTGAAATCGAGTTTCCAAAAAGATGCATTTGTAAGATCTTTTAGTAATATTAACCCCACCAAAAAAAAACCAATCGTACTTTTTTCGAAAAAATGCGGACCTCAAAACTTTTCCGACTCTAGATGTAAATTGCATTACAGTCAACATATAGTATATAACACATATTCTCAAATAGAAAATCTCTTAATTTGATGTTTCTAGCATTAATGATATCTGAGATATACGTCATTGAAAAAATTGGGGTGACTTTGGTAACAAATGGGGTGACTTTGGGTTACTCTTAGAATTCATGTGGTAAATGGGTTTTCCTTTCAAATAGTGCATGTTGTTATGCTTTATTTTGCATGTTTCATCTTGCTTTGTTGTTTGCTTCCTAGTTTCTAACCCTACAGTAGTGTATTTGCTTGTTTCAGATTGTGATGCGATTTATGAACAAACTATGCAGCAGAATTAACTTGAAAACTTTATATTCAACATGCCAAGAGTTTATGTAAAAACCCCTGGAAGCCGTAGTTATAGTAACTACAGCATTGAGCAATTGAATTTAGCTATTAAGACTGTTCAAGAAGAAGGCTTTGCAGTAAATGTTGCAGCAGAAGCATATGGCATAAAACGAGAAACTTTAAGGAACCGGATGAAAGGACAACACTGCAAAAAGATTGGAGGTCCACTAGCACTCGAACCTGAAGATGAACAGGAACTAGCCAAGTACTTAAAAAATGTAATGTTTTTGCTAGGTGATGCTGAAAAAATATTTCGTCAACAGCATTACAACCCACAAGGCACATTGTTTATATTTTAGAATCGGTTTTTTAGCCTAGCGTATTTTAATATTTATAAAGAACTCTGAAAATATACAGGAAAATATCTATCTAATGCTTGCCTATTATTATACAGATATGTTGGCTTTTTGTTAAAAAATTTAAACTGATTAACAAAATGTCTCGATTAGTATTTAAAATAGTGGATTTACAAGATGGCTTGGTCATGTGTTCCAACCTCAATTATGTGTCCTAACCTATCTTTGAACCATTTTCCTGGTGTGTATAGCATGGTTTCGTTACATTGCCACAGACTGCGACAAGTCACGACTGTGAAATGTCAATACCCTTTTTCAGGTATTTCATTAGCTATTTCCCCCGACATAATAACATTTCATATGGGTTAAAAGTGTATTATATGGAAATATCAACCCTGATTAAGAAGTAAGCCAATACAATTAGCAACATTTACTGTTTTTAATGTAATATTAAGCACATAAATATTTGTCTAAGGAAAAGACATTCCTGATTTGAAAATGCTGGTGAAAGAGGTTAAAGACAAATGTCTAGGCATCACTATTACTAAAATAAATGATACTGATTTCCATGATTTTGAAAACGTAGTACTACAAGATCTACCTACGTTTAAGGGCACATGGAGTATTTTAGATACCAAATGAGAGAAATGTGTTGTTCATGAGAATGCTCAGTTGTGCTGATTGTGTGGAAACTGGAAAATGTTCCCATTTTGGTAATGGCACGGTAGCAATTCCTATGGATGTCTTTAATATTTTTCAGCAGTGTATCTTTTTTTCACTTTAAGTATTTAAATTTATGTACATACTCTGTTGAGGTATTGCTTTTTAGATTATGGTTTGATGAGAATATTTGACATGCTTTTTCAAACTCTTTCATTTGAGGTTGGTTTTAATCTTCTACAATGATAGTAAAATGTCTTTAACTTCATCAAATTTAAACTAGTTCATATTTTAGCTATCTTTATCATTTATACCTTTATACCTCTTGAAAATTTTAATTAGCCTAATGCATGGAGCCTACATTAAGATGAGACAAAACTCGGGAAAGGCCAAAGAAATAAATATCAAAAGAGATTATCTTCATCTTCAGAAGAAAGTGGAAGTGAAGAAGAAAGTAAAAAAAAGTGGATCAAAAAGCGGCCAAGAAGCTGGAGGAAATAAAAACGGCCAAAGCCATTTCTAAAAAATTGCAGTTTAGTGGAACTTTGCCAGTTCGGACCTCCCCCAGGAAGACCCCTCAAAAGTTTGAAAACCTCGAAACTAAGGCAAAATGCCAAGAGTGTTTAACGAAAAATGAAGAAATTTCAAGACAACATAAGATAATAAAAAAGTTGAGGAAAGAAAGGGATGAAGCTATAGGTATGTAACTTACGCATAGTGTAGCCTAAGCTAGGCTAATCTCTTTTTTGTAAAATATAAAACTCAAACAATAAAATAATAGATATTCTGTGCATTAAATAAAAAAAAACCATTAAGTATTTACAGGATATTTGAAATACATACCGTCCGATCATGCGTTTCAAAAATATACTGTTGTTTATATTTAGGCTATAATTGTTAAGTAGATTATACAATTTTGGACCAACCCAGTGCAACACACACACCTATTAAAATTACCTAGAATAGCCTACACAGTATCTCAATCAGATTACTGTGATATGATGCATCAAGGCTTAAGTTAAGTTGTATGAAAACGAGTTCATATGAATCCTTACATGAGAAGCAAGACCTACATTTCGATGAAATAAATTTAATTGTTTTAAATTTTTGTATGTGCTGTTAACCTTAAAGGTTTCTTGTTTGTTAGCATATGCAGATGTTGCATTTGAACGACAAACTATATCACTGAATTAATCACTAAATTTTAAATGCACGGCTATAGCTGTGACCTCCTTAAAATAATTCATAAATTTTTTCAGAGTTGTCTCGGTGGACAAAAGAAGTGAAGGGCATGGCAAAATCCTTAACTACCACTATTAGAAGGCCTACCACAGAAGAATTACCCCCTCAGGAATTCCAGCAGGATGTTTCACTTTTTACCCTACCCGCCGCTTCATCTACCTCTTCACGTCCGAGGGAGGAGATAACTGAAGTACCGGAGGAAGATCAGCCAGATCAACAAATGGCACAAAATATAACTGCTTCCACGCAGTTTAACTACAAGAGGGGTGATGAGGAAGTAAGTATATTAATAATAGATCTAGGTACCTAGATATTTTTCATCTTTTTTGTTGCTGTAATGTTTGTACTTAGCTATTTAATTATTGGGGAACAAATACCTTTACAACATTTTCTTTGGGACTGGTCACTAATTTCAAAAGTTAAAATTAAATCAAACATTTATGTTAAAATATTAAATGTGTGTTGAAATCTAATAATCGTCTATCATATTTTTGGTGGGCAAATCATGGGCTGTGATAAACAAAAACTGTATACCGGTAACTGTTTAAATTAGTACTATAGTGTCGCTGTTGCTCGAATTCGAGCAATTGCTAAGTATTACAGGCGTTATTTTAAAACAAATGAGTGTCATAATTTCTGATCACTTAAAAAGATTCAACTCAAAGATTATGGAAATACTCAAGATGTACATAACAGATCGATATTTAATCAACATTTCTTGTAAATATATCTTTATCATTTTTCAAAAGCTGATCTTTGTTTTTTTAGTGTTTTCTACAAATAGCCTTTATTCATAGCCGCATTACAGTAGGTTGTCCATAATAACGATTAGGCCTATGAATAAAAAAAAACATTATTTCTATTTCTTCTCCTTGGATGATGTTAATCGGTTCAGCAGTTTCGGGGGGGTAATTGTCAAAAAAAAACCTGCATGCGTATTAAATAGGCCTAAGTATACAAATTTGGTAGCCTATCAGTGGCTTTATATAGTTTCAAATATGGCTACAGTATGTAGTCTCTTTAAGCTGTAACTTAAAGATGTTATTTTTATAACAGGCCTACACTAACCAAACTTAACCTAATCGTCATGGTGTATGTCATTATTTGTGTGTGAGTTCGGCCTGCCATTTTGTCTTCTCTCCCTCATCCCCACCACCATCAGTATTCGATCATCACCTTGGAAGGTCTAGGCACTAGACACTTTTGTGACAGTACCATATGCTTCTGATTATGGATAATTGTTTTAAAAGTGTCGCAATATTTATCTTATTGCGGATTTTACAGCAGAATATGGTAACTTATCATACAAAAAATAAAGGTTTAAATTTTTTTTTTAGGTAACAAAACTCACCGATTCGTACAACATATATGTTGCAAAAGCTGTAAAACAATGTATACTGAGCTACAGCAAAACACATACTCAGCTAGCGAGGAACGCTATGGAGGCAGTGTTCACAGAAGAAACTTTGAACACATGTAGCCTCCAGGGCAGAAGATCTTCGTCCGGTGACCGTCAAGGATTAAACATGACAGGATTCGCTGCTGTGTTAGGTATGTTAGTTATGTCAATTTTAAAATTAAATTATATCCCTTTGCCATCTTCTAATTGTTGATATAGGCTAGTTCATCAACAGTAAAGTCCAAATATTTTAGAGAATATGTAGTTCTTCTGCAGCAAGGGATACAGAAAGTCTTTGTTGTTGATCATATACCAAGCAATAGCAATAGTACCGACCTGAATGCCAAATTCAATTTAAGTACATGCAACATGTAAGGGTTGTTATTTAGACTTCTATTGCGGGCATATCCATAAGGGCCATGTTATAC
Source organism: Macrosteles quadrilineatus (assembly GCF_028750875.1). NCBI lineage: Eukaryota > Metazoa > Arthropoda > Insecta > Hemiptera > Cicadellidae > Macrosteles > Macrosteles quadrilineatus. The sequence continues at coordinate 355,994 of NW_026542651.1, forward strand.
AAGCATCTTTGTCACGGCAGATAATACGCTCATCACGCTGATCATAAAAAACTGAGCTGTTATACAAGTGGTGGTGTAGCTGTTAAACGAGCAGCAAAAACGCAGCAAAAACGCAGCAACAGGTACCGAGGGTAACCGAAGGCTGCTGAATGACAAATATGCCTGACCTTGCGGTAGGGGGGATGTGGTGGGGGTTAGGTAGCAAATCTGACGTGTTAAAGCTGCCCGTATAAAAGCAACTTGCGTCTCTGCCTCCGCGTGTTTGCTGCCAGTTTACCGATCAGGATGTGTATGTTACGCTCACGCTGACTTTACAAGGTCCGTCGCGACAGATTAACCAATCGTATAACTTGCACACAGAGAAGTCCATTGCTGGGTAGACTTGACGTACACGCGACGTAAAAGCTGCCACGACAAAGCTGCCCGTATAACATGGCCCGAAGAGTCCATGTCAGTTTTGGCCAAAAATTTTTTACGTACGGAGTAACCTGTCTCGTACGCCATCATCTAGCAATTTTCTTAAAATTACTCTTAAATTAGAGCTAAAAAGTTCCTCCCTGTTTCTCAGACTTGATGATTTTTATTTTTATCCTAACAATAACACGTTATAATAAAATAAAATAAATAATAGTGGCGTAATGTTTAGCAAACTTTTGGTCTTGTAATATTGAAATTACAAAGGTTTAATAACCACTAAAAATACTAAATTTGTTACTGGCTGATAAAGAAAAGAAAAATTGTAATATGGAAATCAATTATGCCACCGACCTTGGTGAAATCAGCTTTATTCTCGATTCCAATTCCAGGGCCGATTGGTGGAATCTGGATTCTGTATTGAGAGTTAGCCCATCCTAACCATTTACTAATGCTGATTCCATCCTTGTTTTCAGAATTCGCAGAAGAAAATGCGAGGTTAAAAAACCTCAAAATAGAAGATGCGACCTACGTAAAGAAGCAGCTGTGCACGAGGTTATGCGAGATACGAAAAGCAGCAAAACAATCAAGCAAGCAGCAATAGGATTTTAACACACCATTGCCCTATTTTTATTTTTATCTAAAATATAATTTTTTGTTTTTTCTTTAGTACTTTTGCCAGTCCCGACTAGTTTTTGGCCAGATTTGGGCCAGTAATCACTTAAAGTCTTGTTTTAAACAACCAAGGAAATGATATGGCTCTGAAATGTGGTTTGAAATTGAATTATTGGATATATTCGGATATTTTTTTCATTAAATTGGTATATTCAAATGTAACATATAAACAAAACCATCGACTTTGACTTGAGCAACTGCTCATTCTATTGTCAAAACTGAAGATTACTATAGGTTGAGTACCCTGAAGACAAATAAAATTAAATTCTCATATTTTAGGGTGGTTTTTATAATGCTAACAGCACTGGGCCAGTATGAACCAGTATCATGTCCAGTACTGGTCCAGTATCAAACCAGTACTGGTCCAGTATCCAACCAGTACTGGACCAGTATTCAACCAGTACTGGAGCAGTATCCAACCAGTACTGGAGCAGTATTCAACCAGTACTGGAGCAGTATCCAACCAGTACAGGACCAGTTCCAACCAGTACTGGGCCAGTATTAAACCAGTACTGGACCAGTTCCAACCAGTACTAAGCCAGTATTCAACCAGTACTGGAGCAGTATCACCAGTACTGGAGCAGTATCCAACCAGTACTGGAGCAGTATCCAACCAGTACTGGAGCAGTATCCAACCAGTACTGGAGCAGTATCCAACCAGTACTGGAGCAGTATCCAACCAGTACTGGAGCAGTATTCAACCAGTACTGGTCCAGTATCCAACCAGTACTGGTCCAGTATCCAACCAGTACTGGAGCAGTATCCAACCAGTCCTGGACCAGTATCCAACCAGTACAGGACCAGTTCCAACCAGTACTGGGCCAGTATTCAACCAGTACTGGACCAGTTCCAACCAGTACTGGGCCAGTATTCAACCAGTACTGGACCAGTATCCAACTAGTACTGGGCCAGTATTCAACCAGTACTGGCCCAGTATTCAACCAGTACTGGCCCAGTACTGGCCAGTTCTTGCCCAGTACTGGCCAGTTCTTGCCAATTTTGGAAGAATCCCAGAATCTGGGCCAGTATTGGACCAGAAAAAAATGTCCATATACTTGTACCTAATATGAAATGTTCTTGTACATTCTTCGTTTTCTGAACTAAGTTACCTAATTTATTAATATAGGATCATCAATACACGAAAGGATTTATTTTATACATTTGTTTTTCCTAAATGCAAAATACTTATACATTATAAATTATTAAATTCTTTTTATGGAATAATAAATTATCATTAGTTATTATAGATTCTGAAGTAATTTATAATAGAATGTGATTTTGCTTCATAACATGCTGACATACTATATGTTTTGAGATCATACACTGTTTTTACTTCATATGTTTTTATATATGGTTTTACTTTTTCATTTTGGGTTTTCACACAACATGGCAAAAGCTATTAGGAAAAGAGCTCTAGCTCAGTACACCTCAGATGCTGATACAGACAAAGAACCGAAAAAAAGATAAGTGAAGAGGAAAAGATTTACAAGCAGTACCTCAGAGAATGATGATGGTATTCTTTCCAAACAGAAAAAAAGCTTTCTTTACCGAAAGTGTTAGCTGGGATGAAATATCCCCTACATCATCTACCAATTTGGCAAAGAGAGAGGTTTGAAACAGTATGATTTTATTATTATTTGGTACTTACGTATTTAACGGAGGCCACATTTTGTCAGCGCGCTGCGGCGGTTATGTTAGGTTGGGTTATCATAATAGAAAGTATAACTCGTCTGGTATCGTTCGATTCATAACGAAGCGAGGAAAGTCCTACACACATAATATTTACGATAACCCAACCTAACATAACCGCCGCAGCGCGCTGACAAAATGTGGCCTCCGTTTAATACGTAAGTACCTATTATTTTTGTCCATGACCTAGGCTTGGGTACTAAAGGGTAACTCAGTGTGAGAGAGGTGTTTAAAGGAAATTGAATCAAGAAAAATTTATTAAAACTGCATTGAATATTTACATTTTATGCATGATAATCCTGACTATGTTAATCACCGTTATTAATTTTTTATTACAGACTCTGGGTTGAGATATGATAGTTATAGTTTTAATTTTAATATTGTATTATAAATTTTGATCCTGTAACATGATGATACTATACAACTTTCTAAAACACCACCATCATTGAGAAGGTCTCCTAGAAAGCATAGTAAACCTATTCAAAAAACATTAACGTCCGTGAAAACCCCGAATCAAAGTTAGTCACCGTCAACCTCCAAGTCACCTCATGCCACCTCCAAAACACAAGACGTTGGGGATATAATTTTGCACCTCTGTCAAATGCACATCCGAGGTTGCGTATCTGCCGAACGGTCACAAGGTCATCCGAAGACTCCCTATCTTAAGTACGAACAGTTAAATTCAGTGACAAGATTAAGAAATACTGCGATGAATGGTCTTTTGTAATAAAAGGACGCATTGAATATTATTTTTCTGATCTTTATGCTGCAAATTGTGTCTACCAACGCACTTGCTGTGCCAGTTTTCGTAGTGGAAAAAATATTCTACAAGAATATTCACAACAGTCGTCAAAAAGGCCAAAACAAGGACGCCCAATTAATGAAGAACAAGAAGAAGCTTTCCTCAGGACGTGTACTTACCTAGAATCTAATGACTAGGAACAATTACTTGTTGCAGATATTATTTAAAAAATGGAAGAGTATCTGCAAGACAATGATTTTGAAGCATATGATCGAAGACACATGAAAAAGCTTCTCGAACATTTTGATACAAGTGTTATAATATCCGGTTAAAGTAGAAAGGCAGTCATAGTCACACTAAAAGAGACTGCTGACGAAATTCTAAGATCCTACTATGCAAAGTCAAAAGACTGTGATCCTGAATTACAAAAGATACACGTAATAGAGGCAGCTGCAAGAGTAATCAAGAGTGATGTAAAAGCTTCTGAAAAGGCAGATAAATTGACTTATCCATCAACAGATGTTCTCACCTACGATGAAAGTATGAATTATCTTCATGACAGCTTAAGATTGTCCTGTACTAAATTGTTTGTGGGTAATGATGTTTCGTCAAAAGTTGGTGGTTTTGGCCAGAGTATATTGCAATCATTGCGTCCAAGAGCTGTAATATGTCCATGTTGGATAGGTTCAACATTTCTAAATCAACATGGTCACAAATGTGTGACAACACAGGAAAACTGTTGACTAAAGCTTCATTGCTGACTGTTTTGTTCATGTCAGTAAAGGTTGTGTATTACAAATGAAGAATGTAAATTATTATAATGGAAGGAGTGGACGATTTCTTTCCATTTATCGTTACCGCGTTCACAATAGAGTAACATCATTCCGATTGGATTGCTTTAAAGAGCACTCGAACGGGTCAGTTAGAGCAGGGCCGGACTTAGGACTTCAGAGGCCCCGGGCGAATTTGCCGATGGGGCCCCCAGTATGATTATACGAGAACAAATACGGTACACAATGTAACGCATATTACATGCACACTAATTTTGAATAGGCAATTTCAAGGTGAATTAATATGTAAACCTGTTAGAATAGTATGCTGTATTTTGCATAAACTAATTTTATGTAATATTTTAAGTCTGAAAATAGCTACAATGTACGGTGTTATGTTATGATTTGTTCTTGTTGTAATTGTATTTATAAAATTTTAGTATACCTAATACCAACGCCTTACACATTTTTTTGCAATACATTAAAATTTAATATTTTTTGCAACAAATAATGAGAACTATAGATAAAATAAAAATAAAATAACAAGGTTTAGTTTAATTTTTTACTGTAATACACATTCTTGCTTGAATGAAAACACAAATAAAAAATAACTAACATTAATTAATGGAATAAGTTATATATTTAAACACGTGATGTAAGTCAGAGATAATGCATAAACTTTTAAAGCTTTAATATATTTTATAACTTACTATAATTTTACTAACAAACCTTTTACTAAGTATACAAGTCAAAACAATTTTAAAGTTTACTTTTTATAGATTAATCATTATAAGGTTTAGAACATAGTTATTTCCCCTATAAATAAATGTCACTTCCTACTCTGATACATTGGTCACGTTGGCATGGCAATTAAAACCCCATTTTCCTACATTTCTTGGCTGCACTAAAACTATAAAACCATAAACTATGACTTATGTTTATTTTCATGGTGGTTTTGGCATGGAATTCTTGTTTGTATAATATGTTAAAGTCCTAGCATGAAAAGTACCATTAAGAACTTTAACGAGTTTGAGTTTTTTCTTGACGAGTAAAATGTTACAATACAAGTCTAATAACCAATCACAAGCTAACCATTTATATGAGTAACTGAAAGATGTTTAAATGTATTCAATATCTCAGATTAATACAACACAAACATAACATTCAATATAACATTAATTTGTTCTTTGTAGTGTTTGCAGAATTATTAATAAAATGCAACACAAAAGTACGACAATGTCAACAAAAAACATACTGGGAGTAAAGTGATTTAAATTGTTTTGGATAGGCGAAAGACATTGTATGTATGTGTATGCGCGTGAGACAGACAGGACTAGACAGGATCCCTTATCAGCTCATTATCATTTATTGTTGCAGTTGCTTGTTGCTTTTTTACGATTTCAGTCGAAAACGCTCCCCCGCTCCCAAATAATGTATTTTTTGTCAACATCAGACGACCCTAGTTGTCATAAAATGTCTATATAGATTTTTTTAGCCTACTGGCGCTGTATGATTTTGACTCTAACGACTAAATTGAAGATCCAAATTTTGACGTATAACTTAATTACTATTTTACAAAACCTTTTAATTGAATAGTTAATATAATACTTCTGCCCCTTAAAATCGTGATTGGCATATACTTAGAGGTAAAAGAATAACTTCTAATAAAACATAAACAGAGCAATGTTTTATTTTTCAAAAGTATTAGAAATCCATTGAATCTCCATTTAACCCAACACAATTGTACAAGTTACGTTCTACGTTAGGACAAGAGTTTTCATATTATTTATTGTATTTTTTGCCCCAAGCGAAGGGGCCCCCTTCAACTCTATCGCCGCGGCCGTACGTTTGTGTGAACGGCTTCATTGAAACTCAAACTGGTCCGTCACAGCCTAGCAGCTATGCTCGTGTAAACTGGGTCTAAGCGCGGGGCCCAGTGCAACCCTGAGGAAAAGTCCCTTAGAGTCAAGGATTTTGGTTCTAGTAATACCTTAAAATTCACCTAACAATAACCTTAAATATAGGATAACGACAATAAAGCTGTTAAAACAGAAGGCCATTCGGTAAGTGTCTGACTAATTTTCGAAGATATTAATAAAAACTACTGTGCAAGGGGCCCCTTTCGGGGCCCCCCTAGGCCCGGGGGCCCCGGGCGCTCGCCCCGTCCGCCCCTAGGTAAGTTCGGCCCTGAGTTAGAGTCGATGTATATTTACATACGTCACAGTGTTTGAATCCTTCCAAAAAAACTAGAGAATTAAGTGGTATAGCCAGAGATTTGATGAAAGAGGATCTGCTAAAGACAGGTGCATCCCATGTAAGGTTCGAACAAGTCAATAAATGTGACAAAGAACCAGTAAAGTTGAATAATATACAGGATGCTCAATCATATAGTGTGATGAGAAAGGCTAAATGTGAAGCGATGGCCGCAGATGATCTACACAAAGATTGTCTAAGATTGTGATTTGTTCTTGGTGCGTGATCAACAGAAAAATGCGAGAGAGAAGTACTTGCAACATGTAAGTCACCCCTTTCAGGTAATCATTTATAGTAACGAAGAACTAGATGTCACCATAATTGCTATGGAAAAGCCAAAAGCCAAAAGAAGGATTTTGTTTTACATTTGGATGCCACTTGTACTAGTCAATAAATGTGACATAGGAGCAGTAAATTTGAATAATATATAGGATGCTCAATCATCTACAAAGTTTGTCTAACTGATTTGTTCTTGATGCGTGATCAACAGAAAAATGCTAGAGAGAAGTACTTGCAACATGTAAGTCACCCCTTTCAGGTAATCATTTACAGTAACGAAGAACTGGATGTCGCCATAATTGCTATGGAAAAAGCCAAAAGTCAAAAGAAGGATTTTGTTTTACATTTGGATACCACTTGTACTGTCGTACGTCTGGTCGATCAATGTGAGGGTAAGAGTATTTTATTACGCCATCGTATTCAAAACTAATGACTGTATAATATCATTGTCTGAATACATATCTTGTAAGCATAATTCGCTTCAAATTGGGTCGTGGCTCATTATGTTGAAAGATTTTCTAGTCACAAACAAAAAATGGCCCTTATGCAGACGTGTTGTGACTGACTTCAGTTTGGAATTGAATGAGCCAGGGTGTGAACAATGGAACAAAATAGATATTTTTTCTTATCTAACTCATTGTCACAGTTTTATGTCGTAAAACCAAACTACAACAAATAACGTCATAAATGTACACATTTGTTGTTGTCATTTTGTTAAAATGTGTGTTAATAACATAAACTCCGCAACACATGGGATAAATAGTAAAAGCAGTAAAGCTCTAAACAGTTAGTATAGTAAGTGGTTTGTTTCATAATCAATTGCAACTCGTACAAAAAGATAAAGACAGTACTAACCGACCTGTTTAAGCTGCTATTTTACTCAATGAACACCATTGTTGTTACAAATGCACTTTCCAGTTCAGGAATACCCTGAGGAATTGTACTCTGATGAGGGACTCCATGAAAAAATGGTTGATTAAGTGTTAAATGAAAGAATACTTCGTTGTACATGACTTCTTCAAAGATGTATGTTTTCTGAATGTACAATATTTGCGGAACATGGCATTTTTGGTCCGATGACGATGTATGTGAAGAGGATAAGTATATGATTACTCTATTCTCCTCGTCCTCTGGAAGTAATAATACTAATGCAGGAGAGGAAAAACTAAATAATCTTTCTGCCTCACCATTGCTAAGATCATAGCAAAAAGATATGTGGCATATTTGCCACATTGGTCTGGACTTCTGTTGAAAGGATTCGCCAACGACAAAGTTTTGGAGAGAGTGAAAAAACGCTCCATGTGGTAATTACTTTGACCAAACAAATAATGTCATACTGGAGGGCAAGAAAACACTGAGAGCCAACATGTTTACTTTGAAAGTACACAATGCCGTAACGGCAAAATGCAAAGAAATACTAATGGACATACCAAAGTAGGGTTGTTGTGCTCCGTAACAAAATCAATCGTTTTGGAAAGAGAAAACTATGCCTTAGTATAAAGAAACAGACAGAAGGACCTACAGTAACCTCAAACAATGTTCTAGGCATGCTTCTGTTATCGGATGGTGATGTAGATGTCATTAAAGAGTTTTGGAAAAAGACTACCAAGAAGGATCGTGTAACCTAATTTGAGTCAAAGTATATCCAAGACCATGCACAACAATAATTTTCAATGGCTCGTAAAGCATAAAAAGCCAAATAGATTGAAAAACGACCCCGACTACTACACAGAGCTAAAAGCACTAGGTAATCTTGTGTTTCTCGGAATCGACTCTGTTGAGGTATTGCTTTTTACAATAATAAAATAGATTATGGTTTTATGAAAATATTTTACATTCTTTTTCAAACTCTTTCATTTTAGGTTGGTTTTAATCTTCCACAATCATAGGAAAATATCTACTAAAATACTACTAAAATAAGGTGTGTATAAAACATTTTTACCATAAAATAGGTTCCTTCAAGTTATTTTCTTTCCGTTTTATAAATGTTTAGCAAGTCAACAATCCCCAAAAATAAAGAAAATTTTAGCTAAAGCCCAGGTACCGAGTGAATGAGAAAATAAATCAAGACTAAGTCCCTACAGTGTTTGTAGCAATAGCGAAGAATACACTAAGCCCATTAAAAATAACGATTTTTGATTGTGAAGTTTCAAACTTCAAAAAAGATTGTGAAGTACTGTGTTGGGTTAGTTCAAACCCTGTGTGAAGAGGAAAAAGTTCTCCATGGGGAGTACACGCTCTATCAACGGCAAAAACAGCGACATCAAGATCTCTATCAAGTAGGTCATAACAGTTGCTAACTCAATCGCTGTTTTCCAACTACGATATGACGGAAATATTAGTTAACGTAAATTATCATTAGTTATTATAGATTCTGAAGTAATTTATAATAGAATGTGATTTTGCTTCATAACATGCTGACATACTATATGTTTTGAGATCATACACTGTTTTTACTTCATATGTTTTTATATATGGTTTTACTTTTTCATGTTGGGTTTTCACACGACATGGCAAAAGCTATTAGGAAAAGAGCTCTAGCTCAGTACACCTCAGATGCTGATACAGACAAAGAACCGAAAAAAAGATAAGTGAAGAGGAAAAGATTTACAAGCAGTACCTCAGAGAATGATGATGGTATTCTTTCCAAACAGAAAAAAAGCTTTCTTTACCGAAAGTGTTAGCTGGGATGAAATATCCCCTACATCATCTACCAATTTGGCAAAGAGAGAGGTTTGAACCAGTATGATTTTATTATTATTTTTGTCCATGACCTAGGCTTGGGTACTAAAGGGTAACTCGGTGGGGCAGAGGTGATTAAAGGAAATTGAATAAAAAAACTTAAATGTATTAAAATTGCACTGTATATTTATATTTTATGCATGATATTCCTAACTATGTTAAATCACAGTTATTAATTTTATTTTTAAATTACAGATTCTTGGTTGAGTTATGTAGGCTATAGACATAATTTTAATTTGAATATTGTATTGTAAATTTTGATCCTGTAACAGGATGATACTATACAACTTGCTATAATACCACCATCATTGAGAAGGTCTCCTAGAAAGCATAGTAAACCTATTCAAAAAACATTTACGTCCGTGAAAACCCCGAATCAAAGTTAGTCACCGTCAACCTCCAAGTCACCTCATGCCACCTCCAAAACACAAGACGTTGGGGATATAATTTTGCACCTCTGTCAAATGCACATCCGAGGTTGCGTATCTGCCGAACGGTCACGAGGTCATCCGAAGACTCCCTATCTTAAGTACGAACAGTTAAATTCAGTGACAAGATTAAGAAATACTGCGATGAATGGTCTTTTGTAATAAAAGGACGCATTGAATATTATTTTTCTGATCTTTATGCTGCAAATTGTGTCTACCAACGCACTTGCTGTGCCAGTTTTCGTAGTGGAAAAATATTCTACAAGAATATTCAAAACAGTCGTCAAGAAGGCCAAAACAAGGACTCCCAATTAATGAAGAACAAGAAGAAGCTTTCCTCAGGACGCGTACTTACCTAGAATCTAATGACTAGGAACAATTACTTGTTGCAGATATTATTTAAAAATGGAAGAGTATCTGCAAGACAGTGATTTTGAAGCATATGATCGAAGACACATGAAAATAAAGCTTATCGAACATTTTGGTACAAGTGTTATAATATCCGGTCAAAGTAGAAAGGCAGTTATAGTCACACTAAAAGAGACTGCTGACGAAATTCTTAGATCCTACTATGTAAATTCAAAAGGTTGTGATTCTGAATTACAAAAGATACACGTAATAGAGGCAGCTGCAAGAGTAATCAAGAGTGATGTAAAAGCTTCTGAAAAGGCAGATAAATTGACTTATCCCTCAACAGATGTTCTCACCTCCGATGAAAGTATGAATTATCTCCACGATAGCTTAAGACTGCTCTGTACAAAATTGTTTGTGGGTAATGATGTTTCGTCAAAAGTTGGTGGTATTGGTACAGAGTATATTGCAAGCAGTTTGTCCAAAAGCTTTGATATGTCCATTGCAGATAGATTCAAAATTTCTAAATCAACATGGTCACAAATGTGTGACAACACAGGAAAACTGTTGACTAAAGCTTCATTGCTGACTGTTTTGTTCATGTCAGTAAAGGTTGTGTATTACAAATGAAGAATGTAAATCATTATAAAGGAAGGAGTGGACGATTTCTTTCCATTTATCGTTACCGCGTTCACAATAGAGTAACATCATTCCGATTGGATTGCTTTAAAGAGCACTCGAACGGGTCAGTTAGAGTCGATGTATATTTACATACGTCACAGTGTTTGAATCCTTCCAAAAAAACTAGAGAATTAAGTGGTATAGCCAGAGATTTGATGAAAGAGGATCTGCTAAAGACAGGTGCATCCCATGTAAGGTTCGAACAAGTCAATAAATGTGACAAAGAACCAGTAAAGTTGAATAATATACAGGATGCTCAATCATATAGTGTGATGAGAAAGGCTAAATGTGAAGCGATGGCCGCAGATGATCTACACAAAGATTGTCTAAGATTGTGATTTGTTCTTGGTGCGTGATCAACAGAAAAATGCTGGATAGAAGTACTTGCAACATGTAAGTCACCCCTTTCAGGTAATCATTTACAGTAACGAAGAACTAGATGTCACCATAATTGCTATGGAAAAGCCAAAAGCCAAAAGAAGGATTTTGTTTTACATTTGGATGCCACTTGTACTAGTCAATAAATGTGACATAGGAGCAGTAAATTTGAATAATATATAGGATGCTCAATCATCTACAAAGTTTGTCTAACTGATTTGTTCTTAATGCGTGATCAACAGAAAAATGCTAGAGAGAAGTACTTGCAACATGTAAGTCACCCCTTTCACGTAATCATTTACAGTAACGAAGAACTGGATGTCGCCATAATTGCTATGGAAAAAGCCAAAAGTCAAAAGAAGGATTTTGTTTTACATTTGGATACCACTTGTACTGTCGTACGTCTGGTCGATCAATGTGAGGGTAAGAGTATTTTATTACGCCATCGTATTCAAAACTAATGACTGTATAATATCATTGTCTGAATACATATCTTGTAAGCATAATTCGCTTCAAATTGGGTCGTGGCTCATTATGTTGAAAGATTTTCTAGTCACAAACAAAAAATGGCCCTTATGCAGACGTGTTGTGACTGACTTCAGTTTGGAATTGAATGAGCCAGGGTGTGAACAATGGAACAAAATAGATATTTTTTCTTATCTAACTCATTGTCACAGTTTTATGTCGTAAAACCAAACTACAACAAATAACGTCATAAATGTACACATTTGTTGTTGTCATTTTGTTAAAATGTGTGTTAATAACATAAACTCCGCAACACATGGGATAAATAGTAAAAGCAGTAAAGCTCTAAACAGTTAGTATAGTAAGTGGTTTGTTTCATAATCAATTGCAACTCGTACAAAAAGATAAAGACAGTACTAACCGACCTGTTTAAGCTGCTATTTTACTCAATGAACACCATTGTTGTTACAAATGCACTTTCCAGTTCAGGAATACCCTGAGGAATTGTACTCTGATGAGGGACTCCATGAAAAAATGGTTGATTAAGTGTTAAATGAAAGAATACTTCGTTGTACATGACTTCTTCAAAGATGTATGTTTTCTGAATGTACAATATTTGCGGAACATGGCATTTTTGGTCCGATGACGATGTATGTGAAGAGGATAAGTATATGATTACTCTATTCTCCTCGTCCTCTGGAAGTAATAATACTAATGCAGGAGAGGAAAAACTAAATAATCTTTCTGCCTCACCATTGCTAAGATCATAGCAAAAAGATATGTGGCATATTTGCCACATTGGTCTGGACTTCTGTTGAAAGGATTCGCCAACGACAAAGTTTTGGAGAGAGTGAAAAAACGCTCCATGTGGGAATTACTTTGACCAAACAAATAATGTCATACTGGAGGGCAAGAAAACACTGAGAGCCAACATGTTTACTTTGAAAGTACACAATGCCGTAACGGCAAAATGCAAAGAAATACTAATGGACATACCAAAGTAGGGTTGTTGTGCTCCGTAACAAAATCAATCGTTTTGGAAAGAGAAAACTATGCCTTAGTATAAAGAAACAGACAGAAGGACCTACAGTAACCTCAAACAATGTTCTAGGCATGCTTCTGTTATCGGATGGTGATGTAGATGTCATTAAAGAGTTTTGGAAAAAGACTACCAAGAAGGATCGTGTAACCTAATTTGAGTCAAAGTATATCCAAGACCATGCACAACAATAATTTTCAATGGCTCGTAAAGCATAAAAAGCCAAATAGATTGAAAAACGACCCCGACTACTACACAGAGCTAAAAGCACTAGGTAATCTTGTGTTTCTCGGAATCGACTCTGTTGAGGTATTGCTTTTTACAATAATTAAATAGATTATGGATTTATGAAAATATTTTACATTCTTTTTCAAACTCTTTCATTTTAGGTTGGTTTTAATCTTCCACAATCATAGGAAAATATCTACTAAAATACTACTAAAATAAGGTGTGTATAAAACATTTTTACCATAAAATAGGTTCCTTCAAGTTATTTTCTTTCCGTTTTATAAATGTTTAGCAAGTCAACAATCCCCAAAAATAAAGAAAATTTTAGCTAAAGCCCAGGTACCGAGTGAATGAGAAAATAAATCAAGACTAAGTCCCTACAGTGTTTGTAGCAATAGCGAAGAATACACTAAGCCCATTAAAAATAACGATTTTTGATTGTGAAGTTTCAAACTTCAAAAAAGATTGTGAAGTACTGTGTTGGGTTAGTTCAAACCCTGTGTGAAGAGGAAAAAGTTCTCCATGGGGAGTACACGCTCTATCAACGGCAAAAACAGCGACATCAAGATCTCTATCAAGTAGGTCATAACAGTTGCTAACGCAATCGCTGTTTTCCAACTACGATATGACGGAAATATTAGTTAACGTAAATTATCATTAGTTATTATAGATTCTGAAGTAATTTATAATAGAATGTGATTTTGCTTCATAACATGCTGACATACTATACGTTTTGAGATCATACACTGTTTTTACTTCATATGTTTTTATATATGGTTTTACTTTTTCATGTTGGGTTTTCACACGACATGGCAAAAGCTATTAGGAAAAGAGCTCTAGCTCAGTACACCTCAGATGCTGATACAGACAAAGAACCGAAAAAAAGATAAGTGAAGAGGAAAAGATTTACAAGCAGTACCTCAGAGAATGATGATGGTATTCTTTCCAAACAGAAAAAAAGCTTTCTTTACCGAAAGTGTTAGCTGGGATGAAATATCCCCTACATCATCTACCAATTTGGCAAAGAGAGAGGTTTGAACCAGTATGATTTTATTATTATTTTTGTCCATGACCTAGGCTTGGGTACTAAAGGGTAACTCGGTGGGGCAGAGGTGATTAAAGGAAATTGAATAAAAAAACTTAAATGTATTAAAATTGCACTGTATATTTATATTTTATGCATGATATTCCTAACTATGTTAAATCACAGTTATTAATTTTATTTTTAAATTACAGATTCTTGGTTGAGTTATGTAGGCTATAGACATAATTTTAATTTGAATATTGTATTGTAAATTTTGATCCTGTAACAGGATGATACTATACAACTTGCTATAATACCACCATCATTGAGAAGGTCTCCTAGAAAGCATAGTAAACCTATTCAAAAAACATTTACGTCCGTGAAAACCCCGAATCAAAGTTAGTCACCGTCAACCTCCAAGTCACCTCATGCCACCTCCAAAACACAAGACGTTGGGGATATAATTTTGCACCTCTGTCAAATGCACATCCGAGGTTGCGTATCTGCCGAACGGTCACGAGGTCATCCGAAGACTCCCTATCTTAAGTACGAACAGTTAAATTCAGTGACAAGATTAAGAAATACTGCGATGAATGGTCTTTTGTAATAAAAGGACGCATTGAATATTATTTTTCTGATCTTTATGCTGCAAATTGTGTCTACCAACGCACTTGCTGTGCCAGTTTTCGTAGTGGAAAAATATTCTACAAGAATATTCAAAACAGTCGTCAAGAAGGCCAAAACAAGGACTCCCAATTAATGAAGAACAAGAAGAAGCTTTCCTCAGGACGCGTACTTACCTAGAATCTAATGACTAGGAACAATTACTTGTTGCAGATATTATTTAAAAATGGAAGAGTATCTGCAAGACAGTGATTTTGAATCATATGATCGAAGACACATGAAAATAAAGCTTATCGAACATTTTGGTACAAGTGTTATAATATCCGGTCAAAGTAGAAAGGCAGTTATAGTCACACTAAAAGAGACTGCTGACGAAATTCTTAGATCCTACTATGTAAATTCAAAAGGTTGTGATTCTGAATTACAAAAGATACACGTAATAGAGGCAGCTGCAAGAGTAATCAAGAGTGATGTAAAAGCTTCTGAAAAGGCAGATAAATTGACTTATCCCTCAACAGATGTTCTCACCTCCGATGAAAGTATGAATTATCTCCACGATAGCTTAAGACTGCTCTGTACAAAATTGTTTGTGGGTAATGATGTTTCGTCAAAAGTTGGTGGTATTGGTACAGAGTATATTGCAAGCAGTTTGTCCAAAAGCTTTGATATGTCCATTGCAGATAGATTCAAAATTTCTAAATCAACATGGTCACAAATGTGTGACAACACAGGAAAACTGTTGACTAAAGCTTCATTGCTGACTGTTTTGTTCATGTCAGTAAAGGTTGTGTATTACAAATGAAGAATGTAAATCATTATAAAGGAAGGAGTGGACGATTTCTTTCCATTTATCGTTACCGCGTTCACAATAGAGTAACATCATTCCGATTGGATTGCTTTAAAGAGCACTCGAACGGGTCAGTTAGAGTCGATGTATATTTACATACGTCACAGTGTTTGAATCCTTCCAAAAAAACTAGAGAATTAAGTGGTATAGCCAGAGATTTGATGAAAGAGGATCTGCTAAAGACAGGTGCATCCCATGTAAGGTTCGAACAAGTCAATAAATGTGACAAAGAACCAGTAAAGTTGAATAATATACAGGATGCTCAATCATATAGTGTGATGAGAAAGGCTAAATGTGAAGCGATGGCCGCAGATGATCTACACAAAGATTGTCTAAGATTGTGATTTGTTCTTGGTGCGTGATCAACAGAAAAATGCTGGATAGAAGTACTTGCAACATGTAAGTCACCCCTTTCAGGTAATCATTTACAGTAACGAAGAACTAGATGTCACCATAATTGCTATGGAAAAGCCAAAAGCCAAAAGAAGGATTTTGTTTTACATTTGGATGCCACTTGTACTAGTCAATAAATGTGACATAGGAGCAGTAAATTTGAATAATATATAGGATGCTCAATCATCTACAAAGTTTGTCTAACTGATTTGTTCTTAATGCGTGATCAACAGAAAAATGCTAGAGAGAAGTACTTGCAACATGTAAGTCACCCCTTTCACGTAATCATTTACAGTAACGAAGAACTGGATGTCGCCATAATTGCTATGGAAAAAGCCAAAAGTCAAAAGAAGGATTTTGTTTTACATTTGGATACCACTTGTACTGTCGTACGTCTGGTCGATCAATGTGAGGGTAAGAGTATTTTATTACGCCATCGTATTCAAAACTAATGACTGTATAATATCATTGTCTGAATACATATCTTGTAAGCATAATTCGCTTCAAATTGGGTCGTGGCTCATTATGTTGAAAGATTTTCTAGTCACAAACAAAAAATGGCCCTTATGCAGACGTGTTGTGACTGACTTCAGTTTGGAATTGAATGAGCCAGGGTGTGAACAATGGAACAAAATAGATATTTTTTCTTATCTAACTCATTGTCACAGTTTTATGTCGTAAAACCAAACTACAACAAATAACGTCATAAATGTACACATTTGTTGTTGTCATTTTGTTAAAATGTGTGTTAATAACATAAACTCCGCAACACATGGGATAAATAGTAAAAGCAGTAAAGCTTTAAACAGTTAGTATAGTAAGTGGTTTGTTTCATAATCAATTGCAACTCGTACAAAAAGATAAAGACAGTACTAACCGACCTGTTTAAGCTGCTATTTTACTCAATGAACACCATTGTTGTTACAAATGCACTTTCCAGTTCAGGAATACCCTGAGGAATTGTACTCTGATGAGGGACTCCATGAAAAAATGGTTGATTAAGTGTTAAATGAAAGAATACTTCGTTGTACATGACTTCTTCAAAGATGTATGTTTTCTGAATGTACAATATTTGCGGAACATGGCATTTTTGGTCCGATGACGATGTATGTGAAGAGGATAAGTATATGATTACTCTATTCTCCTCGTCCTCTGGAAGTAATAATACTAATGCAGGAGAGGAAAAACTAAATAATCTTTCTGCCTCACCATTGCTAAGATCATAGCAAAAAGATATGTGGCATATTTGCCACATTGGTCTGGACTTCTGTTGAAAGGATTCGCCAACGACAAAGTTTTGGAGAGAGTGAAAAAACGCTCCATGTGGGAATTACTTTGACCAAACAAATAATGTCATACTGGAGGGCAAGAAAACACTGAGAGCCAACATGTTTACTTTGAAAGTACACAATGCCGTAACGGCAAAATGCAAAGAAATACTAATGGACATACCAAAGTAGGGTTGTTGTGCTCCGTAACAAAATCAATCGTTTTGGAAAGAGAAAACTATGCCTTAGTATAAAGAAACAGACAGAAGGACCTACAGTAACCTCAAACAATGTTCTAGGCATGCTTCTGTTATCGGATGGTGATGTAGATGTCATTAAAGAGTTTTGGAAAAAGACTACCAAGAAGGATCGTGTAACCTAATTTGAGTCAAAGTATATCCAAGACCATGCACAACAATAATTTTCAATGGCTCGTAAAGCATAAAAAGCCAAATAGATTGAAAAACGACCCCGACTACTACACAGAGCTAAAAGCACTAGGTAATCTTGTGTTTCTCGGAATCGACATCACACAAAAGGTGGTTTGTGTACATTGACGACTACAAGTTGTTATGAGGGTCCTCCCGGCTGGACTCGACAGTTATTTATATTGCAGGTCATGTCATACTTGGTCAACAGTCAAATGAGTCGAAGGCCCTAATAGTTCATGACAACTTAGCGACCTCAAAATTGGGCAATGGACAGCCAATTGATCAAACACGCTCGATCCTAGGAAATGTAAGAGATGCTGAAAAATATTTCGTCAACAGCATGGCAACTCATAAGGCACATTGTTTATATTTTAGAATCGGTTTTTTTAACCTACACATATTTTAATACTTATAATGAACTCTGCAAATATACAGGAAAATATCTTTCTAATGCTTGCCTATTAATATACAGATATGTTGGCTTTTTGTTAAAAAATTGAAACTGATTAACAAAATGTCTGGATTCGTATTTAAAATAGTGGATTTACAAGATAGCTGGGTCATGTGTTCCAACCTCAATTATGTGTCATAACCTATCTTTGAACCATTTTCCTGGTGTGTATAGCATGGTTTTGTTACATTGCCACAGACTGCGACAAGTCACGACTGTGAAATGTCAATACCCTTTTTCAGGTATTTCATTAGCTATTTCCCCGGACATAATAACATTTCATATGGGTTAAAAGTGTATTATATGGAACTATCAACCCTGATTAAGAAGTAAGCAATACATTTAGCAACATTTACTGTTTTTAATGTAATATTAAGCACATAAATATTTGTCTAAGGAAAAGACATTCCTGATTTGAAAATTCTGGTGAAAGAGATTAAAGACAAATGTCTAGGCATCACTATTACTAAAATAAATGATACTGATTTCCATGATTTTGAAAACGTAGTACTACAAGATCTACCTACGTTTAAGGGCACATGGAGTATTTTGGATACCAAATGAAAGAAATGTGTTGTTCATGAGAATGCTCAGTTGTGCTGATTGTGTGGAAACTGGAAAATATTCCCATTTTGGTAATGGCACGGTAGCAATTCCTATGGATGTCTCATTATTTTTCAGCAGTGTATCCTTTTCTTCACCTTAAGTATTAAAATTTATGTACATACTCTGTTGAGGTATTGCTTTTTACAATAATTAAATAGATTATGGTTTTATGAAAATATTTTACATTCTTTTTCAAACTCTTTCATTTTAGGTTGGTTTTAATCTTCCACAATCATAGGAAAATATCTACTGAAATACTACTAAAATAAGGTGTGTATAAAACATTTTTACCATAAAATAGGTTCCTTCAAGTTATTTTCTTTCCGTTTTATAAATGTTTAGCAAGTCAACAATCCCCAAAAATAAAGAAAATTTTAGCTAAAGCCCAGGTACCGAGTGAATGAGAAAATAAATCAAGACTAAGTCCCTACAGTGTTTGTAGCAATAGCGAAGAATACACTAAGCCCATTAAAAATAACGATTTTTGATTGTGAAGTTTCAAACTTCAAAAAAGATTGTGAAGTACTGTGTTGGGTTAGTTCAAACCCTGTGTGAAGAGGAAAAAGTTCTCCATGGGGAGTACACGCTCTATCAACGGCAAAAACAGCGACATCAAGATCTCTATCAAGTAGGTCATAACAGTTGCTAACTCAATCGCTGTTTTCCAACTACGATATGACGGAAATATTAGTTAACGTAAATTATCATTAGTTATTATAGATTCTGAAGTAATTTATAATAGAATGTGATTTTGCTTCATAACATGCTGACATACTATACGTTTTGAGATCATACACTGTTTTTACTTCATATGTTTTTATATATGGTTTTACTTTTTCATGTTGGGTTTTCACACGACATGGCAAAAGCTATTAGGAAAAGAGCTCTAGCTCAGTACACCTCAGATGCTGATACAGACAAAGAACCGAAAAAAAGATAAGTGAAGAGGAAAAGATTTACAAGCAGTACCTCAGAGAATGATGATGGTATTCTTTCCAAACAGAAAAAAAACTTTCTTTACCGAAAGTGTTAGCTGGGATGAAATATCCCCTACATCATCTACCAATTTGGCAAAGAGAGAGGTTTGAACCAGTATGATTTTATTATTATTTTTGTCCATGACCTAGGCTTGGGTACTAAAGGGTAACTCGGTGGGGCAGAGGTGATTAAAGGAAATTGAATAAAAAAACTTAAATGTATTAAAATTGCACTGTATATTTATATTTTATGCATGATATTCCTAACTATGTTAAATCACAGTTATTAATTTTATTTTTAAATTACAGATTCTTGGTTGAGTTATGTAGGCTATAGACATAATTTTAATTTGAATATTGTATTGTAAATTTTGATCCTGTAACAGGATGATACTATACAACTTGCTATAATACCACCATCATTGAGAAGGTCTCCTAGAAAGCATAGTAAACCTATTCAAAAAACATTTACGTCCGTGAAAACCCCGAATCAAAGTTAGTCACCGTCAACCTCCAAGTCACCTCATGCCACCTCCAAAACACAAGACGTTGGGGATATAATTTTGCACCTCTGTCAAATGCACATCCGAGGTTGCGTATCTGCCGAACGGTCACGAGGTCATCCGAAGACTCCCTATCTTAAGTACGAACAGTTAAATTCAGTGACAAGATTAAGAAATACTGCGATGAATGGTCTTTTGTAATAAAAGGACGCATTGAATATTATTTTTCTGATCTTTATGCTGCAAATTGTGTCTACCAACGCACTTGCTGTGCCAGTTTTCGTAGTGGAAAAATATTCTACAAGAATATTCAAAACAGTCGTCAAGAAGGCCAAAACAAGGACTCCCAATTAATGAAGAACAAGAAGAAGCTTTCCTCAGGACGCGTACTTACCTAGAATCTAATGACTAGGAACAATTACTTGTTGCAGATATTATTTAAAAATGGAAGAGTATCTGCAAGACAGTGATTTTGAAGCATATGATCGAAGACACATGAAAATAAAGCTTATCGAACATTTTGGTACAAGTGTTATAATATCCGGTCAAAGTAGAAAGGCAGTTATAGTCACACTAAAAGAGACTGCTGACGAAATTCTTAGATCCTACTATGTAAATTCAAAAGGTTGTGATTCTGAATTACAAAAGATACACGTAATAGAGGCAGCTGCAAGAGTAATCAAGAGTGATGTAAAAGCTTCTGAAAAGGCAGATAAATTGACTTATCCCTCAACAGATGTTCTCACCTCCGATGAAAGTATGAATTATCTCCACGATAGCTTAAGACTGCTCTGTACAAAATTGTTTGTGGGTAATGATGTTTCGTCAAAAGTTGGTGGTATTGGTACAGAGTATATTGCAAGCAGTTTGTCCAAAAGCTTTGATATGTCCATTGCAGATAGATTCAAAATTTCTAAATCAACATGGTCACAAATGTGTGACAACACAGGAAAACTGTTGACTAAAGCTTCATTGCTGACTGTTTTGTTCATGTCAGTAAAGGTTGTGTATTACAAATGAAGAATGTAAATCATTATAAAGGAAGGAGTGGACGATTTCTTTCCATTTATCGTTACCGCGTTCACAATAGAGTAACATCATTCCGATTGGATTGCTTTAAAGAGCACTCGAACGGGTCAGTTAGAGTCGATGTATATTTACATACGTCACAGTGTTTGAATCCTTCCAAAAAAACTAGAGAATTAAGTGGTATAGCCAGAGATTTGATGAAAGAGGATCTGCTAAAGACAGGTGCATCCCATGTAAGGTTCGAACAAGTCAATAAATGTGACAAAGAACCAGTAAAGTTGAATAATATACAGGATGCTCAATCATATAGTGTGATGAGAAAGGCTAAATGTGAAGCGATGGCCGCAGATGATCTACACAAAGATTGTCTAAGATTGTGATTTGTTCTTGGTGCGTGATCAACAGAAAAATGCTGGATAGAAGTACTTGCAACATGTAAGTCACCCCTTTCAGGTAATCATTTACAGTAACGAAGAACTAGATGTCACCATAATTGCTATGGAAAAGCCAAAAGCCAAAAGAAGGATTTTGTTTTACATTTGGATGCCACTTGTACTAGTCAATAAATGTGACATAGGAGCAGTAAATTTGAATAATATATAGGATGCTCAATCATCTACAAAGTTTGTCTAACTGATTTGTTCTTAATGCGTGATCAACAGAAAAATGCTAGAGAGAAGTACTTGCAACATGTAAGTCACCCCTTTCACGTAATCATTTACAGTAACGAAGAACTGGATGTCGCCATAATTGCTATGGAAAAAGCCAAAAGTCAAAAGAAGGATTTTGTTTTACATTTGGATACCACTTGTACTGTCGTACGTCTGGTCGATCAATGTGAGGGTAAGAGTATTTTATTACGCCATCGTATTCAAAACTAATGACTGTATAATATCATTGTCTGAATACATATCTTGTAAGCATAATTCGCTTCA
Source organism: Macrosteles quadrilineatus (assembly GCF_028750875.1). Taxonomy (NCBI): domain Eukaryota; kingdom Metazoa; phylum Arthropoda; class Insecta; order Hemiptera; family Cicadellidae; genus Macrosteles; species Macrosteles quadrilineatus. The sequence continues at coordinate 378,216 of NW_026542651.1, forward strand.
AATTGGGTCGTGGCTCATTATGTTGAAAGATTTTCTAGTCACAAACAAAAAATGGCCCTTATGCAGACGTGTTGTGACTGACTTCAGTTTGGAATTGAATGAGCCAGGGTGTGAACAATGGAACAAAATAGATATTTTTTCTTATCTAACTCATTGTCACAGTTTTATGTCGTAAAACCAAACTACAACAAATAACGTCATAAATGTACACATTTGTTGTTGTCATTTTGTTAAAATGTGTGTTAATAACATAAACTCCGCAACACATGGGATAAATAGTAAAAGCAGTAAAGCTCTAAACAGTTAGTATAGTAAGTGGTTTGTTTCATAATCAATTGCAACTCGTACAAAAAGATAAAGACAGTACTAACCGACCTGTTTAAGCTGCTATTTTACTCAATGAACACCATTGTTGTTACAAATGCACTTTCCAGTTCAGGAATACCCTGAGGAATTGTACTCTGATGAGGGACTCCATGAAAAAATGGTTGATTAAGTGTTAAATGAAAGAATACTTCGTTGTACATGACTTCTTCAAAGATGTATGTTTTCTGAATGTACAATATTTGCGGAACATGGCATTTTTGGTCCGATGACGATGTATGTGAAGAGGATAAGTATATGATTACTCTATTCTCCTCGTCCTCTGGAAGTAATAATACTAATGCAGGAGAGGAAAAACTAAATAATCTTTCTGCCTCACCATTGCTAAGATCATAGCAAAAAGATATGTGGCATATTTGCCACATTGGTCTGGACTTCTGTTGAAAGGATTCGCCAACGACAAAGTTTTGGAGAGAGTGAAAAAACGCTCCATGTGGGAATTACTTTGACCAAACAAATAATGTCATACTGGAGGGCAAGAAAACACTGAGAGCCAACATGTTTACTTTGAAAGTACACAATGCCGTAACGGCAAAATGCAAAGAAATACTAATGGACATACCAAAGTAGGGTTGTTGTGCTCCGTAACAAAATCAATCGTTTTGGAAAGAGAAAACTATGCCTTAGTATAAAGAAACAGACAGAAGGACCTACAGTAACCTCAAACAATGTTCTAGGCATGCTTCTGTTATCGGATGGTGATGTAGATGTCATTAAAGAGTTTTGGAAAAAGACTACCAAGAAGGATCGTGTAACCTAATTTGAGTCAAAGTATATCCAAGACCATGCACAACAATAATTTTCAATGGCTCGTAAAGCATAAAAAGCCAAATAGATTGAAAAACGACCCCGACTACTACACAGAGCTAAAAGCACTAGGTAATCTTGTGTTTCTCGGAATCGACATCACACAAAAGGTGGTTTGTGTACATTGACGACTACAAGTTGTTATGAGGGTCCTCCCGGCTGGACTCGACAGTTATTTATATTGCAGGTCATGTCATACTTGGTCAACAGTCAAATGAGTCGAAGGCCCTAATAGTTCATGACAACTTAGCGACCTCAAAATTGGGCAATGGACAGCCAATTGATCAAACACGCTCGATCCTAGGAAATGTAAGAGATGCTGAAAAATATTTCGTCAACAGCATGGCAACTCATAAGGCACATTGTTTATATTTTAGAATCCGTTTTTTTAACCTACACATATTTTAATACTTATAATGAACTCTGCAAATATACAGGAAAATATCTTTCTAATGCTTGCCTATTAATATACAGATATGTTGGCTTTTTGTTAAAAAATTGAAACTGATTAACAAAATGTCTGGATTCGTATTTAAAATAGTGGATTTACAAGATAGCTGGGTCATGTGTTCCAACCTCAATTATGTGTCATAACCTATCTTTGAACCATTTTCCTGGTGTGTATAGCATGGTTTTGTTACATTGCCACAGACTGCGACAAGTCACGACTGTGAAATGTCAATACCCTTTTTCAGGTATTTCATTAGCTATTTCCCCGGACATAATAACATTTCATATGGGTTAAAAGTGTATTATATGGAACTATCAACCCTGATTAAGAAGTAAGCAATACATTTAGCAACATTTACTGTTTTTAATGTAATATTAAGCACATAAATATTTGTCTAAGGAAAAGACATTCCTGATTTGAAAATTCTGGTGAAAGAGATTAAAGACAAATGTCTAGGCATCACTATTACTAAAATAAATGATACTGATTTCCATGATTTTGAAAACGTAGTACTACAAGATCTACCTACGTTTAAGGGCACATGGAGTATTTTGGATACCAAATGAAAGAAATGTGTTGTTCATGAGAATGCTCAGTTGTGCTGATTGTGTGGAAACTGGAAAATATTCCCATTTTGGTAATGGCACGGTAGCAATTCCTATGGATGTCTCATTATTTTTCAGCAGTGTATCCTTTTCTTCACCTTAAGTATTAAAATTTATGTACATACTCTGTTGAGGTATTGCTTTTTACAATAATTAAATAGATTATGGTTTTATGAAAATATTTTACATTCTTTTTCAAACTCTTTCATTTTAGGTTGGTTTTAATCTTCCACAATCATAGGAAAATATCTACTAAAATACTACTAAAATAAGGTGTGTATAAAACATTTTTACCATAAAATAGGTTCCTTCAAGTTATTTTCTTTCCGTTTTATAAATGTTTAGCAAGTCAACAATCCCCAAAAATGAAGAAAATTTTAGCTAAAGCCCAGGTACCGAGTGAATGAGAAAATAAATCAAGACTAAGTCCCTACAGTGTTTGTAGCAATAGCGAAGAATACACTAAGCCCATTAAAAATAACGATTTTTGATTGTGAAGTTTCAAACTTCAAAAAAGATTGTGAAGTACTGTGTTGGGTTAGTTCAAACCCTGTGTGAAGAGGAAAAAGTTCTCCATGGGGAGTACACGCTCTATCAACGGCAAAAACAGCGACACCAAGATCTCTATCAAGTAGGTCATAACAGTTGCTAACTCATTATATGTGGTTCCATCGGAGATGTTTCATTCACTCGTTTATATTGGGATTTACCTTTTCAATGGAGAGCTTAGCATTGTATAGCTTTTATTTACAACAAAAATTTGTAATCACAAACAGTGAAGACTTTGATTTTCGTATAAAATATTAAGGTATGAAGGTGTTGTGGTTGTAACCATTGTTACATATTCTCATAGGAAATAGTGTTCAATGTAAATAATTCAACACGTTTTAGATACCTTTTTATAGTTTTTAGACTCTTTTTTTAGTTTGTCCAATAATCGTCTTCATGACCACTAGGTCTGGCTAGTTTATGCGCGAAGTTTTCCAGCAATCGCTGTTTTCCAACTACGATATGACGGAAATATTAGTTAACGTTTTAAAATCGCTAAATGATGAAACATATTTGTTACCACCCTTCGTACGGAGTTGGCGTATAAGTATAAAATGCTATACTCTGATTATCGAAAGAATGTGCCTTGCAGAGCGGCCGTGTTGACACTGAGTTTAGCTACAAACATTCTATTTCACAAACTCGTGGAAACGTAACAGAAGGTTAGAAATTCTAATAAACAGTGTTTAAATAGTCAGTTAAGCATGTTTTCAGCGCATGCTTTAAATATTTCGTATATAATTGCGATGAATTATTATTTGTAGTTATATTTGTAAAAACACAATTTGAATAAAAGATTTGCAAATTCGTATATTTACAAATATAACTACAAATATTAATTCATCGCAATAAGATTGAAAAATACGCTAACTTTTTTTATAAAACATTTTATATCTCTTCTCATTTCAATGCAAATCAACTTAACACATGAAGGTTGAAATGAAAAATGAAATTTAGAAGTGAAAAAATTTACATTCAAACTTAAATTACAAGAAAACTACAGAATAGCCTATATCGATTACACTCTTGATAGAGTAATTATTAGTGACAAAAACACTAGTGACTGGTGAAGTAGGTAGGTTTAAGAGTTGTCTTTTTGCAGTGTTGGAGAGGAAATGTCCATGAGTGGTTATCTGCTGAGAGGCAGTGAACCAGTCGGTTTCTTTAATGGCAAATACAGCGGTTTAAAGATTTGCAGAGGTCACAGTTTGGCTTAAATAATAAAAGCCCAGAGAAGACTCTTAGACCCATCATGTCTCCCCCTGAAGGTAAATAACAAACCCAGCAAATTAATACACATTTATTTACATTTACAACCTGTATACATTTAATTATTTTTTTTAAATTTTCATCCTTTCTTCCATTATCTTCCTTCATTGTAGGTGTTAGCCTCCGGATTGCAAAATAATATTAGAAAAGGTTTAAATACCTGCTATTAAGCAATCCAATATTAAAATTCATTTCCATTCTAGCTCCTGAGCTGTTGTATTCAATATAATAAATAGGTTACATACCTTATAAATCCGACAAACAGCTCATTTTAATTGAAGGTCGTTTACATGTTTCGGCTTGTATCGGCCATTGTCAAAACATCGCAGTTTGATGATGAAATCCTTGTCATTGTTTTCTACTAAAAGTACATACACAAACACATACACACGGACGGGACGAAAACATTACGAAAAACGAATAATACTTTAAACAGGCCTATTAAATACACGGGCAGGACGCACGCACACCGTTGTCAAGGTCAGGATGCAGACTGGACGAGTTGTGGCGGTGTTGTTTTATCAGCTGATGTGGACTGCTGACCAATGGGCGTCGTCGAACTCTGCCTATGTTTTAATATATTATTGAAAATGTGATGGGATTTGAATTTAAGTTTTTTGTTCAGAATTACGCTCTCAAAATTGTTTGTCTCATTAACCTGTACCTTATAAGTTTTGAATTCTTCGAGAGTGTTAAGTCTGCTTCCCTTTTGGCAAACATGTAGGATTTCATGGCCTTTACTAATATCGTTTATATCATGGTTTTTATCGACCAAATGCTGAGCAAACGATGATTTTTGTTTTGTATTACGAGGATCTGGTCCATGCTCCTTGTATGCGATAGTATACCACTGTAGTATACCACGATAGGTATACTAATACCTATCGTCAGTTAGCAAGTTAACGGTTATTAGTGATGGACATGAAGATTAATACTTTAGTAAATCACAGTAGATAACTGTAGTTGTTGTGGAAATTAATAAAAGTTAACTCTGAAGAATGAAACTAGTATTTTCTAACCTTTAAAGTGTTAGGTAAGAAGAAAAAAAGACTAATTCAAAATGCAGTCATACATTTCAACTATAAAGTGCAAACGTTGCACGGTTTGTGATTTGTGGAACCGCGAAAGTGAAGCACATTTAAAAAGCCTTGAACATTTTACTAAGCTATATGGGTTTTGCCCAATAGTTGAAACTGAAAGCGCTGCTAACTGCAGACTTTTTTATTATTTTTATAGGTGGTACGTTTTGTAGAAAACCGCCCAGTTTTCATTTTGAAGTCAACTAAAGATTGTCTAATTAAATGTTCTAAAACTCGAACAAGAACAGTGGGGTCAGCCCTAAAAGCAATATTTAATTCCGAAGCCCTATTAAGCTGATCTGTTAAGTGCAATGTTACCAAAGGTCCACTTGATAAATCCACTGTTAAGAGACAGGCTCTGTTACCTGATGCCATTTCAGGAATCATTGGTATGTGTTCTAAAAACACCCGAAGGGCTCCCCCCCCCCCCCCCCCCCCCGCCAATCTAGACAACATTTCCTGTGGAATATAGGTCTGCGTCTTCTCGGATTGGGTGGCCTCACCCGTTTGATAACGAGGACTACGGGATGCTGGAACCCGAAGATCCCAAGAGGGATGACCGTTTCGCCGGCACGCCACCACCCGTCCAACCACCCAGGCTCGTCTTGTGCTCTCCAAAGGACGATGTCGTTCTCGGCCTCTTCACCAAACACGACCCTCTACTCCAAGAGTTAGAGAGGGCCATTAACGCCCCTTCGTGTACGAACTCGCCATTCTTCCCCCCACTGGTGAAAACCGTGGGTGGAAAGGACATGGGCAGCGCCAGAGCTACGGAGCCTGCCACGCTACCCGAGACATCCGCCCAAAACTTAAATATTGACGAATATGCTATTAATCATACCAAACACAGAGGAGAAATATATTTCACTGGGTAAAAAAGTGAGTAATAAGTTTGATATAAGATTCATTGACTCTTTTAGATTTATAAGTAGTAGTTTAGATGCATTGTCACAAAATCTAAGTCATGATCAATTTAGGGAGACAAAAGCACACTTTTGTCTACGTTTTTCGAAGTAGGATGAATAAACATCACAAGAAATTTGGAAAATATCTGGCCAGTGAAGATCGGCAGCACTTAGCGCTAAAAATACTGTAGGCACGCCAAACTGCACCTCCATGTCAAGAAGTTTTCAATAAGTGTGAAGTGTAAACACCCCTAGCTTACACTTTGTCGGAACATCTCACCTCCTGTGATCCAGCAGTGGTTGCCTCAGATTCAGATGCTGTTTTGGAAACTAAAAGGCTCTCCAATTGCCTTGAAATCTTGGTTCTAACAAGTGGTGGTTCTAACAGGCTTCTAAGCAAGTATATATATCGTTTAAAAACTGATAAAATTGAAAAATAGTTTAAATTATTGTGTGGTAAACCAATGGTTATGCAAAAAATGAAAGAGTGCAGCAGGAATGAGCGTCTGGACATTTTTGGAAAGAATAAATCAATGGAGAGGGGATGTTTATCAAACGTGTTTATCCATAAAAAAGAATACTTACTAGATAATTTCTCACTCGAGAGTCTTGAAGCTCAAAGATTTGTTTGGGAGGGGACGGTTCAACGCAGTTGGGTTAAAAAATAACAATTTAAAAACAAATGATTCATTATGCAAGGTTTTTATGATCAAAGTATCACGAAGCTCTGGAAGTATAAAAAAGAAAACTCAAAAGTGGAAGCAGAAAAGCGAGCAAAGAAAAGAAAATAAAATAAAAGAAAAGAAACTGTTAAGATGCTATTGTCTAGGCATAATGTGTGCGTGTGAAAGATTGTGCAATTAATTTGTACACTTTCAGAAAAAGAATTTCGGCAAAAGATCTATATTTGCACATATTGTCATCGACTTCAACAAAGCACTTTTGTCAGCACTTATATTGGTGTGTGACAAGATGTCAGTAGTCAAGTATATCATTTTGAATCAGCTAAAGATTGTCTAATTAAATATTCTAAAACCCCAACAAGAACAGTGAGGTCAGTCCTGAAAGCAATATTTACTTCCGAAGCCCTATTAAGCTGCTCTGTGAAGGGCAATGTTGCCAAAGGTCCACTTGGTAAACCCATTGTTAAGAGACAGGCTCTGTTACCTGATTCCATTTCAGGAATTATTGATATGTGTTTTAAAAACACCCAAGGGGCTTCCCCAACAGCTAGACGATAACTCCTGTGGAATATACGAGTGTATCTTCTCTGATTGGGTGGCCCGCGGCCGAAACCTTACCCGTAGGTTTTGCCCGCTCGTGGCCCGGAAATCCATATTCCGGGTCCTTATCCGTCAACGCTTTGATAACGAGGACTACAGGATGCTGGAACCCGAAGACCCCAAGAGGGATTACCGTTTCGCCGGCACTCCACCACCCGTCCAACCACCCAGGCTCGTCTTGTGCTCCCCAAAGGACGATGTCGTTCTCGGCCCCTTCACCCTTCACCTCTACTCCAAGAGTTAGAGAAGGCCATTAACGCCCCTTCGTGTGCGACCGTCTCGCCATTCTTCCCCTCACTGGTGAAAACCGTGGGTGGAAAGGACATGGGCAGCGCCAGAGCTACGGAGCCAGCCACGCTACCCGAGACATCCGCTGGACCCTCTGCCCCGAGGGATGGAGAAGAACCGATGACCGACGATGACGTCATGAACCTTGACACGTCCGACGGAAGAAGAGCCACCCCACCGATACGCCTCACACCCCGATCGCAAAAAAAATATGCCATAAAATCTGTTATTTCTTACGTTTTAGAGCATCTTCAAGAAAGTACAAAAACTATGACTAAGGTCATTTACAGGGACAACCCCTTGGTGAATAAAGGCATCCACATGATGATGGCTATATCACTCTTGCTTGAAGACGAAGTTGTGGAAGGAAACTTTGTGCCACGCGTATTTCGAAATGTTGGCAAAACCTCAACTGAGCGAAGAAGGTACACGAAAAATTGACTCCTTGCAGAGGTTAGTATCAAAATGGTTTATCACGTATCCAAAACAATTGACCGTTGATTGATTGTAGTGAATCTAAGCTAGGATTAACAAAGAATGTTAGTTAAACAATTTAACTTGAACCCAAAAGGTGAAAATCTTGTAACTAGTTAAACGATTGTAGAACCTAACAAAAAATATCGAAATTTTCCATTATACACATTGTAACCTGCACATAACCTATCAAATTTACATTTGGAAAAAAATCAGCGTGAACCTAACGGAATATTTTAAATTGTGACGTACTCTCTCGAGTGAGGTGCGGAATAGCTCAGTGTTTGCTGGGTATCTGTTCCAGGGGTCGAAGCAACGGAAAACAAACGGATGGCTCAGATTCGTGGCACACAAATTTATTGATTTTTAAACAGCCATTGTCATCACACAAATTGTGGCTACAAAGGAAAGGTTGTGGGAAAGGAACTAGTAGGATGTCTGAATTAGTACTAAGCATCCAACTAACAGGATCTTTGATTATGCTAAGATTACTCTAGCAGGATCGGGTCGTGTGCTAAGATTTCTCTAGCAGGATCGGGTCGAGTGCTAAGATTGTTCTATCAGGAAAAGGTTGAGTGCTACGATTGCTCTAGCAGGATCGGGTCGAGTGCTAAGATTACTCTAGCAGAATCGGATTGTGCGCTCAGATTTCTCTAGCAGGATCGGGTCGTGAGCTAAGAATTCTCTAGCAGGATCGGATCGTGCGCTAAGATTTCTCTAGCAGGATAGGGTCGTGTGTTAAGATTTCTCTGGCAGGATCGGATCTTGCGCTAAGATTTCTCTAGCAGGATCGGATCGTGCGCTAAGATTTCTCTAGCAGGATAGGGTCGTGTGTTAAGATGAAGGGCTTTCTCGATAGGCATCCACAGCTTTCCCTAAAAAAATAATAAAAAAAAAAAAAAAAAAAAAACAGAGGCAACTAGTCTCTCCAGTACGACAACGTAGAATGGCCATATATTGATTTTAATTTCAAAATTGCCATTAGTATATTTGAGTTTCTTTGTTTTGACAAAATTATTAAAAGCCTAGATTCAGTAATCTCATGACACGCGCTAGTGCAGAGGAAGTTCAGTTTCCTGTGAGGACCACTGTTTGGGAAAGCTATGACCAATCAGAGCAATCCTTTTCAAGGATTCTCCTTAAAAGGAATATTTTATTAATAAAATAATTGTAGTGGGGGATCCCATCGACGGACCCTCCTAGATGAGTCTTACATGTCATTCTCACATCAGACTTCGATCTAGTAAGTAGTTCTCTCTCCAAACCCTCCAATCATTCTCTCTCTTGTTTAATTTTGAGACTTGTAAAATTTCTATCCTTTTAGAGATGAATCCACTTGTTTGAATTCAAATCTTAAGTTTTTTTAACTCAGTTCTTATTACAATTTATTTGGTTATATATTATATTTTATGAACAATTAAAAACATGTAGGAAAATCTCGTTCTTTTATATAAATCCTGATGTTCCGTTATCACTCTATATACTCGGCCATGTCAGGCATAACATTTGGTGTCAGAAGTGGTGGATAGAAAACATTTTCAAGTCTCAAATGTAGTAGCTAGTTCCTTGGTCACTTTTAGTTAATTATATTTATTGGTAAACTATTGTTAACCGGTTTAAGTCAGTGGTTATCTACACTTTTGCATTTTGTTTAGATGGTTTAAATTTGTTCAAATGGTGATATCTACCCCAGTTGCTGGCATAGCTTCTAGGTATTTGATTTCAAGTAAATTGTTACACAGTATCTCACTTGTAGAGAGGGAATTCTTTTGTAAGTATGATGGTCAAGAAGTAAGAATTGTTTTGTGGGTTAGGATTAATGTTAATGCTGGATTCTTCTATTGGGAAGTGCAATTAGAGGGGGTTTCAGCAAATAGTAAATGGAAGAAGATTAAATTTGGTTGTAGAAAAAGTAAAGTGGACGTTAAGAAATTATCTGGAAAGGTAGCTAGTCATTCTAAGGCACACTCTGTGTGGACTTACAATAAGGGGAAAATAGCTTGGGTTGCGAAAGTCTATAGGCAACAGTAATAAAATAGGTAAATCTGGGGTCAAAAAGTTCCAAAAAATCTTCTGATGAGCCATTCATGGACAAAAGAAGTTTCGGAAAACCACCAAACACGGGGTCAGCATCTTTGAATCCTTTAGAAATAAAATCTGAATTATTTACAAAAATCAGGACTAGGACAGCAATAATAACAGCCCATTCAGCCTGAGCAAAGTGATAATTTGATTGGTAAAGGTAAGTTTGAAGGTAAAGGTAAGTAACCTTTTCAGCCTAGTTCGGGGGACAACAACGAACACGTTTATGATATTCCAAAACAAGTAACGAAACTGTAGTAGATGTCGGGGAATGAGCTAGATGAGTTGACCAAAATTATACAAGAAGTAGAAGCAACCTCATTCAATGACTTGCCTAATGTAAATGCTTTAGTGGAACAATTTTTGAATTTTGCGATATCCGAAGAGGATGTATTAAAAGCTGCGGAACTATTTGGAAGGGTTGATTTGGACCAGCTTCGAATTGAATTGTTGGAAGAGTATTCAGTTTTATTAAGAAATACCCCTAATTGTTGGGAAGCCGTGCAAAAGAGTGTGAGAACAATTGCCATTTTTGATAGGTTTTTGGGGGATTGTTAGTGGATAGGTAAAACTATTGAAATTTTCGAATGTTTCTTGGGGTTGTAAATTAGAATCGTTTCAAACTTTGTATAAATTAATTAATTCGATTAATTAATAAATTAATTGTTTAAATTTGTAATTTGATAGAAATTTGTCTTTATGAGTCAGTCAGATTCGATTTAATGATTCAATGATTTATTTGGCCATTAAGCAAAGCAATAGGCTAAGTCAATACAATACAATTATTTTCTACGTCATTACAATACTTTATTTATTATCTACCCATCCAAAATCCGGATTTATTGTTGGAAGGCTGCGAATCCTTATTAAGAGCGTTAGTACAGCGTATAATTGAGAAATACATAAATGGTGGTCGTACTAACTACACAAACGAGTCAAATGTATCACGCGTCAGAGTTACGCAGATAGTAAAAGATTTTCTCGATTAAAAGTATTATGGGACTCTGTAGAAATATTTTATCTTTTATCTGTGGTAATATCGTAGCTGGGAGTGTCATTGTCCTTCCTCTATTGTTAAGAGGCTGTTATCGTTGTGCCTCTTGGTGTTTCATGGGCTACGACGATTAAATATAAGATGCGAATAAGAAGAATAAGAATATAGAATAAGATATAATAGAATAAGAATAATAGAATAAGAATATAGAATAAGAATATATAGAATAAGAATAAGAATAAGAATATAAGATGCGAAATTAAGAGCGTTAGTACAGCGTATAATTGAGAAATACATAAATGGTGGTCGTACTAACTACACAAACGAGTCAAATGTATCACGCGTCAGAGGTACGCAGATAGTAAAAGATTTTCTCGATTAAAAGTATTATGGGACTCTGTAGAAATATTTTATCTTTTATCTGTGGTTTTATCGTGGCTGGGAGTGTCATTGTCCTTCCTTTATTGTTAAGAGGCTGTTATCGTTGTGCTTTTTGGTGTTTCATGGGCTACGACGATTATATATAAGAGTTTTATTTGTAAATCTTCCATAAACTTGTTGTAAATTCACTATGGTGAACTATAATCATGGTAAATACACCTCCACCTCTACCACTGCCTCCGGCGAGGGTAAAAAGTAATGGTGATGGCTCGGGTAATTCGGGAAACACAAATACAAACCCTGCTGAACAGGCAGCAGTGCCGCATGTGCCTGATAGATTGTTTGACCTTTCGGTCGCAAATTTAATTGAAGTTTTTCGGGGAGACGGTACCGGTCCTACAGCTAAGGACTTTTTCCAACTTTTTGAGAGTGCCGCGGCTATAGGGCGATGGAGTAGAGAGGATATGGTGAGGATTTTACAGCTTAAAGTTAAGGGTTCTGCCTCCACATTTTTGTCAACATTGTTAGACAGGTATGGGTCAGAAGTTGAGAATGAAGTCCTGAAAAGAGAAATTGTTGAACGGTTTACGGGGAAGCATACCCAACACTATCACTACTCCAACCTTACTAACGCAGTTCAGATGAAAAATGAAAGCGTCGAGGCTTTCGCTGATAGGATTAGGCGGTTGGGCACACTAACTATAACACCGAGGGAGGACGTGGCGGAACGGCGTATTGTGAGGGAGGAGGCTGAGATACGAATGTTACATGCTTTTCTTCATGGGTTGACTGGGGTTACAGGACAGGTAACTCGTCACAAGTTCCCTGAGTGATGGGAAGAGGCAGTACAATAGATACTGGTGCTGTAATGTCATTACTGGTCATCAAAGGAAATGCTGGGCTCAACTATACCTGTGGGTGGAGAGGAGAAGAAGCGGAGGATTACTACCAGCATGCAGCCGGGGGTGATAGCGCATTCGGAAATGGCTACCCAGGCACAAGCCACCCAAGACGCGCGGAACTGAAATGAGTGCCTGTCTGCGGACCTCTTTGCCTTACTGCACCTAACATACTTCACAGAAGTAGTGAGAGGAGAGATGGGGTTGGAGCCCCCCACTAACGATGAAGCAAACTATGTCAAGGTCTGCTTGTGTGGCCATTTCCTCCTCGCTTGCAAGATGATAACACTAGGAGATGGGCCAATCTGTTACTACGACAACATGTTCAACCGGCCTTCCTGGACTGCAGAGAACTACGATCGCTTAAATGAGTCCACAAAACAGTGGTTCGCGAGATGCATTCCCTACATGTATGGCAACACCAACTACCTGCTAGCATCACCAGGCATGTTGATGGGAATGCACAACGCCCTGTCCACAACTGTTGGGGTCTGGCAGCTGTTATGCACCGAGTCAACCCTTTTCACAGTCATGTCGTGACCCTAAGATCAAGTGACAACTCCATGACACTCTACATGACAAGCAAACCAGAACAATTAGGCGAGCTGATAGAGACTGAGAGGCGGGCCCTGAAACTCCTAGGGATCAATCTAAGCAAGGCCAAGTCCATGATCTTTAACCGGGGTATGGAGAGCATACGTCTTGGTTCCAAGATGGTGACTTTGTCGCTCAGTATGGAGCCTACTCTCCGACCTCAGGGGAAGAATCCCATGGACGATTTCTTCTCCATAGCAAAGAGAACGTCTGTATCACAGCAGAGGCTTTAAGTGCCCCCTTTGGTGCATATGCCAAGATCGTAATTGGGATTGACAACTGTAGAAGACTCTGGAGGATAACCCTAGACCCAAACAAGAGAGAAGGGATTTCTGGGAAAGTGCTGTTACTATCAGATGGAGGTTTGAATCTCTGGACAGCAATGTGTTGCCACTGGAGGAAACAGCTCTTAAGGACCACTTTTCAACAACTGATGAGGAGAAGAATTACATGTTGGGGATTAGGCATCCAGAAAACCCCTTTTCTGCCGAGCCTCGGGAAGAAATAACCTACTCAAAGGAGCTTGGGGGACTAACCACGCTCTGCTACCATGTCGAAGAGTTAGTTGTTAAACTTCAATTCCTAATTTTTACAATTTCATTAATCTGTTTAGTTAATAATATCCATTCCATTGCCTATATATTTTTTTTACAAAGCCCACAACTTAATTATTCATTAAATATGTAAGAGAGTTGCAATACATCAAAATTTCTTATAATATCATTTCAAAATTAGTCCTTAAGGAATCAAAATTCAAGAAGCAGTGAAACAGTGATCCATGTAACAACAACACAATGAAACAATGAACGACAATGAATTAAGTGAACATTGAGATTGGGAAGAAAAGGAAGCAATAGTGGAAGTTGAAACTGTTAAAAGAAGGGGTCAAGATTTTATCTAAATTAAATAATTAATATCATCAAGAAAAAAACAAGGGTCAATCTGAACAGGACTAACTCCAACATTATTTCAAAATTAAGTATAAACTTTTCTTTTAAACTCTTTTTATTTGGACACTACAGTATTTAATTTAATAATTCCTAACATTTCAAGCCAGCACGACACCCTACCCTGAGATATAGCAAATCTAAATTATTTGAACCTTCATTTCAAACTTACTAGTTTGAACTTAGTGTTCTAGTTCTTCTTACGCCTTCCCTCAAGCATCAAGCTTCATTTTTCTTTCTTTTTTTTTTTTTGTAACCTTTGACCAATCAGAGGTGAGCGTAACGAGATTGAGGGAATTTTCGAAGGGTAAGAAGAAGGTCGTCATTCTAACTCCGACCGGCTTCCCTTCGAGTTGCAAATATTCGTCTTCTTTCGTTTCTCGTGCATTTTAGTGATAGTGTGTGTGCGAGTTTTCGTTTAGAGTGTTTCGTAAGTATAGTTTAGGTCTTCGATTGGTGAGTGTTACCATAATACTCAACTGGCGTTATTGGGGTTAGTCCTCAAATTGTGATAAATTCGATATTCCTAGCCAACTTTTACAGGCTAGGCCTGACCATTCCGCCATAGTCATACGGCTTAACCAATTCCTTTTTTCTTTACTATTACAGTTAATGACGTATCACTTTAATTAACGTTCATCGCCCGTATTGGGAATTTCCTTTTTAGGCCTTATTTTTCCTTATTTAAGGCTACACTGCATATTTTTCATGTGCAAGAAGTGAAACGGAAGGTTTCTCTAGAAGAGTTTGCTATCATCCAAGCCCCACCGCATCAAGAGAACGCATGCGAGTTTAGTTGACAAGAGGCAAGAAGAACACCACACACGAGAAACAATCCTTATAGAATTGCCATCACCAAAATTTTATCTCATAAGAGATTTCCCTCTTGATTACATGCACCTCGTTTGTTTAGGTATTGTCAAGAAACTCTTGAAATTGTGGCTTAAAGGCAACTTGAGGTGCCACTTAGCATTTCAGGCAGTCAAGAGAGTATCATATTTGTTAAATTCATATAGACAATATGGCACATACCAAGACTTTGCAAGAAAGCCTGAAGTACTTTAAGATGTTAGTAGATGGAAGGCTAGAGAATTGAGGCAGTTCTTGCTATACACTGGGTTGTTGATTTTGAGACAGGTAAAAGATTTCAAAGAGAAAGTTGTTGATAACTTTTCAAGTCTAAGTGTTACCATAAAATTAATTTTAAATTCAACAGTTTGTCTCGAATATCAAGACTATGCAAGATCTCTCATGGAATATTTTGTGGCTAATTTTAAAAGGATTTACATTTGTTGTCTTATAATGTTCATGGATCTTTGCATATATCCGATGATGTTACAACTGTTGAGTCATTAGAATCATGCAGCGCATTTCAATTTGAAAATTTCATGTCCAAAATGAAATTATTTTTCATAAACTGAATCAACCTCTGTAGTAAATCACTAGACGAGTTCAGGAAGATGCCACGCTTGCTTACAGAAGTTTGCCTTCGGAACATAGATTTGAGTTCAAAAACAATAATGACAGTGGTCCATTATTGGAAGGCTGCATATGTCAATAGTACAAAACAGTTGTAAAATCAAATTTCCAAATAGCTTGTAATCTAAGGGATACCCATTGTATAAGATCAGATGGTACTCTCTTAAAAGCTAGAAACTTCGCATTATCTACCGTGCTTGATGAAATGGTGGCAATTGGCTATAAATATGAGGAAATAGGTAATCTTTTTTAAGAAACATTGTGAATCTACAGACTTGGGAACCGACATAGTTAAGGAAAAGAAAAAATGCTAATTGCTTGTCTAGCTTAAGACATAAAACCAAAAATTCCCCTTCCCTACTAAAGAGATAAATTTTGGTTCTCCCTCTGATTTACTCAGAATCTGTTTATGAAATGTAAACATCATAGCTACCTTTGAGAAAGTGAACCCAGAAAATCAGACACTACACTGAGAAAAGAGGAAAAAACATCTGTTAATGTAAGTTGAAGGCCTCTAAATAGTTATTTAAGCAATCAGTAAAGCTTTCCAATGAAAGCAGAAGATAACTAGCTGATAGAAAAAAGAATAATCAGCTCATAAATCATTTATTTATTTGTTTTTATTTTACATTTCTTATTTATTTAACGTTTGTAATGGTTTTGTGGTTACAGTAAATCATTAATGCTCTCCTTTTATTTGAGTCAAAATGAATTTATATGAAATTGACATGTTATTAATATTTGACTAAGAATATGCATTGACCCAAGAGAGTGGACACTTCATTTATTACGAAAACACATAGGCCTACTATCTTGTCTGTAATCATTATCACACTAATTTTTTTTCAGACATGTAACAACTACGAAGAACAGAAGACTGTTTTCCGAAGAAAAAATACAAAAGCTTGAAAACCAAATACTAAATTACTCGTTTTTGATAGAACAACAAGCAGAGCTGATAAAAAGCCTGCAAAAGGACAACGACTTAGTTTTGGTTTATTACGACATCCATTAATTTGTCCATTAAATTTGTCATCCGTGTTTGAGAACTCACGAGTATTATATATATTTTTTCAGACATGTAACAACTACCATGAACAGAAGACTGTTTTCAAACAACAAAATACAAAAGCTTAAAAACCAAATACTAAATTACTCGTTTTTGATAGAACAACAAGTAGAGCTAATAAAAAGCCTACAAAAGGACAACGACTTAAAAAGGGGGAATGAAACGTCTAAAAAAAAACCATTGTCTTTAATAAGCAAGTATCATTTTCTTCTTAATCTGTGATACATTTGTTACACTTTGTATATTACCTATATTCCAGGTAATATAGTCAGTTTGATTGACCTACAGTATTAAAAGGGTTAAAACATGACTCGTTATTAAATATATGAATAGAAATTAGGATATCATTTAAAAATTTTAATCTAGAGTTTGAATGATTCTGAACTTACATTTTGTTGTTGTGTCATAATTCGATGCATGCTCGACCAAAATATGTGTTGATATTTCAAGATTTTAGAAAGGTTTTTTGTTAAAAAAAATAGTTAAAAGTTTGTCTCTTTGGTATAGGTACATTTTAATTATTTATCGTAAAGAACAAATTACCATTTAAAATAATAGTTGTTAGCGCAGCACCGCGCGCTGAGTAACTGCTAGTTTTATTTATAAATTTGAAGAGTACAGGGGAAAAAGGGGGAATGTCAAAAATAACATTTTTTGTGGTTGCCATAGTTTGACAATGTTTTAAAACATCAAGAATTAAGATATTTTGGTTGCAATGTAAAGGAGGAGGGTCACTGAAATAATCCACAATAAAAATTTGCCATACTATGGAAAAAGGGGGAAGGTCAATGCGGTGCAAGGGAAAAAGGAGGAATGTCAGACTGGCAGCACTGCTTTCAGAGTTTCAGTCTCAGTTGATGTTTCTTATTCATCATTCATGTCCAGATTTGAGATTATGTTGTTTTCTATAGTAGTGTTATTTGTGCTGGTTTAAGTGATTAAAAGTTAATTAGTTTTGAAATACGGATTATACGTACAGTTAATTGGTGCAATGAGTAGTGATGAAGATTTTGTCAGTAAATCGAAACCAAAAAAGAAGAAAAGTACTGGGAGGATGAGCGAAGTAAGGAAAAAATTGTTATCGAGTACACATGAGGTAGGGCGAGATTGTAATTGTAAAAGACTTAAGTGTTTCATGAAGTTGATGAGATGAATAGGAAAAAGATTATTGGTAAAATTAATGAACAGTCAATGAACAAAATAGCTATTTAGCTGGCCTCATTATTGTTTCACATGTAGTTCAACGTAGGCCCAGACAAGATGAAGATGCCGCCAAACTTCTGTAACGAGTCAAATGGGTAGGGGGGTAAAAAATATAACGATCTAGACCACGAACATTAAACAGCTAAACATAAGCTGTTGAGTAAGCCTAGTCGCGACACGGAATGGGCACACGGAAGGGACTAAGGCTAAATGTGTAATGACGTCATATATCTAGTGGTTATTGTCTTCTCTTGAGGCGACACGATTACCGTAACGAAACGATGTGAGTTCAGCGGTGTTCGTGGCATAGTTGGTAGCGTTTCGGATTGCTGCTCAGGAGGTCCGGGGTTCGAAACCCGCTGGCAGCATTAACTTTTTGTCAACAAATTTTTCATATCAGCAAGTTTGGTTGGTTAGGTTAGGTTATGACAGTTTAATTTTATAATACTAAATTTTATAACTAATTTTATAATTAATTAAAAATTATAAGTAATCATTAATTAGATTTTTATCTTATATAGTTTTTATATTATCAGCAAGTCTGGTTGGTTAGGTTATGTTATGACAGTTTAATTTTAAAAATTAAAAATTTATTTTATAACTTTAAAACAATATTTTATAATTAAAAAGTTAATTTTACAACAAAAAATAAAAAATTAAAAATTAATTTAAATTTTTTCAACTTAGCAGTCCTAGCGGCGAACGCTGACACTACAAGATATGTTAGCCTTAGTCCCTCCCGTGTGCCCCACCGGTCGCGACACTAAACTGACGTCGTACCTAACCTCCAATTCCAAGACCACAGACGACGTTGGTGTCAGTTTGGTTGTTTGGCTGTTCGACTGCGTCTGAGGCCGGGCTACGGGAGAGAAGATGAGCAGCGGGGTCACCTTTGAGCGGTACGCGGCTGTAAGCCTGTTAAAGCTGCCATGCGCCTGCCTTCGCTGCCAGTTTTTTGTTTGTTTCTGTAACTCGTTGACCAATCAGGAATCGTTTTAACTTTCGTCTCGATTCTGAGACAAAGGTGAAGTAAGAAGAAGTTTTGTGAAGATTTGTTCATTCGTATTCCCGGCTTTTGAAGGATTCGCTAATTCGTCTTTTCGTCTTCGATTTGAAGAGTTTTTGTTTCTTTTCGTTCGTAGCTTAAAAGTTAGCCTACATTAAGTTCGTGGTGCATCGAGTGCGCTAAAAGTGTTTTACAGTAGTATTACTTCGTTTGGTAAGTTGTGTAAAACTAAGACAACTTAGGTTTTTCTTTTGTCACTTGTGTTTCGGCAGAACTTTGTCGAAGTTCCTAGGCTAGGCCTGATTCGCAGACCTCGTCATACGCTTTAACCAACTCATTTAATTAAAGTATCGGAGTTGGTGACAGATCATTTCGATTAACGTTTCGTAATCCATATCTGGGACTTTCTTTTTAAATTCTTAAACCCCTTTGTAAAGTTCCCGAACGCCCCGAAGTTGGCCCCAGCAGACAGGTTTCTGCTTGATAATTATTGCAGAAGTTTGCTTAAGTTGAACACGTGGGGAAGTTGAAGTTTTAGTTTTTCTTTTTTTCGTATCAGCTCCTGAAGCAGTTTTATTTTTAGTTTCAGTTTTTCTCTCGTTTCGTGTCTCACTTGGACAACTTAAGCCAACTCGTTTTCTTGTTTAGTAAATTCAGACTCTGTGGGAGTTAGGCTAGGTTAGGCCGATCTTGTACTAACCTTGTTGGTTTCAGGTTGACGACGTAACTCCGTAGGTAAGCGGAGTGACTACTTAGCTTACTTGTTGATTCGTTAAGTTAGCTAGTAGTGTGTCATTTAGATATTTACCCACAGAGTCAAGTCAAAATTGTTAATTTCCCCACAAGCCCTAGGCTAGAGTGGTGATTTCGAGTAGGGTGTTTAGTAACCCGCAACGTTCGTCTCGAGCTCTGACAACCAGGGCTATCAAACTTAGGCTATCCGAATCGCTATCGACTCCTGGGAAACTCCCCGCGACCAGACTAGGGCGAATCCTGGGATCCTCGTTTTGTTACCGGTGGCGTAATTTCCCACTTGTCGTCCGCCAGGAAAATTACGTCACACTTCATACTGCATCATATTCATATCGAGTTAGAGTTACTAAGGAAAGCGGCATTGTCAAAATCGCAGTTTGCTTTAAAGCATTCTGCTCAATACATGGGGTGACAAAGAAAAAAATTGGAACAATTCAAAGATATTTAAAAAGTGGGAGCCACCCTGTTGATAAACGTGGTAGGCATTTAAATAGGAAACATAAATTGTCTCCGGAAACTTTCGATGCCGTTCACAACCACATTGCATCTTTTAAAGGCGAAAGAGCGCATTACAAAGTCACGATGGTTAATGACTGTATTTATTAATAGTTTTGGTTTATTACGACATCCATTAATTTGTCCATTACATTTGTCATCCGTGTTTGAGAACTCACGAGTATTATATATATTTTTTTCAGACATGTAACAACTACCAAGAACAGAAGACTGTTTTCAAACAACAAAATACAAAAGCTTGAAAACCAAATACTAAATTACTCGTTTTTGATAGAACAACAAGCAGAGCTAATAAAAAGCCTGCAAAAGGACAATGACTTAAAAAAAGGGGGAATGAAACGTCTTAAAAGACCATTGTCTTTGATAAGCAAGTATTATTTTCTTCTTAATCTGTGATACATTTGTTACACTTTGTATATTACCTATATTCAAGGTATTGCGGATTTTACAGCAGAATATGGTAATTTATCATACAAAAAATAAAGGTTTAATTTTTTTTTATAGGTAACAAAACTCACCGATTCGTACAACATATATGTTGCAAAAGCTGTATAACAACGTATACTGAGCTACAGCAAAACACATACTCAGCTAGCGAGGAACGCTATGGAGGCAGTGTTCACAGAAGAAACTTTGAAGACATGTAGCCTCCAGGGCAGAAGATCTTCGTCCGGTGACCGTCAAGGATTAAACATGACAGGATTCGCTGCTGTGTTAGGTATGTTAGTTATGTCAATTTTAAAATTAAATTATATCCCTTTGCCATCTTCTAATTGTTGATATAGGCTAGTTCATCACCAGTAAAGTCCAAATATTTTAGAGAATATGTAGTTCTTCTGCAGCAAGGGATACAGAAAGTCTTTGTTGTTGATCATATACCAAGCAATAGCAATAGTACCAACCTGAATGCCAAATTCAATTTAAGTACATGCAACATGTAAGGGTTGTTATTTAGACTTCTATTGCGGGCATATCCATAAGGGCCATGTTATACAAGCATCTTTGTCACGGCAGATAATACGCTCACCACGCTGATCATAAAAAACTGAGCTGTTATACAAGTGGTGGTGTAGCTGTTAAACGAGCAAAAACGCAGCAACAGGTACCGAGGGTAACCGAAGGCTGCTGAATGACAAATATGCCTGACCTTGCGGTAGGGGGGATGTGGTGGGGGTTAGGTAGCAAATCTGACGTGTTAAAGCTGCCCGTATAAAAGCAACTTGCGTCTCTGCCTCCGCGTGTTTGCTGCCAGTTTACCGATCAGGATGTGTATGTTACGCTCACGCTGACTTTACACGGTCCGTCGCGACAGATTAACCAATCGTATAACTTGCACACAGAGAAGTCCATTGCTGGGTAGACTTGACGTACACGCGACGTAAAAGCTGCCACGACAAAGCTGCCCGTATAACATGGCCCGAAGAGTCCATGTCAGTTTTGGCCAAA
This sequence comes from Macrosteles quadrilineatus, assembly GCF_028750875.1. Taxonomy (NCBI): domain Eukaryota; kingdom Metazoa; phylum Arthropoda; class Insecta; order Hemiptera; family Cicadellidae; genus Macrosteles; species Macrosteles quadrilineatus. The sequence goes on from NW_026542651.1 coordinate 399,679, forward strand.
AATTTTTTACGTACGGAGTAACCTGTCTCGTACGCCATCATCTAGCAATTTTCTTAAAATTACTATTAAATTAGAGCTAAAAAGTTCCTCCCTGTTTCTCAGACTTGATGATTTTTATTTTTATCCTAACAATAACACGTTATAATAAAATAAAATAAATAATAGTGGCGTAATGTTTAGCAAACTTTTGGTCTTGTAATATTGAAATTACAAAGGTTTAATAACCACTAAAAATACTAAATTTGTTACTGGCTGATAAAGAAAAGAAAAATTGTAATATGGAAATCAATTATGCCACCGACCTTGGTGAAATCAGCTTTATTCTCGATTCCAATTCCAGGGCCGATTGGTGGAATCTGGATTCTGTATTGAGAGTTAGCCCATCCTAACCATTTACTAATGCTGATTCCATCCTTGTTTTCAGAATTCGCAGAAGAAAATGCGAGGTTAAAAAACCTCAAAATAGAAGATGCGACCTACGTAAAGAAGCAGCTGTGCACGAGGTTATGCGAGATACGAAAAGCAGCAAAACAATCAAGCAAGCAGCAATAGGATTTTAACACACCATTGCCCTATTTTTATTTTTATCTAAAATATAATTTTTTGGCAGTTATTTTGTTTTTTCTTTAGTACTTTTGCCAGTCCCGACTAGTTTTTGGCCAGATTTTGGCCAGTAATCACTTAAAGTCTTGTTTTAAACAACCAAGGAAATGATATGGCTCTGAAATGTGGTTTGAAATTGAATTATTGGATATATTCGGATATTTTTTTCATTAAATTGGTATATTCAAATGTAACATATAAACAAAACCATCGACTTTGACTTGAGCAACTGCTCATTCTATTGTCAAAACTGAAGATTACTATAGGTTGAGTACCCTGAAGACAAATAAAATTAAATTCTCATATTTTAGGGTGGTTTTTATAATGCTAACAGTACTGGGCCAGTATGAACCAGTATCATGTCCAGTACTGGTCCAGTATCAAACCAGTACTGGTCCAGTATCCAACCAGTACTGGACCAGTATTCAACCAGTACTGGAGCAGTATCAAACCAGTACTGGAGCAGTATCCAACCAGTACTGGAGCAGTATCCAACCAGTACTGGACCAGTTCCAACCAGTACTGGGCCAGTATTCAACCAGTACTGGACCAGTTCCAACCAGTACTGGAGCAGTATCCAACCAGTACTGGAGCAGTATCCAACCAGTACTGGAGCAGTATCCAACCAGTACAGGACCAGTTCCAACCAGTACTGGGCCAGTATTAAACCAGTACTGGACCAGTTCCAACCAGTACTAAGCCAGTATTCAACCAGTACTGGACCAGTATCCAACCAGTACTGGTCCAGTATCCAACCAGTACTGGAGCAGTATCCAACCAGTACTGGACCAGTATCCAACCAGTACAGGACCAGTTCCAACCAGTACTGGACCAGTATCCAACCAGTACTGGGCCAGTATTCAACCAGTACTGGCCCAGTATTCAACCAGTACTGGCCCAGTATTCAACCAGTACTGGCCAGTTCTTGCCAATTTTGGAAGAATCCCAGAATCTGGGCCAGTACTGGACCAGAAAAAAAATTTCATATGGGATAGTTGTACCTAATATGAAATGTTCTTGTACATTCTTCGTTTTCTGAACTAAGTTACCTAATTTATTAATATAGGATCATCAATACACGAAAGGATTTATTTTATACATTTGTTTTTCCTAAATGTAAAATACTTATACATTATAAATTCTTTTTATGGAAGAATAAATTATCATTAGTTATTATAGATTCTGAAGTAATTTATAATAGAATGTGATTTTGCTTCATAACATGCTGACATACTATATGTTTTGAGATCATACACTGTTTTTACTTCATATGTTTTTATATATGGTTTTACTTTTTCATGTTGGGTTTTCACACGACATGGCAAAAGCTATTAGGAAAAGAGCTCTAGCTCAGTACACCTCGGATGCTGATACAGACAAAGAACCGAAAAAAGATAAGTGAAGAGGAAAAGATTTACAAGCAGTACCTCAGAGAATGATGATGGTATTCTGTCCAAACAGAAAAAAAGCTTTCTTTACCGAAAGTGTTAGCTGGGATGAAATATCCCCTACATCATCTACCACTTTGGCAAAGAGAAAGGTTTGAAACAGTATGATTTTATTATTATTTTTGTCCATGACCTAGGCTTGGGTACTAAAGGGTAACTCAGTGTGAGAGAGGTGTTTAAAGGAAATTGAATCAAGAAAAATTTATTAAAACTGCATTGAATATTTACATTTTATGCATGATAATCCTGACTATGTTAATCACCGTTATTAATTTTTTATTACAGACTCTGGGTTGAGATATGATAGTTATAGTTTTAATTTTAATATTGTATTATAAATTTTGATCCTGTAACATGATGATACTATACAACTTTCTATAACACCACCATCATTGAGAAGGTCTCCTAGAAAGCATAGTAAACCTATTCAAAAAACATTAACGTCCGTGAAAACCCCGAATCAAAGTTAGTCACCGTCAACCTCCAAGTCACCTCAAGCCACCTACAAAACACAAGACGTTGGGGATATAATTTTGAACCTCTGTCCAATGCGCATCCGAGGTTGCGTATCTGCCGAACGGTCACGAGGTCAGCCGAAGACTCCCGATCTTAAGTACGAACAGTTAAATTCAGTGACATAATTAAGAAATACTGCGATGGAAGGTCTTTGGTGGTAATAGGACACATTGAATATTATTTTTCTGATCTTTATGCTGCAAATTGTGTCTACCACCGCACTTGTTGTGCCAATTTTCGTAGTGGAAAAATATTCTACAAGAATATTCACAACAGTCGTCAAAAAGGCCAAAACAAGGAATCCCAATTAATGAAGAACAAGAAGAAGCTTTCCTCAGGACTTACCTAGAATCTAATGACTAAGAACAATTACTTGTTGCAGATATTATTTAAAAAATGGAAGAGTATCTGCAAGACAATGATTTTGAAGCATATGATCGAAGACACATGAAAAAGCTTCTCGAACATTTTGGTACAAGTGTTATAATATCCGGTTAAAGTAGAAAGGCAGTCATAGTCACACTAAAAGAGACTGCTGACGAAATTCTAAGATCCTACTATGCAAAGACAAAAGACTGTGATCCTGAATTACAAAAGATACACGTAATAGAGGCAGCTGCAAAAGTAATCAAGAGTGACGTAAAAGCTTCTGAAAAGGCAGATAAATTGACTTATCCATCAACAGATGTTCTCAACTCCGATGAAAGTATGAATTATCTCCACGAAAGCTTAAGACTGTTCTGTACTAAATTGTTTGTGGGTAATGATGTTTCGTCAAAAGTTGGTGGTATTGGCCAGAGTATAATGCAAGCAGTGCGTCCAAGAGCTGTAATATGTCCATTGTAAATAGGTTCAAAATTTCTAAATCAACATGCTCACAAATGTGTGACAACACAGGAAAGCTGTTGACTAAAGCTTCATTGCTGACTGTTTTGTTCATGTCATTAAAGGTTCTGTATTACAAATGAAGAATGTAAATTATTATAATGGAAGGAGTGGACGATTTCTTTCCATTTATTGTTACTGCGTTTACAATAGAGTAACAACATTCCGATTGGATTGCTTTAAAGAGCACTCGAACGGATCAGTTAGAATCGATGTATATTTAAATACGTCACAATGTTTGCATCCTTGCAAAAAAACTAGAGAATTAAGTGGTATAGCCAGAGCTTTAATGAAAGAGGAACTGCCAAAGACAGGTGCATCCCATGTAAGGTTCGAACAAGTCAATAAATGTGACAAAGAACCAGTAAAGTTGAATAATATGCTAATTAATTCAAGCCTAACAAACAATTTCAGCAACATTAAATAGTTTGTTAGGCAAGAATTAGTTTACTGATTGAAAAGATTGCTACCTGATATAACCCTAAATAACCCTTTTGCCGCCACAAACTTTAAGTGGTTGCATGCCAAGACCGCCAAGGCCATTTTTTGGTCAAGCGCAATGTTTTGATTAACAAGCTATCTCTTGTTTCTTTAGGCATAGAACAATAATTTTTTTGTTAGATTAGTTATAAATTCGTCTTTAAATTAATAATATACAATTAATTGGGTTAGATTTGGTTTTTTATTTCTGTACATATTAAAAACATGTTTCGCAATACGAAAAAAATGCATAAAAATTGATTTTATACAACAACACCAGAAAAAAATATTTCTTATAAATAAGTGATAGATATGAGTTCTACATATATTTGTTAGTAAACTGGCAAAATTTGAAAGTCTTACCTTAAAAAATCAGCTCATAGTGTTGCGTTTTTGAAAAAGGTTTTCGGCCTAAGCATATAGGCCTACTCTTATCACCTAGTCTTAATTATGGACTTTCAAATAACTAAATTTATTCACTTTATAATCCATGGTTACCAAACAAATCAGAAATAATTATCATACAGTAACTCATTTTCAGAAACAAAATTACTAAAAAAACACAATAAAAATTTAGGGTACTTACGTATTAAACGGAGGCCACCTAACCTACAGATTCGATTCGATTAGTAAACCTTCACCATCAGCAAGTTTGGTTGGTTAGGTTAGGTTAAGATAGTTTAATTTGATAAAAAAACATATATTTATGATAACCCAACCTAACATAACCGCTGCAGCGCGCTGTAAAATATGTGGCCTCCGTTTAATACGTAAGTACCAAATTTAGTAGTATCAGTATGTATTTTTTACTGAATAGAGCCTAAGTTTTTTTTATTAAGATTTTTGACACTTTAACAGACACTTCTGTGCAAAAATAAATTTTATTTGATTGGATTTGAACCAATTAGTTTGTAAAAATTGGTTAAAGGTCTAATTTATCCTATTGCCTAGCGGCTACAAATGAGAGCTAAGAAGTTTGGTGTTGCTTTAGACGCAATAAAATTAGCTCGTATTGCACGGTTCGGAATGGCAACGAATCAGGCAATCAAATTTGAAGTAACGCTTGTCTTTGTTTACTTTGGCATATTTTAGTTTTGAGAGGTATAACTTAGCTAGATTGATTTGTGCCTGAGAGATGTTTTGTTTTTGTTTAAATGGATGTGTCTGACACATGTACCATGTGAAAAACCTAAAACAGGAATACAATTTGCCCGAAGTGGGGTACACATTTGTAGTAAGTGTCTGCAGCATGTTAAGAGTCTTCATCACCCTCGTTGTAGTTGTATTTTGGGGGTATAGCCTTGGGGGGGAAGGTGGTGATGACGAGCGGGTAGCGCGCCATTATGAAAACATTGTTAACACATGACTACTAAAACAACAATTCGGTGACTCTCTCTGTCAAAACATGTTAAATTTGTATCTTGTTTCAGACACAGTTTTTAACAGATTTTCTTGAAACTTGGTAACAATGTAGTTGAATAGTTATTAGAGCTCTTATAACTCGAAAAATTTTAAATGAAAAAATAGTTTCTTAATTTTTAGAAGTTACTCAAAGTATGTTAAGATGTTTTGTACTGTACTAATACGATCGATTTTCTTGGATATATCAGGTATAAGGGTTCTCTAGAACCAAGAATTATATATAGGGAAGAAAGTTTTAACATCACATCTTTACAAATTCCATCAGGACCAAGGGACTTCCAAGGCATGTTTTTTAGTGTTTTCACAGGGGTGAAGAAGACTCTTAACCCTCCAAGGTTTATCATCTCGGTTTCAGTGAACATTCATCTATTAATCATTGAGCACGATATTAAAGACCAACTTTGGCTTACGCTTTGGATTGAGTTGATTAATTTATGTTCCATCAACACAGTCTTATTTACCCACAGGCTTTGTAAACGACACTTTATTAATTTTATTATTAAAACGTTATTGTTAACTGTGGTAGTTTTCTGCGCAAAACAGTGAACCGCTGGGATATTCGGACGGCAACTACAATGGTGTTAGAGACATGCAGAGGCCACAGTTTGGCATGATGAATAAGAGCCCAGAGAAAACTGGCAAACCTAGACCCATCATTCCCCCCCTGACGGTAAATAGTTACAATTTAAGGAAACGTGTGCTACAAACATTTACTGACTTGGTTAAAATGAATGAAATACTTACTATTTAAATTTGGGTTGGCGTAAATATTACAATGGGAAAAAGCAAGAAAACCTGGACAATTTGATATACTAAAAATAAAACTGAACATTGTCCTACATATCTTGAGAAATCATTGAAAGAGCCGATTTGCGAACTCATTTCTTGAGCAATCATTGGAAGAGCCGATTTGCAAACTATGGAAACATAGGAATGTCATAGAACACCACCAAGTAAGTTAGAATTAAAAGAAATAATGTTTTTAGAGTTTATAATCGTTATTATGGACAACCTCATATCGTCAATCCCACCACATATTCTTACACTAATAGTGTAGTTTTTTTATGTTGATCAGAAAAAAATCTAGGGTTAAGTTTGGTCAAAGGAATGCCTTTACTTTACACTGATGTTATTAAACCTTGAAACAAAATGAGTATAAACTTAGAAATATTAACTTTTTTACCAGTATTTAATGGTCTTTATCAATCGTTTTGTTTTGGGGCAAGTTGTAGTCATGGAACCTCCCTTTTTATTTTTTGGTTGCAAGACATTACTACAACCAAAAATGAAAATCAAAATACCAAATACCATTGCGCACGTCACAGACTACCACCAAATATTACATTCGTTAAAATGGCGAAGGGACTCCGGTGTCAAAAAACAGAAGAAATGGGAACTTTACACAACAGAGGGTACGATTTTGTTACGGAGATGGCAGAAGAGCAAGTCACCAATAGGACGTTGTATCGCCTTCGAGCCAAAGCCCAAGGGAATCAGAGGGTACCAAAATCACCAGAAGACATCGTGTTGGCTCAACATACCCTTACAATGGTTGTTGGCAGTAACTTTCCATTGAAAGACGACAGTGGAGGAGATAGACTCATTATGTTTGGTGGACCTATGGGGAAAGAAGCGTTGAAAACCAAGACTTTAATTCGAGGACAAACCTTAAAAGCCTGTTAAGAATATTAGTGATGACAGTTGATTTATTTCTTAAACTGTTTAGTGACTGGTTAATATTTTGAAACCAACTCGTCATTTATGGCGAGAAATCAAATTCCAGGAGAAATTGAATCAAACTTGAGTCTATTGAATGCTGCATGGCATCGAATAAAATTTACAAAGGTAAGAAATATGTTGATGATTTTATTTATTACTGCTGAAAATTTTTATATTAATTATTAATAGTTTCCATTTTACTGGTCTTGTTTCTCATCTAATAGTCATAACATGAGTTTACTGTCGAGGCTATCCAGAAAGTAAAATTATGTTTCTGTATAGGCGCGCCTGCAATGAGCTGGGCTAGCAGTCCATCTTGGTTTCTGGGGACTACACTGTCAGTTGACATCCAGTGACAGTGAGCAATTTGTATTATAACATGTCTAGTATTTAATACTTAAATAATACTTGAATTGAAATGACGACCATACGAAGGTACGTATTTTTAACCAAGTATGAATAGAGATAAGTGTATGATGAGTAGTGCGATCTTGTAGTCTTGTTACTGACTAAGACCGACATTCGAAAGTTTACCTAGGTAACATTTCGAATGAAACTCATGTAGCTCTACTGTTACAGTAACAACGGTTTTAGTAGTAATAGAGTATTTAACGAGTGACATGAAGTTTTCATATGTTTTATTAGGTAAATTCCAGACAGACAAACAAAAAGCGAGATTCGGTCAATATAGGCAAATGAGTGGAGCGTGTTATCAAATTTATGCTCAACAAGTACTAGAATCGGTAAATAAGATTAAGGCTTTAAGTCTAATTAAACTCTATTCTCCAAAACAAGTAGAAGTACAAATATCTGACATTCTATGCTCAGACAATGACGATGGCGAATATCACGATTCCAGTAAAAAGGTAGTCAGTATTATAGATGATTTAGATGGGGATTTAATGGAGTCAGACATATCTGATAATGATAAGTTAGGCCTAGTATACATTGCCGGGTACGTAGCCCATGCTGCTTTAAAGCATAATAGCTGCAACGTAATCGTTTTGACCCTAAAAGACTCTGAATCAATTTTTGTGACCTTTTGGTTGCAAATTAGTTGTTGTCATAAATTTAAAAAAAAGTGCTGCACCCTGTTGGTAAACCTATTAGCTTTTAAATGCTATTGAACATCACAGAATCAAATTGTTTAGTTGAACCAGCTGTTAAGATTCTTTAATTCCATTCAAATATGAGTAGGGGAAAGTTGGGCAAAACGGGATAGGAGGGTAAAACGGGATACCTTTACTGTTGGCAGCACTGTTGCCGCTAGAGTGGGGGAAGCGGACGCATCTTTACCTTGGACGCCATGACAGCATTCTAAGATGGTCTGCCAGTGAATCCAGTTGTTATGTGTCTGTCAAGATTTTTCAAAGTTTTGGTTAAGTTTTTTTTGGTGAAAATCGTGTTGTGGATGGTTGAACTTTTCCATAAGATTTTTTTATGTGAATAGACACGATTTCGGTAAGTACATATCTGTATTCATCATTAATTTAGGAGCAGTTATCATATGATTAACCTCTACTCTACTGTCACGGAACCGGCGGCAGCTATGTTTATTTAAAATATTGTCCTTGTTGGGTAAAATGGGATACTTTGGAGTTGGGTAAAACGGGAATCAGTTTCTTTGTATCCCGTTTTGCCCGACCTTTTTGAGTAAAACTTGAAACTCTTAGCTTCTCGTAAAAAAATTATTGTAAAATATATTGCTTAATTTAAAACCAAAACGAAACTATTGTTTACATTGACCATAATATAAATCCAATATAGGTGTTTGTAAGTAGGTTGCTAAGAGCAAATTGTTTTTATAAGTTGCTGAAAGACAATTATGAAAAATTGCTAATTTTATCCTTTGATATGCAGAAGAACCTGCCCCTGCCAAAGGTTCCTGATAAGCAGGCCTATTATTCTAGGCAACTTTACTTACACAACTTTACTGTCGTGCAAGGACACTCTAAGACTAAGCTTAATAGAAACACTTATACCAGCTACTGCTGGACAAAGGAAGAATTTGTCAAAGGTTCTAACCAGATTGCCTCAGCTGTCTTTCACAAGCTAAATTCAATTGACCTAGAACACTTCAATAAAGTCAGATTAATGGTTGATGCTTGTGGGGGCCAGAATAAGGACCAGGCCACTATTTACATGTGCTCTAAGTGGCTTCTTGATGCACCAAATAACATAAAGTGTCTTGAAATAATCCTTCCCGTTCGTGGGCACTCATTCATACCACCCGATCGTGTTTTCGGAAAAATTGAGAATGACATAAGAAAACACGAAGTGATTTTGTTTTGATTTTGTCCATTTAATCCTGACATATTTCCCGACCATCTGTTCGCTTCTTCACTCACAACAGACCAACCGATGTCAGAAGATCATAGCAGCAGGGTTTCCAAAGAAAATGGCAACACTGCAGTCCCTGCTTTACTGAACGAGCCAGCAAATCCGGAAGGTGTAGGCCTACCTAAGTCTGAAGCACACACAGCCAGCGTTCTTCAGAACCCTGCTCCTTCGGAAGATGAAGGTCTAACCCGTCAGAAGCAAATGGAACTGGCATACTTCAGAACCCTGCTCCATCTGATAGCATAAGCGCAATATTAGACAAACCAACAACGTCCACAGGAAACCAAGGCTTAGGGTTGACCTACTATCGGCCTAGCTTGCCATTTTCTATTTCGCCAATGACAGTGCTTCATGTTCCACATGTAGGCCTTGAAAGACCTAAGGCAGTCAAGAAGATTGACAAAAGATAAGGAAAAACTGTCGTAATAACTTCATCACCCTACAAGTTAGAACTAGAGCTTGAAGAAAAGGAAAAAGAAGAAAACGTGAAAGTAAAACTAGAGAAAATATAAGCTAGAGTAGCTAAGAAACTCCAAGTCGACGAAGTAAAAAAAACCAAGCAGACTAAGAAACAAAATTTGAAAGAAAGGCCACAGTTTCAAATAAGAAAGCCTAAGCCTACTACAGTAACCAGAAAAAGATAAAATATTCTAAAAAACAGTGAAATGACAGGCCTTAAACCTGGGCCCAAACACAAACTTAGGCCTACCACAGACTGGATTTCATCTTCGTCGGATGAAGACACCGAAGAAAGTGAAGCTTGCACTTTCTACAACGCCCTTCACCAAGAGAGAAGAGCCAGCGATGATAAAATCCAGTGTTTGCGGTGCCAATGATGGGCACACGAAGTTTGCGCAAAGGCTGAAGAAGAAGAAGATGACTCTTTTTATTGTGATTTTTGTAGACTTGCAAATTGAAAAGAAAAAGAAAAAAAAACATTTCAGAAGCATTAATTAAGACATGTAATCCATAACAAAGGTTTTATTAACAGTTAAATTTTGTTAATATATTTGTTTTGTTATGTTCCATAATCATAACGAGTTAGAGGAACCTGTTTTATTTTCATATAAAAAAAAGATCTTAACATTGAACGGTTGGGTAAAACGGGATGTGTAAGGGTTTAGGAAATGTGTATATATATATATACATGTATAACGTATCGTAAATTTCAAAACAGTGATGAACAGTGGGTATGATGAAATATAACAAATATACTACACTTTCATCTACCATTTTCAGATTTTTCATTAACCCCCTTTAAAAAAAATAAAAAAAATAATGGTATCCCATGTTGTCCAACTTCCCCTACTCATAACGTTAACATGGGAAACTCCAGAGCTACTGGGGCGGAGCTCTTCTGACGAATTTGCACCAAACTTCACACAAACCATCCTTTAAATAATGCTTAATAATGCCTGAAAGTTTCATTACAATCTGTAGAGCGGTTTCGTAGTCCATAAAGGACAAACAAACAAACATACATTGGATTTTATCCTACTAATATTATAAATGAGAAAGTATGAATGTATGTATGTTTGTGACAAGTAAACGCGAAAAAATGGTCGGATTGGGCTGAAATTTGGTGTGATGAGAGATCAAATTCCCCGATTAATATAGGGTTATTACAATAATGTTCCTGATTTTGATTATAAATATTACTGGGTTAATTTGTTTTAAGACTAGTTTAGTTGGTACCATTGAAAAGAAAAACTCATAAAGTTTCTTTTACATTGGTTTAGGTGCATATCAGCTGTTTGTCAAGTCAATTGTTGTAAGTGTTGTGTAATGGCTGAATTTGAAGGCAGAAAAGCTTTTTGCCAGTTGGAATATTACATTAACAATTATTAGTGTGCAACGACACTTTAGAACCAAGTTTAACGATTATCCTCCTAGTAACCACTATATTGGCAAGTGAAACTTGAAATTTAAGAGAAATGGCTGCATTTGAATGTTACTTGTAGTAGGGCTGAACTTAACAATGTGCTGCCTGAGATATGGAACCAGCTCGGTGGTCCGAATAATGACACACCCCTGAACTGGCCTACAATATCTTCGAACATCACCCCCTGATGTTTTTCTTGTGGGGATACATCAAAGATAAGGCGTACACACCACCATTATCAGATAGCATACTTGAGATCCAGCAATGGATTACCAATGCTATCGAAACAATAGACCTAGACACACTTTTCAAAGTCTAGCAAGAGCTTGACTACATTATTGACAGCTGTTGTACCACAATGGGTTCCCGTATCGAGCATTTACAGTTCTGTGTATCTGTATCAAAACTTTTTGAGTTGTTCAAAAGTAGTAACCATTTTATTTCTTTGTATCACAAATAAAACTATATTTCATGTATGTATGAAATCATGAACATCATTTGTAATAACCCTGTATATAGGCGCATTCTTATCTCAAAAGTCTTTTCGGGCTCCGCCCCAATGGCTCCAGGGTTTCCCATGTTAACCTTATGAGTAATCATATTTAAAAGGAATAAAATAATTTCGACAGCTGTTTCTAATACACAAGTTGGTTCTATGATATTAAATAGCATTAACAAGTTATAAGGTTTACTAACAGCGGGCAGTAGCCTAATATTAATTTGAATGTAAAACTTCATTATAGAATTTTTTTTTTCTAATTCACGTCATTGGTTATAGAAATAAAAAAGATAAGAACTGTTGCAGTATCAAACCAGGCTCTGCTTAAGATTTTTTTTTAAGTGTTCAAGTTATGAAAATTACACTGTAGATGTTTTGTATGAATTTGGAGGATTTCTTTTTTAATTCAACCGCTTAACATGTGTTTAATTAACGTAACATAAATTGCAGCTCACATTGACTTTTTACATTTAGGTTAATTTAGTAATTGTGTTTTGTTACAATAAAATTAAACTAAACAAAAAATCTCATAGCTAAATTGTATGTGGTTGGTTATTGTTATAAAATCTGTAGTAGATTAGCAACGATATTCAATTATGAAATGGTAATACAATTAAAAATGCTGTTAGTGACAGTGAATTATTCTTATGTTTCTTTTATATAGTCTAATGTAAAGTTTCCTGTGCCAGTTTGGACACTTTCCCATTCAGGTAAGCTTGCTAACCTCTAAAAAAGTAATGACATAACTTCTGCAATGCTACAAAGAAAATCCCAACTCAGGAGGAAAATATTAAAAAAACCATAATTATCAATTTTTGGTAACACTATAAAAGAAGAAAAATATTAGCATTGAAAGGGTGTACACCACTAACTATCACATAAGTCGTGAAAAGCCGCTTCCTGAAGGAGAGGAGTTAAGGCAGATGATCCTCTGCTTAGCTCAAGCACTGAGGCAGGTGCACCAGCTTCTGTACCACCATAACGACGTAAAGCCTGGAAATTTCCTCTACTTCGTCGTGCAGAACAAATGGAAGATATGTGATTTTGGCTTGGCGTATCCGGTGAGTTTATTATTTTTTATATTATCACTCCTGTTAATAATGTTAGCCGACCATTATCAGAACTTTCATGTGAATTATACCAATAGTTACCTCATATCTTTTGAAACAAAATAATATATTTATTCGCAAAACCAAGCGAACTTTCTATATACTTATTAATGCGTAATTTATAATCTGATAAACTGACAACCGTATTATTTATTCATAATTTTGGAAACACTGTCTCAATAACTCACTGGCCACCATTTTGGACATAAAAGAAAACTCTCTCTTCCTGATTTGAAAATGCTGTTAGTGACAGTGAATTATTCTTAACGTGTATATAGTCTAATGTAAAGTTTCCTGTGCCAGTTTGGACACTTTCCCATTCAGGTAAGCTTGCTAACCTCTAAAAAGGTAATGACATAACTTCTGCAATGCTACAAAGAAAATCCAAACTCAGGAGGAAAATATTTAAAAAACCATAATTATCAATTTTTGGTAACACTATAAAAGAAGAAAAATATTAGCATTGAAAGGGTGTACACCACTAACTATCACAAAATAAAAAGCAACATATAAAAATAATGCGAAAACTCCAGTTACTAAAGGGAGTATTAAGGAAGTAATAAGTAACGTAGTTAACCAACACTTTGGAAAAGATAGATTTGAAATGGAAAAGAATATATGAAATATGTAAACACTTTTGTAGGAGCCAAAACAACAACAAACAACATTAAGAAATATAAATTTCATTGGAATAAGTACCTCACAAACTTGGCATTAACAAAACAACTAGTGGAGAAAGATGTATAACAACCACAGAGTTGTGGGAAAGTGTGTTCCAACAAGATGGAAATTGGTAAAAAAGGAATGATTGAATTTCTATAGGATTATCGGTGGAGTATATATTTGGCAAACACACGTAGCAAATTAATTGGAAGATGATAAAAAATACCCATAACCTAAAAAGTATAGAATTTAAAGATTGCATGAATAAATATTGTGAAAACAAATTATCAGCCACTTTTGAACGTATCAACCCCAACGTAGTGACAATTACAGTTTCCGATCCATCAAAATGCCGTGATGATTGTATGTATGATGGAAATGGCCATTATGAGTATTATGAAGATAAGAGAATGCCGGTTGATAGAATGGATTATGTATTTACAACAACAGACCTTGGGGTTCAATATGCTGTTGTTTAATAAAATGAGTGAAAAAGAGGACATTACTCCTGAAATGAGAAACAACACCTATTACCAACTGATGAAAAGAAGTCTTAAGAAGAATATCAAAAAGGGAATCAAGCTAAAACACAGCTTTTGGCAAATAGAGATCCAAATTCGAAACTTCCCGAAGAAGAAGATTCAGACATCCAATATGCAACAAAGAAAAGATAATCTCTTAAGTAATCCGTGGAGAAAACAAATTACAAACCTTTTGAAGAGACTATATACGCTACATGCGAAGATATATGTGAGAATCGTAGCTTTAACATAGACAGTGTTAAATTATGGTTAAAAAAGAGTATAATAAATCAAAATAAAATTTACTGTAGGTTAATATTTACAATGCAAAGGAAAGGTAATTCTAATAAATATGTAATTTATGCAAGATGTGGTTTAAGTATGTACATGTGTAAAACCTACAAATTTGAAAAACATGACGACGGCAATACTAATATTCAAGTAAAGATTTGGAGTCGCGGTCCTTTAAAAACTATACATTGTGGACAGCCCTAGACCTAGAATCTACAGTATATTTAAATATGCAACTGGTATCAACTCTTTTGACTTGAAGGAAAAATTCTGTCGGAGGCATTATAAGAAGACGATTTTCATGCGAATGATTTAGTAAATGTAATATTGCGAGGGAAACTAGAGTCATTTGAAAAGAAGCCAGACGTGTACATCAAAGAAATATCAGCAAAACCTACTAATACATCTTTACACGAACTAGCAAACACGTATTGTTATTAGCAAGCAAGTAGATACTGCATATTTTGATGCAACCATATCAGTAGCAAGGAATTTGTTTATCTCCTTATACAGGAATACAATAAATTTACTACAGTTTTTGAAATTTTGTTACAACATATCCGTGGGATCAACTGCAGCTCAGGATCCCAGAAATAAGGTTACAATACATGCCTGTTTCGCACATTTTAAGAAAGATGATAAGTGATTTGATTGAATTGATGCTAAGAACAAAATCATAAATAAATAATTTATATTAACCACAGAGTTGTGGGAAAGTTTGTGCCAACAAGATGGAAAGCTGCAATTAGTAAAAAAGGAATTATTGTACTGCTATAGGATATTTGGTGGAGTTTGCATTTGGCAAACGCACATAGCAAATTAAAGATGGGTGTATGGACCACCCAAAAATCTTCAATGTGGTTAAGAAGACCAAAAAGCTCGTTGGAAGTTTCAAGAAGTATGGTAAGAACACTAAATTATTAAACACACTGCAAAAACAATTGAGACTTCCGGAGCACCGGCTGATCCAGAAGGAACCGACTAGATGGAGTACGGCTGTCTACATAATGAAACGGCTTATCGAGCAGAAGTATGCAATAACTTTGATGGATGAAAAGCCAGAAGATCCACTTCCTGTAGAACTGACAAAAGAAGATTTCAAAACCATTAAAGTAGGAGTCGATATTTTGGAGATTTTGGAAACAGCCATCCGTCAAGTCAGCAAGGAGTATTCAATAATTTCTGAAGTAAGTGGTTACAAAGATTGTATTATTCTAGGCCTATAACTGAAGTTTACTAAATAATTTGTCACATAGTTTGAAATACCATCTGTGATGTGTTTGCAGACTATTAAAAAAGTAATGACATTTCTTATGCAATGCTCCAAAGAAAACCCCCACTCAGGAGAGAAATGAATAAAAAAACATAATTATAAATTTTTTGGAAAACAATTATAAAAGAAGAAAAATATTAGCATTGAAAGAATGTACACCACTAACTACCGCAACATAAAAAGCAACCGAATGCGAAAACTCCAGTTCCTCAATGGAGTATTAACGAAGTAATGAATAACAACGTTAAACAAAACTTTGGAAAAGAATATGTCTCCAAGGTTCTACATGAAATATGTAAACACTTTGTTTGGAACCCAAACAAAAACAAAAAAACCAGTTGGAACCAGCTGATCGTAAATGATAAAGCTCGGGCTTGAGAAAGGCGAACGCAAATACGTTAAATTTAAAACGGACCCCGGCAATCTAAATTTTGTAGAATCAATTGATCCCACCGCTGCCACCATGTACTATTTTACTAAGAATTAAGTGGATGCACTGTTTTATGTCATAACTCAAACTCAACTAACTTTATTTACCTTTTTACAAACATAGAATAACAAATAAACATATGATTATAATTAATAGAAATTAACAGGTGTTATGAAATAAACTGTTCTCACAACATCCTCCCTTTTAAGTTTGAAAGTTCTTCAACCAGCTTGGTTTGTGTATATTTCTCTTTGGACGGTTGTATGGTTCTGTTTGATTTTTACTTAGTAAATTTAAAACTTTTTCTCATTATGAGTGGCAGAGGCCAATCTTTCCCGCCCAGAGGGCGAAGCTACAATAGTAGAGGTACCGGTGGTTATCCCCGAGCATTCAACGATCGTGACGAAAGGAGGGCTTACGAATTTAACATATCAAGAGCTACAAATTGGGCTGACGCGTCCGAGGAATACATCCCTCCCGATCCCACGAAGGACAAATCAAGACAGAAGAGGAACTACAAAAGAGCGAGCGACTGGAAAAAGAAGGATCAACCAGCGAAGAAAGATTCTGCCGTTATCCCCGCCAAGGCAATGACTGAAGAACCTCCCAGTGACGCTCCCCTGTACGACACTACCCCGTTTACGTCAGGTGTGGCTCTGAATCAAGAGTACGCCCAGAATTTTGACTTCTCTGGGTTCCCTACCCTATGTAGCGAGACGTACGGCGTATTACAGGGTCTAAACCCTCGACTAACAAGAGACATGCCTTCTTCATTGCATGAATAACATACTACAGACGTCAATCCTGGATTCCGTCTTTGATGACGGTCAACGACCTGTACCTGGACAAGATGCGCGTGCACAAGATGTACTGCCTGCAGAGTACTTTGTTCCTGGGCCCATATACGAATATTGCAGCCAGTTGAGTAATACGATCACTCCTGGAAACCAAGAGGTAAAAGTAAACATACCTGATATCTTTGTGCCCCGCCCAGAATATGAAGACGAGGAAGGAAACGTCATTCCCGCTGGTACCTTTGGTCCAGTCGATGCAGAGACGCACAACGTCTACGAAACGCAGTTGTGCCCTTATTCAACAATGACTTTAGTTCTAAATGCCAGAAATCCGAATCCTCCCCAGGAGTTCAACCTTCTACCAGAAATACTAATCCCAGATGGAAGTGACGCAACTCCCGATTTCTTAGGAAATCTGCCCATACCACCGATTCACCAGGAAGGCAGGGCATCTCTCAATGTAGGCATTTTTGAGGAAGGGGATGGTGTATCAGGCCGGATACGCTTCAATGCGGCTCTGTTCAATAAATGTAACACAGAGTTGGCTCGACTAGAGGACAAGTTCAAAATGATAAAGCTCGGGCTTGAGAAAGGCGAACGCAAATACGTTAAATTTAAAACGGACCCCGGCAATCTAAGTTTTGTAGAATCAATTGATCCCACCGCTGCCACCATGTACTATTTTCCTAAGAATTAAGTGGATGCACTGTTTTAAGTCATAACTCAAACTCAACTAACTTTATTTACCTTTTTACAAACATAGAATAACAAATAAACATATGATTATAATTAATAGAAATTAACAGGTGTTATGAAATAAACTGTTCTCACAACACATGTTGCAACGAATAATGCTAAATAATAACAATATTAGTGATAAACATGTTATGGATTATTTGGAATAACTAGTGTAAGATATTATTAATATAAATAATATCCCTGATAGAAATTGCATTTAATTGAGTAGAAATGTAACTTAACAACCATAAATAAAATATAAACAGACAAAAATACTGCGGTTGAAATTTGATAATTTGTAATAAATATATTTATCATATAGAAAAATGATATAATTATATTTAAATTTGTATGTATAGTATTAGAAAAATCTAAAATACAATTTGATCAATATTCATAATAATTCATTTCCACTAATTATTTGTTTGATTTATTTCAGATAACCAAGCGGGATGAGATTACTTATAGAATCAAGTTTCTGTACTGCAGGAAGATCACCACAAGCAGGCGGAGTTTTCCGAATACGCTGATGCCGTCACAGTTGTCAGCGCTGGCCCAGACTTATCAATCGACCAGACAAAGCGACTTTCCGAGCTGAAGAGGAAAATCTCACAGCGCCGCAACAATTGTCAGTAAACAGAAAAATAACTGTGTAGTTTTATTTAGCTAGTTTGGCGTCACAAAGTGGATTATAAACTAAAAGACGCGTGTGTGATATATGGTGTCGCAACAGAGACAATCGTTTTAAAAGTTCGCGAAACTTAATGAACGTAATCGGCTATGATCCAATCGTGTTGATTGAATCTGCTGCTAAGTGAAGAGAACAAACATTTCACCTCCCAAATGGACAAGGACATTTAGATTACCCCAGTTTTTTTTTATATTGCAAACCTTTTGTAATTGACAAAATTGATGAAAAAGTTGATGAGTACAAATTAATAAAGTGTAATGTCATTGTGAAATCTATGTACATAAAAAATAGTTTAGAGACTGAGAAATGTGAATTAAACTTTAAAAATAATACCCCCGCCGCAGCAAACCTGCAGACTAAGCGAATTTCCATTTGACTGATTGGATTTACACTGAAATGTCTACTTAAAAATATAACATTTATTCCCGATTTAAATAGAATTAGTTTAACAAGTACTTAGGTTTGCTGCATCAGGGAGGGTAAAATTGTTTTTTTTTTGTAAAATGTTAATAGTTAGTAAGAAATAAAAACATTTTCCAAATTTGATCAAAATATGTTCATAAACAAGCAAACTACAACCGTTTACTTATTCTCCATAAGAATAACATGGGAATTTTAAATTTACAATTTTTTTGAATTTTCTCCGTAACCGTTAGGCGCATAATAACGCTTCAATATACTAAATTATTTGTTTTTTTAAGCTCTACAAAATGGTTTGGAAATAAATTGCAAAATTTTAAGTTTTTTGGGTCAAAAATGGGAAAAACCTATTTTTACCCCATAAAACCCCCCGTAAACACCCGTTCCCATGGTCCGATCATGCTGGATCGCGAACTCGTTCGAATAAACGTAGGTTTACACGTTTGTACCAAATTTCATCAAAATCGGATCATTTTTGCTTGAGTTATCGTGCTGACGGACACATATATATATATATATATATATAAATATATATATATATATATATATATATATGAATTTGAACGGATGGTGTTTTTGGCCTCTAGGGACCTCAAAACGAAAAAAAAAATTGGTCCCGCGTCCAGGTCTTACCATGAGTACTACGGTAATAGCTTATTCCCTATATGGGAAATTCGCTAAAAATGAACCCATACTTACGTCAACTGACTTAGAAGTGTATTACAATGATGTTTTTCAAAAGATAGTGAAAGGTGAAAGTAATGTTATGGGATGTAGATCAGGATGGACTTTAAATGAAATATCTAGTATAGAACTTAGGATAAACAGTTGCAACCCTCTGCAGGGCCGTAAACACATTTCCCAACCCCCAGATATTGCGTCTAAAAAAGCTGTCATAAATGTTTAAAATACTGACGATTAATTTCAGTTATGCAAAGTTTATTACTGATGGGAATGCTCACAGAATAGTGAAATATAATAGATACAAAAAATGGATCATAGAGTCTTACTTTTGTTTAAGGATTATACAACTATGCATTATGTGTACTATAAAGGTAATTTTGAAAGACTTGTCTGTTAACAAGTAACTATACATCATGGGAAAATTTTCATATGTATAAGTTTCCTTATTAGTTTTACAAAAAAATCGGTCCATGATAAACATAAACCGGTAGTCCATGATAGTTTAATTCGGAAGAAATTAAACTAAGATTCACTAACTTTAAGAACAAAACACCTGTCACTTTTTTATGCTATGCGGACTTTGAAAAAAATGCCATGCTAAAAGAAAGACAATGTTCAGTGTGTGATAAGGCAACTTGTGAACATCCGAAAACTTGCTTATTTAATTTAAAAAATATTGCTAGAAAATATAAGTCAAGTACTGTCTTAAAACTAAATATGTACCGATGTCATTTTCTTATTACATAGTAAACACGCTATATTTAAAATATGATCTAGTGGTGTATCGAGGTTCTGATGCTGCCAGAGTGTTTGTTGAAAAATTCAAAGAGGAAGCTTTAAAAATTAAAGAAATTTATGATAGGAAATTACCGATGCGGGATTTGCCATCCGAGGAAATAGATCAATTTAATTCATCAACTAAATGTCATACACGCGAACTTGACTTTTATCAGGATGATATCAAGGTTAAAGACCATAGCCATTTAACTGGTAAATTCAGAGGTGCGGCTCATAACAATTATCATTTACAATTTGAATGCCCTGATTTCATACATGATTTAAGCATAACCAAAATTTTAATATCGATAATTATAATATTACAGTTATACTAAGCACAGAAGAGAAATATATTTCACTAAGCTAAAAGATATGACCAAAGTTTTAAATTTGATACATAGATACTTTTAGATTTATGAACAGTAGTTTAGACTCACTGGCAAAGAATTTAACAAAACAGAAATTTAAAGAAACTGTTTCCCATTTTGGAAATGACAAAATAGATCTTGTAACCAAAAAAGGTACGTTCTGATATGAGTACAAGACAGTCTGGGAAAAATTAGATGTAAAATGTTTTCCTCCAATTCAGCAGTTTTACAGTTCATTTACTAATTCAGATATTACTCAGCAGCAATATGAACATGCTAGAAATGTATGGGATACTTTTAATATCCAAAAAATAGGATCATATCCCAACCTAATTTGCTAACCGATGTACTAATTTGAACTGATGTTTTTAAAATTTTAGAGCTGTTTCTATTACAAATTATAATGTCCATATAATACACCCGGTTTGTTATGGGATGCATGTGTTGTGGGATGAATGTCTTAAAAGGACAAACATAACCGTAGATCTTATACTAGATTATGAAATCTATCTTATGCTAGAAAAAGGCATAAGATGTGGCATTACACAGTGTACAAAACGATTTAGTGTAACGCTTGTTCCTACTTTAAGCAATACAACTTAAAATTGAAATTAACTAAAATGTTTTTCTTCGGGATTCATAAAAAACTTCATGCAAATAGAGTAATGCTTTGGTTTATTAAATCCTCATTTCCAAATACATGAATTCGTACCAAAATAGAAGTATAAGAATAAAAACCTTGAAAACAAACAATAGATTTAATACTTTCTAGATTTTCAATTTAAACTCTTTTAAAGCCAAATTTATATACAATACAGAATTAAACTTTTATGTTTGGGCAAGTTCTAAGGTTTAACTATTTCATGTTAAAAAAAGGTTTTAATTATTTTAAATGATCGCATTGGTTGGAAAGGCAAGATTAATTTAGATCTAATTATAATAAAAATATATTTACTCACCCAAATTGGGGTTCAAATAAACACGTTATATAAAAAGATACCACTGAAACATTTAACTTATTACAGTTAAAACAGCAACGAACTAAGAAAGAGACATGTGGTCACAGGGTTTATATACGAGGAAGATCAGCTTCTAGAACATTCTACAAGAGATGAATTCTGATTGGCTGAAGCCATCCTTGCATTACCATTACAGGTTTTGCTCAACTCAACTTTAAATCTGTTAAATATTTTACAATATGGTACAATTGAAGCCAAAAATATGTATGTTAAAATAAATTCTACTCAGCATGAGAAATATGATGGTAAATCTTCATTTCTAATGCATTTTGATGTGAATAATTTGTATGGCTACACAATGTCTCAAGGTATATCATAGAAAGAATTTAAGTATATTCGGAATATATAGATCACCTCCCACATGGATAAGGACATTTAGATTACCCCAGCTTTTTTGAATATTGCAAACCTTTTGTAATTGACAAAATTAATGAAAAAATTGATGAGTACAAATTTATTAAGTGCAATGTTATTGTGAAATCTATGTACATAAAAAATAGTATATGACATGTACATAATAGTTAAACAACAGAGAACAAAATTTCCGAATTCGCTGATGCTGTCACAGTTGTCAGCGCTGGCGCAGACTTACCATTCGACCAGACAAAGCGACTCTCCGAGCTGAAGAGGAAAATCTCACAGCACCGTATCATATGCAACAAGACATCATATGAGACTAGTAGTATTGATCCAATCGTGTTGATTGAATTGCTGCAAAGTGCAGAGAACAAACAGTTCACCTCCCAAATGGATAAGGACATTTAGATTACCCCAGCTTTTTTGAATATTGCAAAATTAATTTTAACAATAACATTATTGTTATTAATCATTGATGAGTACAAAATTTGTGATAAAGTGTACGCCTCGTTTGATAAAGATAAACTTATAACATTTATAAACTTAAAATAAATCAGTTTTAATAGTACCATGCTTGTATGTTTTGAGTGGTGTACGAATGAAGAGATTAATTACTTACAAAAAACTATTTTACTAATCAAAAATACTAACGAAACTGGTTTTATATTGGACGTTGATCTAGAATAACTTTCAGTTTTACATGAGAAACATTCACATTTTCCTCTCTGGGCAGAAAAAAAAGAAACCACCAAAAGGAAAATTTGAAAAATTGTTACTTAACTACTTTAGAAAATAAAAGTAATGTTATTATACATTCAAAAAATTTAAAACAGGCTTTGAAAATGGATCGTTTTTTTTTTAAATCCATAGAACAATCAAGTTTTTTGAGTCAAATTGGTTATCAAAATACATTGGAAAAAATACAGAATTAAGAGCAACTGCTAAAAATAATTTCAAAAAGAAATAAAAAATAAGTATGTTAAGACAAATCTTACTCAGCAAGAGAAATGTGACGGTAAATATTCATTTTTAATGCATTTCGATGTGAATAATTTGTATGGCTACGCAATGTCTCGAGGTATATTGTAAAAGATTTTGAGTGGTGTACGAATAAGAGTACTTACAAGATAATATTTTATAAACCAAAAATACTAACGAAACTGGTTTTATATTGGACGTTGATCTAGAATATCCTTCATGTTTACATGAGAAACATTCACATTTTCCTTTTTGGGCAGAAAAAAAAGAAACCACCAAAAGGAAAATTTGAAAAATTGTTAACTACTATAGAAAATAAAAGTAATTATATTATACATTCGCCAAATTTTAAACAGGCTTTGAAAAATGGATTGACTTGATTAAAAATCCGTAGAGTAATCAAGTTTTGTCAGTCAAATTGGTTATCGAAATACATTGGAAAAAAATTTAATTATTAGCAGCTGCTAAAAATAATTTCAAAAAGAAATGTTTTAGTTAGTTTATTTTTCGGTAAAAACCTGGAGAATTTTTATAATAGATTAATCATGTGATTGGTTTGTAACAACACTAGTAGACAAAGAAAATTAAAATCAAAGCAAAACTTTATTGATAGAACCATATTCTCAAGCGAATTAGTAGTGGTACTCTTGGGAAAACCCAAAGTAAAATTGTGTAAACCTATATATATATATAGGTCTTAATGTTTTAGAACTATCTAAGAAATTGATATACAAGTATCACTATCAAATCTTTGCTAAGATTTTTTGTTCCGAAAACTTAGAACTTAACTACATGGACACTGATAGTTGTGTGTTTAATATCATGCGTGATGATGTGTATGAGAAAATTAGGCAGAACTTAGATGTGTTGTTAGTAGTGAAATAAAACACACCCATGTTTTATTCAGAAATTATAAAAAGCAGGTAGGCAAGTTGAAAGATGAGTTTGGAGGAATTGCTCTTAAAAAGTATTTAGGATTGAGAAGCAAACTTTATTCCATAATGTATGTTGAATTAGTGCTAAGGGGGAAAACGTGCAAAAGGTGTTCAGCGAAACGTGGTTGAAAATGAAATCACTTTCCAAGACTATGAAGCTGCATTATTTGCAAATATGAATAAATATAGGTCTATGAACCTAATTAAAAGACAAAAACATGCATTGTCAAATCAAATCAGATTTATTTCCACAATATGTATAATACATAGAATACGAATATATATATTCTTGAAGCATTATACGGTACATTGTTTACGTAAAATTTAAGTAAAATCTAATTTATAAAGTTATTAATAGTATAAACTTAAATAATAGTTGAAATATGCTTGTTCCGTCTAGAATAATAACAATGAAATAATGGAAAGGAGTCTACATAGACCTCAGGATTTCACCACATGAAATATACGAAAACAATATTAAAATCCCAAAATATGCGACACTCGGTAGTTCAGAAGTAGACCTCACCTCCCCGGCCCACTAACCGATTAAGAATTTACCCCCACCAGCTGGTAATAGTACCAACAGGAATTGCTGTTGAGATCCCTTACGGTTTTGAGGGACAAGAGACAAGTGAGACCCAGGTCCGGTCTTGTATAATTGTACGATTTGACCGTAATTAACTCACCGGGGTACCTGTTATTGGTTGTGATATTATTGATAGTGATTATAGAGGTCAAATCTATGTCATCCTAATCAATATCGGGGATAGAGTTTACGAAATGGTAGATGAGGAAAGTATGGCACAGCTGGTAAATGGCAGGGTGAATAGCGTAGTTTAGGAGGAGGTCTCCCGACTGAACAAATCAAAACGTAACTGAGCAGGGCTGGGATCAACAGGGATGAAACTTATAGAATCTATAGCAACGGTTGACTTAGATTCTGACCTTGAAGAAGTTGTAACGATGTATTCCACACACGTTACAGTTTTACTTTTCCGTCAAATCAGGAACGTACAGTAGTACCAGACACTCGCGGTTTCCTATATTCTCGGTGCTCTTTCTCTAACGCACATCGAAACTCTGTTTTTACCGCCAGAGTGAGTCAAGAGGAGAGGTAGGGGAGCGGCGCATGCGCACTGGCCACTGTCTGGACGAGCTCCACTGCGGCGGTTTGTAGAGACATTCGACTCAATACCTCCGAACCGTGCAGACGTCTCGAGCACGGTAACCTCGCTGGCTTAATAACAAAACAGAAAACATTCTCCGATCTCACGGTAGCATCCTAGCATCCACAGAGCCATCCGAAAACCTAAATTATGTTGACTATTTATCAATAAAACTGACAAACACGTCACAAAGTTTTAGTCCACGAATGATTGCAAATTTATGAATAACCATGATGTATATATTCAAATTTAAATAAAATGTTTAAAATACTCTATACATAATTGTGATCAACAATGGTTTTTCAGAATTTTTCTGCAATAATTTAACATCTAGTTATGTATATAAAATTGCAACAATAAGTCAGTTTGTACAGTATATATGATTTAAATATGATTTTCGTAAACCTCTACATCAGCTACAAAAGGGTCCTTAACTTACTCCCTTCAAATATACTTTTCAGCCACTTTTCTGTTTGATATTACTACTATTAATAGTCAATATTGAGTTTTAAAGTATTTTGCTTTGTAAGGTTACAACACAGATTTTCTTACAAAACTGATTGCAAATTCAGCTGTCGTCTGTCACTGACAAAACAATATTTAATAAATTATTGCGCCTAACATAGCCTATAGGCTATATTAAACCTTCATTTCAACACAGGGTTTGTTGATTAGTATGCAAACATTGTGCACGCTTCCCTATACAAATCTTAGAACTATTGTATTACAATTTACCTGTAACCTAATAGCATAGTGAATGGAAATAGGCCTAAACAAAACTTTTATACTTTAGGTAGATATCTTACGGAACGGTGAAGAACTCTTGGACATTCCTGTTGAAGTAATTGATACGCTTATCGAACATGCCCCTGTTGTTGGAGGTGAAGAAGACAATGCTGACATTTTGCTGATTTGGGTAAGTTAAAATGCTCAAAGTACCAAGTAACAAGTAAATAAGAGTAAAATATGACTAGGCCTAGTGAAAAAGACCTAGGTCAAAGAAAGACCAAAGTCAATTGAAGATTTTTGAGGATGAAGGTAATTTTAATACAGGATTAGTAGATAGAATAATTTCTTTTACACATTTTAATGGTTTAATTATCTTTATTTTAATGTCAAATTAATAAGCATTGAAACCCCTAAATGTATAGTAAAACTTAGGTATCATGCTAAAGACTTTGTTTATTTTCCAGGGGGCCGTTTTTATTGAATGAAGTGGCTGAGGAGGTTGATACGAAAATCCGGACATGCACGGTGGAAGGATGTTGTGCCAAACAGTGAATACACAACTTCACACCAGATGAATACTGCAGGTACACTTCGACAGCAAAAATTTAGATTACTTACTTCAAAAACGAGGGAACAAATATTTTGGATTTGGTTTTGCTGGGTGAAATAAGAGCGATGACTCGAACCCCCAAATGTGTAAAGAGAGATAATTCCATACTATTCAAAGAGCGGAAAAGGTAGAATGCTGTTTGTTAAAATGTAAGCCAGTTAAAAAATCAAACGTCAACAGATTATGATATTAAAAACAATTCAAAACTACCCACCACCTCCCAACGTAAGAAAAAAAACGTATTTCCAAATTTGTGGATGACGTAGAGGGTAACAAGGGAAACATACAACGATAACATTGAAGCTGAATCTGCAAGCAACATAAAACTTTGTAAGGTGGAAGATAAAAAAAAATTCACAGCATCTTACACCCTGATACCTGATGGAAACTGTTAACTGGAATTTCCTACATTACCATAAGAGTTTTTGCTGGCAGGAAATGTACGTCACGTAGATAGGGGTTTACGGAAATATATCCTCAATGTATGACATCACTCCATATCAAGTAGCCTATTTAAACCCATTATAAACAGAAGAGGTAACGAAAGATATTGTTTTCCAACGATGTGTGTTGTAGATGGATGGTATTGTTATTGGGCCAAGGTTGTCTGAATGAGTTAAAAATAAATATTCTGCACGAATGGGTAAATATGACAGTATATATTTTCAAAATTATCGTTTATATTATATTATTTATCGTTTATATTATTTCAATTATCGTTTTTACGATAATTGCTGAGTTTATTAAGCATGAGGCTCAGGTTAAGATTATGAACTCAGGCTAAGGAAAAATCTTGTATTTCTGATCCAACACCAAGCACCTCACGTGTTGTTGTGATAGACAAGATTTTACCTAGCCATCCACGAACGTCAGGCTTTGCTCGACCATGTCGTCCACCATAAATTCAAGCGAAAAAAAACAAGAATTGATAGGCTACCCAAAAACCGTAAATTCGAAATTCTACTGTGACACTAAACGGTGAAGCCATTTTAAAAGAAGGAAATTACAGGTTCCGTCTGAAATTACCGAGAGACATGACCATCCCGAGTACACCCCACCGATAGTATAAATGTGA
The DNA here is from genome assembly GCF_028750875.1 of Macrosteles quadrilineatus. Taxonomy (NCBI): domain Eukaryota; kingdom Metazoa; phylum Arthropoda; class Insecta; order Hemiptera; family Cicadellidae; genus Macrosteles; species Macrosteles quadrilineatus. The sequence continues at coordinate 427,101 of NW_026542651.1, forward strand.
GAGCATATTGGTTAATAACATCATTCTGTTGCCAGCCTGCAGAAAAGCCATGAATCCCTGCTTGAGGAAGGTTACTAAACCCATGAAGGGAGTTAACTAGAACTAGTTTTGATCCCATGGCTGGGATCAAAAGATCCAAACTTCAGTAGGCGTTGACTGGTGATACCAAGAAGAAGAAATCTTCAACATATGTTGAAACCCTTGTCACCAGGGTTTCAATACAACCGTACGTCCAAGACATTGTCGAGCCGGGATCATCTTCTTCTTCTGCTAAGAGTTTGAAGCCACAGCGTGCTTTGTCTGACGAAATCAAGAAGAAATCTACATGTTCTGCTCAATCTTCTGTAGAGCCTGGATCTTCTTCTGCTGACGCTTCGAAGCCACAGTCTACAATCGTCTTCTTCATTATAGCCTTCTTCTTCTTGGTCATTGTCTTCCTCGTCTTCTGGATCCTCATCTTCATCGCCCTCGTCTTCTACCTCATCGTCCAAAAATCAAATAAATAAGTCCCCTCTATCCGTGCTTCTTTCTCCCTTAATTCTCTCCTTACTATCTCCTATTAACTTTTCAGAAAAGCCATTTACTCCCAAACATAAGCCATCTAAGAAAAAATCTTGTATTTGATATCCAACACCAAGCACCTCACGTGTTGTTGTGATTGACAAGATTTTACCTAGCCAACCACGAACTTCAGACTTTGCTCGACCCTGCCATCCACCCACTTCTTAAAGATTACTGCTTTAAACCATGCCATTTATGAATCGCATATAAAATGCACATAATAAAATAATATTTAAAAGCAGTTTCAAACGTAGTAAAGCGCATCTTAAAAAAATCATCAAACGTTGCAAAACTTGCTGCATCCACCACATCCCCCCCTTCACAACCCCTTCTCTTCCACTGTTATGTATAAAAGCAGAGCTTAAACTGTGTAATATCATTCTCTTATCGCTACCTACAATGCAGATCAACAAGCTGATTTACAATATGGATGGTGTATGTGGGTCATTTCAAAAATTCGGTCTCATTTATGTCAATGGAAAATATTAGGGTCAAATAACACAGGGTTTCTTATCTAAAATTTTTATTATGATCTACCCATAAGGATGTTGAAGTACCATGGGTATATTGGTGAAAACAGCAACCAGGGAATCCAGGAAAAAATACTAAAGTGCTGATTTCTCACTCCCTACTACTGTCACTGGCTAGAGGTAAGTAACTTTCATAACCTCTTATTCGTGGAACATATATATTGGAAGCTTAAAACTGAGATATTATGGAACAATGTTATGTCTAGAATTAATATAAGCCTTTGAAAAATAAATTAGACTAATGCAAGTCAACTTTTTCGTTCGTTTCAAGTGTGTCACACAGTTTAATATCACTCCCTACAAAAAGTTCAATAATTATTTTCAACTGACAGAGAAGGGAAATTTTCATGCAGTTTCAGTGCTATTGGCAACCCTGATCTAATATGGCGTCTGTAAGGTTTGTTTCACTTTTCTAGACCATTCCATGTGAGATTTACTGAAGTCACTGGAAAGTCAAGTAAATGCGTGGTTTTTTTGACCCTCACTACCTACTCTTGATGCATTTTCGTACTGGTAAGTGAAATATAACTATACAATACACAATAAGTGCAGTTAATTGCTCATTTATTGATAACATTTCATAATAGCCAGTTTCTATTGTTGACTAGTCTGTAATGACCTTGAAAGGTAAAAACCTCACTCCCTACTCATTCACTCCCTACAATGTTCACTGATTTCTAAATTGTAGGGAGTGAAAATTTCTTGTAGGGAGTGAGATTTTTTGCAATTTTTGAATAAAATTGTTGATTAAATGTTGATAAAACGTATTTACAACTTGTGTATTTCCATTTACCGGCTTAGTTAATTAGGCCTATGAAAAAATGGTGTTTCTTTGTAAGAGTGTGAGGGGATGATATGGTAAAAAAAATAAAAAAAAATAAGGGAACTCAAAATAAATTGAATGCATACTTAATTAAAATAATTCATATTACTAATGGATGATTAAATAATATGGCCTAATAAAAAAGCCTGTATTATGAAAAAAATTAATATAACTTTATACAAAATGTTAACAAAGTCATTAATTCCAGGTTAGTCATGAGTCCTCGAAGAAAACGGAGCCAGGCTGAGATGAAGGCATACTGGAAGGAAGCTGCAAAAAGAAGACGAGAAAGAATAAAAAATGATCCGATACTGCTAGAAATAGAACGAGAAAAAGAAAGAAAAAAGTATGCCACGAAGAAGAAGAAAGGTCAGGTAAAATTAGTGAAGGACATCACAAGCGTAAGGGATCTGAAGGCTCAACGTAAGGCATGGAGGGAGAGGGCTAAAAGATCTTACGAGAGGAAAAAAACACAAGGGAAGGCAGTCAGCTTTTTGGCAAGTAACACTCCTCCTGAAAGTGACAACGATGTCCAAGCTCCCATACCAGACAACTTAGGCCTACTTCAATCTCGACGGAAATCTGGGAGAAAGAAAGTGAAGAAAAATAGGGCTAAAGTAGCAAGAGACAACGTGAAACTTAAGAAAAAGAATAAAGAATTACAGAAACTATCAAACAAATGGCGTCAAAAGTTTTTTAGGTTAAAACATCAAATAAGTAAAAGCACTGACAAGAATTCTCCGGGTAAGATTGTGGCTCGGATAATGAAATCTGGAGACAAGAAAGAAGTTAGGAGACGTCTACTTTTCGGTGAAATCTGTAAACGCCAGCTACATGAAAGTTTCAATGGACTTCTTTTGAAAAAAGAAAAAAGAAAATTTGGACAAATTGTATGCGGGAACACCAAAACTTTTAAAAAATATCGTCTTCTATCAGGCTTGAGATCTATATCAGAAAAAGTGTTTAGGAAAAAACGTGTTTTACTTACGAATAATTCCGTAATGCGAACAAAAATGTTGAAGATAAGTGATAAGGTTAAACAAGACGTGCAAACATTTCTTGAGGATGATGAACATTCAAAGTTATGTCCCGGGAAAAAGGACTGTATTACAAAGAAAAAGGTAAAAAAACAAAAACGAATTCTTTCAAGTTCTCTTAAAAAGCTTCACACCCTCTTCTGTAAGCAGGTTGATTACAAAATAAGCTACACCACCTTCACAAAGCTAAGACCATTTTGGATCGTTTCTCGCAAACAAAACGAAAGGGACACATGTATGTGCACAATCCATGCAAACATGGAGCTACTAACTTCAAGCTTATTCAAAGCTAACATAATTGGCCATTCTCAGCCTAGTGATCTTGTTAACCTTGTGTGCTGCGACAGCCAAAACCCGTCATGTTTGCAAAGAACTTGCACTAATTGTAAAGATCTTATGGTTCCCTACTTATTATTTGATGGATCATCAGAAGTTTGTTTCCGTAGATGGGTAAACAAAATGGAAACATACAAAAATAAAAATGGTGTAGAAAAGCAAACCAAACACACAGTTAAAGAAACTGTAACAATGACAGCCTTAGAAGCCATTAACTTGTTTGAAAAAGAATTTCCTAAGTTCTTATTCCATGAAGGCATCATTTCACACCAATTTCGAGCCCTTAGATTCCTTAAGAAGAGGCTGAACGAAGAAGAAATACTAATCCACATGGATTATAGTGAAAATTATTCACTTAAATACGCTTCAGAGGTACAGTCGTTTCATTTTGGTGGAAGTCGCAAACAAATTACACTCCACACTTGTGAAATTTACTTTAAAAAAGATGCTTACAGCCAAGTATCTTCAAAATCCATGTGCACTTTATCGCAAAGTTTAGACCATGGGCCTCATGCAGTCTGGGCTCATCTACAGCCCGTTTTTCAGATGATTAAAAACACTGTTCCCAAAATCAAGGCTGTTCACTTCCTCTCAGATAGCCCAGCCACTCAGTACAGAAATCGCACTATATTCTATTTACTGGGTAGTGCCATAACTGCATCATTTGACCACATTTCTGTGGCAACATGGAACTATTCAGCTGCTGGTCACGGGAAGGGAGCTCCTGATGGAATCGGCGGCTGTTTGAAGAGGACAGCTGACACAGTTGTTGCACAAGGACATGACATTGATAGCCTGCCAAGATTGGTTGAGGTCCTGCAGGAAAATACTCGAAATATAGTACTTTGTGTTGTCCATGAAGATGATATTAAAGCTATCAAGCAAATGATTCCACAATCTCTTCCTCCATTTAAAGGAACCATGAAGACCCACCAGATTGTTTTCCTAAAAGACAACCCAAAGGAACTCAAAATGAGAACATTAAGCTGCTTCCATTGTTTTGACTGCAAAAAGCATCTTCTGGGGACTCATGATCTTTCTGGAGTTATATCTGAGGACATTCATTCTCCAACCCAAATAGTAGATGTGGACTGCGAGATTTTGAACGATGAAATACTTCATCCGGGGCCTTCTACCCAGCCTCAAATTGAGGTCGCCAAGATGCAATCAACGACATTAAATATGTCAACCACTGAAACACCAGCCCCTGGAAGTTTTGCCTTGGTTCAATTCAGTGGTTTTGGGAATAAATCGTTTCGATACGTTTGCAGTGTAGAGAAGCTTGACCAGAAAAATGGTTCACTATGGGTAAACGGTCTAAGAAGCTTTGAACACTCACGCAAACAATTTATAGTGAAAGAAAACGACGAATGTGCTGTAAAACTAGAAGATGTAGTCGCAATACTTCCCCTACCTCGTATTATAATGACCAAAAGAAAAGAGGTTTACTGTTTTGATGAAGACATTAATATTTGTGAAAAGTGAAAACGTACTACAATACCGTACCGTACTTATTTTGAATTTTTATTCAAAAATTGTATTCTGGTAAAGTAGTTTTAGTTTGTGAGTTATATTAACTTATGAATCTACCTACAACTTTTAGCAAAGAAGTGTTAAATTTAAATTAACTTCAGTTGTTGTTAAAAAGACAGCCAATTCATTGTGTTAAGACCATAATGAATGTTTTGTTACTAAAGACTGAAAATACAAAACTCGCTTGTGACTTTACATTTAAATGCTAAATAATAATTTTAAAACAAGCCAGCCAATGTATTTTGTTTTGTCAATATAAATTAGGCTACCGGTATAGTTTGTTCATTTTCAAGCTGAATGAAACTCATTTATATATTTAAATATAATTAGCCAGTTAATTTATGTGTTCAATAAATAAATATATATATTTTGCTCACTTTAAGACTGAATTACAAGACTGGACTTATTTGTGATGTTACACTTACTCTTAGCAATAATTTTCAAGCTCATTCATAATTTTTGTAGCAGTAAAATATGTTGGAAATAAACATTTAAAAATCAAAACGCCATTATTTCTCACTCCCTACACTTTTACTTCACTCCCTACAAAAGTGATTTTTTTTTTTATGGCTTAACTATGGTTAAGTTGAAAATTATGTGTGCTCACTTCTGTAACATACTGGGGGAGCCATAAACATTCATTAGCAATTAAAAAACTAACCATTCTATCATGTTTAATTTCCTAAAAAGTCAACGTCCAAATGTGACCGAATTTTTGAAACGACCCATGTGATAGTTTCTTTGACCTAGCAGTCCATGGCTCTCCTTTTTTTGGATGCATATTTCGAATTGGTCTTTTTTGTGAAGAAACATTATCTCCGATATTTTAAGACCGAATATAATGCGTCTCTCCAAGAGGATTTAATGGAATATCGTACTTTTATGGTCGATGCTGTCAATGCTGGACTCATAGGAGTGTTATCCTTAACTTTAGACGATGATTAAAACTGATAGTAAATTCAAGGCGAAAAGAACTCAGAGCGGGGAATATATCATTTAGTGGTTTATGTTCCTTTCGCTACCTACAATGCAGATCAACAAGCTGATTTACAATATGGATGGTGTATGTGATAGTTTCTTTGACCTAGCAGTCCATGGCTCTCCTTTTTTTGGATGCATATTTCGATTTGGTCTTTTTTGTGAAGAAACAATATCTCAGATATTTTAAGACCGAATATATAATGCGTCTCTCCAACAGGATTTAATGGAATATCGTACTTTTATGGTCGATGCTGTCAATGCTGGACTCATAGGAGTGTTATCCTTAGAATCAAAATATTTCGTTGTACACTTCTCAAAGATTATTGCTTTAAACCATGCCATTTTGAATTACGTATAAAATTTACACATACGAGAATGAAAAAACTTTCCTAAGCAGATGTTTGCAAAGTAATGCATATTGTATCTAAACAATTGCAACTTCTTTAATTAAATGTATGGTGAAGCATTACCCCCTCCCTACAACAAAGCTATAAAAGGTTGCTATGGAATGATAAAGTCCATCACTTATCTGACACCCGCATTAGTGTAAAGTCTCATTCTGTTCAGGGCAAGCGATGGAGTTTGAGGCAGCTGCTACTTTGGTATTGACAGAGACGGGGATAGTTGAAGATCCAGCAATCGTCCACCTAGCAGAGCCATTGGTGTCTTCAGATCTTAAGAGCTGAGATCTACTAACGGAGTGTCCAGATCCCGAGGGGTTGAAAAGTTTGCTGGATCCAAAAGCTGCTTCAGAACCATGGGTATGCAAGAGTGCGCAGCCTTTACCTCTTAAAAACCAGGTAGCTATTATTAAGAGAACCGCAAATATTGCTGTGAAACAAGCTATGCCTCCAGAAAGAAAAACAGAAAACTAAACTAAGTGATCAATACGATAAATTAGTAGAGGACCTCCTCCTTTCAGATGAAGACAATTCAAAGTCAGCAACCCAATTAAAACCAAACCTTACAACAACAAGAAATGTTACCATAGACACCTCAATAAATCCTGACAATGAAAAAACACAAGACAAACCTCCCAGAAAAATTCAATATACTTCACCCCATAAGCTTGTGAGAAGGAAGATTTGGATTGGAGGGGAAGTACACAAATGTAAACATGTACTTAAGAAAGGGGCATAAAAGGGAGAAGTATGTGGAAAACCGGGCGGAATAATCAATTTATGTTTCCAGCATTCGGCCAAACAAAAGGAATTTAATTTAATTTAAAACACCAAGTTTCATCTCTAAAAATCTAAAACTATGATTTGAAGAAGGAAATTCTCAATACAAAAGTTTAAATGAGAATAGCGAAAATATTTACATCCTTGGATATGGGCTATTGCTTGCATTTCAGCAAATAATTCAGCTGACATTTAATTTTAAAAGTTTCAGAAAACGGTTACGTTTTTCAATACAAACGTTTGAATGGAGTTTGTAAACATTTACTTTAGGGGTGGATGTACTATCTGCAACCTCGGACTTGGGCTGTCGCTTGCATCTCAAGTGTTGCAAATAATTCTGCTTTGTAGAAAATAAAGAAAAAACAATGGTAAAACACTAGCTATTTTCCTTAGTACGGAACTATTCTATTATAATTATAACTCTATTTATCTTTACAGTTATTATAAAAACATGATCATAAGAATACCAAAATAAAGATATTTTATTGTTTACTAATATCGCGATTGATAGAAAATCAAGGAAATTGGTATTGAAGCACATGGAACAAGGCGGATGTGACGTCGCCAAACATTTGATAGCCACTGCCCTTCTCCCACACTACCGCATGCCCGAGGCATTGCAAGTGATCGAACAACTAGTTGAGTCAACCGCTACTGCATACCGCACGAAGGCTAAGCGTCTGTTAGAGTAATTAGCCTGAAAAAGAGGCTTTTCTCATTTGTATGTAAGCATATAACCTTGGACTTATCAACATTGACCTCTATTATTACTGTTTATCAACTGGAAAATCATTGGCACTTGTGTGTTCGTAGATGAAATACATTAACTAAACACCCAATTTTTCAAGGGGTTTTTAAAATAATGTTATTTTTGATTTATTGTTCAAATAAAAATAGTTACAAAAACCAAGTTATGAAAGAAAGCTAAATTCAGAATCTGTTTGTTACAATATGTTTTTCGTCAGTAGTGCTTGACATAACTGCAAGGCGTTACAAATGTATATTCACACACACTGAACCATGAAATTGAATAACTATAAATGGCCTATTAAATAAGAACTTCTTTAAAATAAACACAAAACCTGTGGAATATTTTAAATTTTCAGAGTGGTAAAGATGCTTCTGGTGTAACAGATATTTCAAAGGCGAATGGATTGCGAAGGTAACACCTCAAGCTTTCCCAGTTTACGGTCAGACCATAGATAAAACATACTCCCGTCAGACTAACAGGACGAATAACTGACAGAAATCGTTGAACCTAAACATCAAAAGATGCATCAAGGCCGGAGGGAACACTTGGGATTTTTGGGGTATGCGTTATAAGTAATAAAAATCAAATAAGTGATATTTATTTCATTAAAAAATTAAGGCGATTTTTTCCCAACAGGTAATGCAAACACTACTAGGTATTTTTAAATGTTAATTCTTTTTTGAAACCCTTAATGTCAAACAAGTGCCCCCTCACATTTATTTTACAAAATTTCAATACTGCTTTCAACCCAAATGATGACTTCCAAAATAGTTTGAAAACATTGGTTGTATTTGTCTTTTTGTAAAACGAATCAATTGTTAAAATAAATTCTTTTCAAAGTGTTTTTTAAAATCTTTTTACTTAATTGTGCTCCCGGATTGGATCGGGTAAATTATTTTAATCTTGCTACTAATAAGCAATATACACATTTTTTTGTTATGTCAATACTTAATTAATGCTTTTGAAAATTCTAATTTTAAATATTAGTAATGTTTAAAAATACTTTGTTACAAGAGGGTTGATGGTGATTTCCGTAATGGAAATAAATTATTATTCTCAGCTGCAACAGGGAATGGAGTGTGACAGGGCAAGAGAAAAAAACTGCTGCTTCAGGACAGCAATATAAAGAAACTGCAGCAGAAAATAGTGGAGGGAAGGATCTCTCTAGCGGATTTCCTGAACGCAGCGTCCCACCGCATAAAGAACCCAACACCACCAGCCACGGACAGGAGGGGTAAGAACTGTGATGATGTGGAGTTGTGCAACTTCGGCGTGGTCGAAGGTAATTTTCGCGCTCATGTTTTTTTTTCTAAAACAGTACAAGGGCATAGTAAAAGTATTCAGAATCCTCATTTGAAAGAAATAATGCAACTCAGTTTTTGTAGAGATTTTAAGTGGCGAATGTGATAATGTTACATGGGTCATGTTATACATAATTTTAAAGGTATTTGATAGACAAACATTTTGGCGAAAGCATAAATTAATTATCATTTTCCGTTTCAAAATTGCGGAAGTTTCTTAGGGAAATAAATATGTTTTCATTACTCTTTGTTTCCTATACCAATACACTTAGCCCTTCTCTGGTTGAGTTTACTTATTCGTCATGAATTTAGCTTTACTGTGAAATGCTACAAAGGAACGGTTTTGAATAAAAAATTCCAAAGAAATTAATTTTTGAAAATTTGCAAAAGTTTACTGTACAAAATTGTTAAATGTCAACATGTTTCAAGTCATTTTATATGTTTTAAAATTCCTAACAACTTTGTAATTCACACTTACTTCGTATCTCTTTTAGTTTTTATGTTAATAAAAAAAAAAACTACTTTTCTTAGATCAAATACCGGTATTGTATATGTTATTTGGGCTTAACACTTAAACGTGTTAAAAATCCAGATAACAAACTATAATATTATGGTACAATACCTCGTCAAGTAATCCAAATGATGTTAAGGTTAACAACCTACAACTTTCACCGTAAATGCGGGGTTACAAAAACTAAGACATCGATGACACACGCACACAATAAATACACAAATTCAAACATTTAACTGACATTGATAGGCCCATTAATCGTAGGTGCTACATAAATACATAAAATACGATTAATTACGATCCTTTATTTTTTAAGGAGAATATTGTAAAATAAAGTTTCCTTGTTTATGGATATATATTTTTATCAAACTTAGCAAATTTATTTTAAGCTAACTGAAGCACTCTTTATACGATAAGCCTAACGTTAATTAAATTGATTTAACATCTTATCAAGTACCGAAATGGAAATGCACATAGTCTAAAGTTTTGCTGGTTTTTAAAAATAACCATTACCTATTCGGTTCAAAATTGCTGCACTTTTAACAGAGGAGCAATTAATTATTAATGTCTTTACAATTAATTCTAGGTACTTAGTATATTCAAATGCTCTTGTATTAAATTATTTGTATGTTTTCAATTATTTACTGAAGAAGCACCCGCATTGGCTGTATTGGTCAATCCATACAGTGATTACTTGGATTTCCCTACCCAGTTTGTAGAGGAGTTCATGCCTGTATAAGATGTGAGGCAGCGGCGTGCACATTTGATACGATGTCTGCCGACTATAGACGACAGCGAACAGCTAGCAGAAGATTGAGATCCGCGTGCCAAATATGTACAATAAAGAAACCAACAAAGTTGTGCAGTCCCTGTGGCCATGTCGTGTTATGCGGTACCTGTGCCATGGACCTCGTAGGGCAGGAGATGTTTCACAGAGTCATTCTGGCAAATGGTGATATCGGGGAAACTGACATTCCATTGCTGATCACCTGCCCGGCATGTCGTGCCATCGTGGGCAGTTTTAGTTTTGTAAATAAATGTAAATATTTTGTTTACAACATATGTTATGATCTGGAACTAAGTTTATATTTTGCACTAACATGACAAGTTTTAATTGCAAAATGTTTTTTGTATTTCCTGAGACATAATGACTGACTTCTTTGTATGATGAGATCATGCAATGTTGGCTTTAACTAAAATTCATGTACCAGCGTCACTAATTTTTTCTCCAAAATCTCCTACAAAGTAAAATGTCCAAACATTGCAATAATTGAATTTAGATTGCAATAGTTTTTTTCTACTTGTTACAGTCTACAGAACCAACCTAATGTTATTCGGCTCTAACTACCTGTACTGTAGTACTATTTTATTACTTTGTTAGTTTTTTTTATTTATTTTTTTATTACCCGGGTGGAGATTACGTCTATCATCTAGTTAGTGTTGAACACGAAGATTAAACATGAACAGTTTTTAATGTTTTTATTATTTGTTTATTATTTATCAGTTTAAATAATAAACGTATATAATCTTTTATCATATACGTTAATTATGTGTTTTAAGCATAGTAGCGCTGATAAACCAAGTGGAGAAATCCTATTGTTGCGTTGTAAGACAGCGTAAACAGATGGAGCGGGTTGGCAGATAGTCGGGGTGACACCTTGTCGCGAGAGTGCAAGGTGGTAGTTTGTCGTTAACGGCAGCGGCAGATCGTCACCTGGGCCTAGAGTAGGTGACGGGTCGTAGGGGTGGCACATTGACGCAAGGCGTGCGAGGTGACAGGCTGTCGTCCCTACACACGACGAACAATCACCTCCAGAGAAGATTCGTTTATAAAGCTCAGCTCTAGCAAAGCTTTCCATGCTTTTATTCAAATGAACTATGACATGAAGAATGTAGTGTTTTGGATCGACAACCATTTAACCCAAAACAAGAGTTGAACATTCTTAACATTCTTACGTTACATAGTCAACTAAGCAGACCTGTTATTGGAAATTGCAGGGCATTCTTTTATGTGTGCTGATCACCAGGTGAAACTGGATATGAAGCATGAGGGAAAACAAATTGTACGACTTTACTGATTTTGAAAACTCTGTGAGCTTTTCGGTCTGGTCTGACCACTTTTCCATCTGTAAGGTAAACAAACAGGTCAGGGCGGAAAAGTAGTCATTAGTCCTGAAAAAATACTTAAAACGGCTAAACCACTACTTAAGCACAATGTCCTTCCATAAGTTACTCATGTTTAAAAATCGTAACTTAAAAAGTAGTTCTTGTAGCTTGTTTTTTTTCTTTTTTTTTCTTGAGATAGTGTGGTTTTTGATGCTCCCGCTAATGCTTACATTTTCATCATGTACAAGATGTAAGCAGACTTGAATTTGGGAGTACAATAGAGAATCTTTTCCTAAATTGGATTGTCAGGCACGGACTAAGGAAGATTTTATAGAAAGGCATGATGAAGAATACAGCACTGGAGATACTAATCACCACCTCTTGCCAAATATTAGATATTGTATAATATTTTCCGATAGATTACATGCACCTTTTGTGCTTGGGTGTTACCAAAACATTATTATCCATTTGAAATTGTTCACATCCACCCACAGTCTTTAACAATTTCATATTTCTTACGTAGGTACTAAATAGATTTGCTACTCTGCTAGTTTTAAAATATGGATTGCAAGTACTGTAAGCGTATACTTTGATTGCTTATGTTCTACAGATGCTTTAAGAAGATGCCACAAGGAAGTGACCAATAACATGTTCCCACAACTGAAGTCACTGCAAATGAAGATACATGTTAAAAGCTCGATGGCTCACTCTGCAACCCATTGTCGGGATTCAGGCGCATCACTTTTTTACAAACAGCGATGATGAATTTATAATTACTGGAAAAAACGCAAAGTCATCGGTTGAAAAGCGATGAGTTTTTTTTTCTCGGAGAAATGGAACAGTTTTGTGGTAAACTAAATGTAGACGACGTGTACACTGATTCTGAGTACGATGAGCTTCTTTTTGATGAGCATGTTGATGTAACCCAAACCAAACCAGGATTTTTCCTTTTGGTTAGCCTCACTAACCAAAAAAAGAGGTGGAAGCAAAAGTACTTGGCCATTATCGAACCACTGGAGACAGTTAATTATCGATGGAAACAAAGATTACAACGCCCCCCTGACCTAGGTTCTTACCATAATGCCCAACGCAGAATTGGAAAAAAAACGGATTAAAGACTTGTGAATGTGAGATTTGAAGATCCTCTGTCGGACTGGATGTAACTTGGAATTCTAAACATTGAAAACAAATAACTAAGACAATTAATCACAGTAGATGAAAATTATTCCTACAAGGATATGCAAATGGGAATCTGAAATACTCATCTATGATGGTAAGTAAATAATTATTTCTTTTGCTGGATGGAATAGGTCTTTTAATATCCTGAATACGATGAAATCCCAAGGAGACACAATCATCACAACCGCATGACACATTCCAGAGCTGTCAGTTGTTCGTGAAAGTGGTCGGTAGAGATAGGAAACAGATAACTGAGATTTGGAACACATAAAGAGTAATAAATAAAAATGAATGGGTATTGCGGGAGAGGCGTCAGTAGAACATGAGAGCGGCTGATTCTAGCCTATTAATCTATTAAGATCCAACTCCTGGTAGAAAAAACAGATATCGACTGCGAGAGGGAGAACTGATATGACCCGGCGACCCAACAATCATATGAAGTCAATATTCAATCTTTCAAATGGCGAAGTTGGATTGATTAGGTCCTGATGAACAGGTTTGTAAAAACGTGGCTTAACCTCAGCACAAACAGGGCACGACTTTGTTATATTATTTACTTCCTGTAGGGAATAAGGAAGATTCTTACTCCTATTCCAGTGGTACATTCGAGTCACACCCGGATGGCTTAGTGCTTGATGTAAACCAAAGAGACGATTAGGCCTTTCAGTAACAGAGGCAATTACTCTTGAGAATGTATCTCCCTTATGACCTCAGCAACTAATCACTCTGAATGCACCTTAAGAAACGTCTATTTTGTGACTATTCACGAACGAAAAATAAATATACTTTACTTTACGCTTACTCATTCCCCTAGGTTGACAACATTGTAAGTAAAGTAGCTAGCTATGCCATATTCAGCACTATTGATTTGAAATCATCCTATCATCAAATTCCCATTTCTGTAGAAGAAAGACCTTGCACAGCATTTTAAGCTGATGGTAAGCTTATACCAGTTCACACAAATCCCCTTCGATGTCACTAACGGTATAGCCCGCTTTCAAAGAGTGACAGACTCTATAATATCAAAAGGTAATCTTACTTAGCTAAAAAAAGCTAGACCTTCTGTGTTTGATTGGTTCGGTAAGGCCAAGTATTTTTTTGTTTTCGATCTGAATTTAGCCCTATCAACAGATTCCCTTGAAACCTGAGTCTCAACCTCTCACTGCTTTCTATTCCATCTTCATGACGTCAAGTTCAAATTTGTCTTCAATTATCTCGACGATCTTCTGGTGTATAGTGAGTTTCGAAGGCCATCTGATTCATCTTGAAGAAGTAATGAGTAGACTGAATAGGACTGGCCTTACCGTGAAGGTTAGTTTTGCGAAACCGGAAATTTCTTTCCTTCGTCATCTAATTTCTCATAGAGGCGTCTGCATCTACCTTGCTAGAAACCAAGCTATCAGGATCAAACGAGTACTGGAAAGGTTATTATTTACACATGTTATTATTTATTTTTATAACCGTGTTTTAACCCAAAAGTTAGGTACTGAGAACCTAAACTAAATAATTACGATCATTATTTTTGGTGTTTACCCAAATTGAGGAGGATTTTGTACCTAAAACATCAATATCTTGGCTCCAAATAAGACACAATCTATTAATTTATTTATATTTATACTTTTTACAGCCCTACTGACCATAACGCTGGAAGTGAAGGAAGTACAGGCCTAAAGATTAGGCTATTCACAGAAGTATTATGGCATATACAGCTAAACCGTATTACTTTTGGGTTTACTGCTGACATTGGATCATCAACATATTTGCATGGGTGCAAAGCATTTTTATGATAGACTAATAACAAAGTCAATATGCTTTGACCCTAGTTATTAACATGACAATGCCTATTCCAATGTAACTGCTTGGTCAATGGCAATAAATATTCTTATTCTCATTTATCTTGCCAACTTGTATTATTATCCTACAGATGTGTTTGTTTAAGTCATCATTTATATTTTGTTAGCCAAAATAAGAGCTAAACTATTACAGGCCTGTGGCTCTAAATATAATTAATTATTTTGACACTTGACTCCCACCTAGTCAGTTGTTGCACTGTTATTGTATGACTCCCACCTAGTCAGTTGTTGCACTGTTACTAGTGAAACATATTATGTGTTTTCTGTCATTTTGCAGGTTTGTTTATAATTAATTTAACCTGTCACCTAATAATGTAATTGCTGTATTTCCAGGAAGATATTGACCAGCATAAGCGCAAACAAGACCCACCTGACAAAGAGATTTCTGATGTTCCAAGTTCAACTGAAAAAAACATACCTGAATCTTCAGTTATTGTGATTGAGGATCCAGAAATGATAGATCTCATCGAATCAGAAAACTTCATTTTGGCCGATTATATTATTGTAACCAATGACTCTTCATAAGAGATTAACAATATAAACTAAAATATTGACTTTCAAATAGATGAATGCATTGGGCGTGAAAATTGTTTCATCCAAAGAAATCCAAAATACTAACCCACTAGTTAGTGATCTGTTTACATACGTCACTGAAGAAGAAATATCTGATTCTGATGGAGAAGCTTTAAGAAAAGAAAATAGTGTATATTTAAGTAATGAAGTTCATCAAGGTACAGATGGGTCCCAAAATCTTCCTACTGTTGGCAGTTTTGAAAATGATAACTCGGAAGAAGTGGATGATATCGAGCCGTTGGTCGAGCCACATGAAAATTATAAAATTGACGGGCCTCTTTCCAAACAAACTATTGTTCATGAATTTGTAAAATGCATTGGAAAACTCATTTGTAGATTCAGCTCTTAATGTCGTGTTTTTTTTATGAACTTTTCCATCCACGGCGACTGGGAGAATCTCAATAATCAGTGAACCTTTGTGATTTTCAAGTCTAGTTTGACTGCCTGCTGGAAAACTGTAGAATATGCGATATAGTGTTGTTTATCTTCAAGCGTAGACAGTAGTTTACCCTGATTCATAGGTCATAGGGGTAATCCCTTTTCTTTGTATTAGCTCTACATGTTGTTCTGGCACAAGTTTTGATGACTTTGCAAGTTCCATCGGTGTGGGTATATGAAGCAAGATTTGCAAGGCTGTCCACCATTAAGCGATAGGAATCAAGAAACCTAAACCACATTCTCCAGATCTTGATAGATATGCTGATAAATCTTTCTGAGTTACTAGGGATCAATTTTATTTCCATGTTGGGAAATACTGCCAAGTTCTTGATAATGAAGGCTTTGTTGTATGAAGAAAGGTTGTGAATATATATTGGTATGAAATTTGGAAGTTGACAGCGGGTGTTACACAATGAGCACAGGGTATATCGCAACTGACCTGTTATGTGGTCATGGTACCGACATGTCCTTGCTTGTACCAATGTGTCGTCAAATGCTGTTCTGCACAGCTCGCAGTTTGTCGTGTTTGTTGTCCCTCATTTAACGCAACCATGCTTAAAATTTCTAGTGTACAGCTTTTCCACACTTCTACAGCTAACTCCGGCATTTGTATAAGAAATTCTCTTGCAGCCAATTCCGATCCGTGTATGTAGGGAGAGGTTTTTATGTAAGGTTCATCTAGCAGCTCTTTGGGTGGGTTACTTGCTACAATATATGCAAAAGAGTTTGCCTCGTGAAATTGATAAGCATTGTATGTCCAGGGAACTGGATAGAGTGTTGTTTTAAAATCAGATGTGACTACAATCGGTACTTTAACTTGCATCTCATAGCTAACAAGCCTTACAATTTTACTTTTTTGCTTTTTGCTTTTTTGGCAATATCACTTTACAAGGTTTTAATTTTCCACAGAGCATTAGATGCTCACTTAGCCAGTACTGAGGTTTCGGAACACAACGCCTGTTTTCTTTTGAAGTGCTACACCTTTAGCAGATTGTGATTTTATTGCTGCCTTTTGTAATTTGTGGCTGCTTTGTGAAATCTAATATTAATGTAAAATGTGCCACACCTTCATCATTTCTAATGAGGAGGAGATCAAAGTGGTCACCCTGCTCATCAACCATCATGAGGGGAGAATATGGGCTTCTTAATCTAGTTCAAAAGTGTGTTTTGTTTTTTCAATTTTTTTTTTCATTTGAGGAATTGGTGTTGGGAAAGAAATACCATCAAAGTTAAAAACTTGACAGTTGTTTTCACATTTCCTAAAGCTATGCTCAGTAAGCACCGAGTTATAACGTACATTGGGAATACTTTTAGCTAATATACTATACATAAAACAGCGGTCGTCACTGTTTTTTACATTTACAATACATTTCCTTTTACAAATCTTTGGAAACAGTGGCAGATACCCACTGCCAACAGGCAGAGCATAAGAAAACTTGCTAAGTCTTAGTGTGAGGCTCTTGATCTCGTGCAGAGTCCATCCACTGCCTTTCGCCTGCGCTTCAGACTCTTCACGAAGCAGTTTGGAGGCATCTTTCTTCAGCATCTGTTGTAGCTCATCACAGGCGCTGTGTACAAGGCTCGATGTGGTCTTGAAATTCATAAGTTCGCAGTGTCATTCAGGATTGCACTAGACTGCTCTAGTACAATTTTATGTTTGAGGGATTTGCTGAAAAGCAGCTCATCTTGTAGTATCTCGAACACCACTTCATTAGCAGCTTCAATTAATGGCGGTAGGCCCTTGCGGATGTTTTCATTGTTTCCAATAACATAGTCTTTGGCTGATTGAAGTTCTTTTTCAAATACTGCGTCAGCCTCGTTCTTGTACATGTAGGTGATGATGGACTTGACAATACGCTTGACATAGGACGCTTAGTCACCTTTTGAGGTGGTAGTTTCCTTTTCACGGCACTGCCACTGGCTACAAATTTAATTTGCTATGAAGGTATCTTCATTGATGGCTCGTGTGACTCTCATCTGTCCTCATTGTTGCTCGCTGCTGACGTGATTTATTCGTTCAACGCCAAACACATTTGCTGATGACGGTTCTTGCGGATGCACTTAGGGAGTAGGCTTCTCAACAGATGGCACACTGTAGATACATCTAAAACATTCATTTCAAACATTAAGTACATTGCTATGATGAATTAAATTAGAGATGTTCTACTATATTTTGTTTAACCCTCCAACTGGTATAAGTCACGATCGCGACTCAATTACGTCACGCGATTACTGGTAAGATCGCGATCGCGACCCATTTGCAAGCGTTATGTAAAACACAATTTACTCCGTTATTTTACGTTTAATATCTATGTATTTTATATAGTATTAAAGAGCAAACACTGAGCAATCTAGTCATCATATGTTTAGTTGCATTTGTTGAAAAAAAAAGAATGTTGGCAAGCCTGTATTTCAGTTGATGTTGATGTTGTGTTCGCTTGCGTCGTCTAGTCTGCCGCATTTTGTTGTTAACCCTTTACTTTGAATGCTTTAAAATGAATATTTTAGTGAGTTGTGGTGAGTTTTTAACTTAAAATGAGTGAACTAAGTAATTCTAGTGCAATTAGGGCCTGTTTGAATGATAATGAACCAATATCTGACCTACAAAGTGATGTATTCAGTGAAAATGAAATTGATGACAGTGATGTGGGTTCAGATGTGTATGGTTCTGATTTATCTTTGACTGATTTTTCATCTGGGAGTGGGGAATTATACTTTCCAAACAGTGAAGATGAGAACTCAAGATACATCAATTACAGATTTTGGTCTTCCAAGACCTAGGCCTAGGCCTAATGAAGTAGGCTTGCGTAGGCCTTTGCCAAGTTCTCCAGAACACTCAGATCCAGATGACCCTCCTATCCCTGAGGTAAATAACCCTTTGAACCAACCTAATTATACTCTGCCAGGGCCTAGGATTAGCTCGGGTGTACACTGGGTTAGGGTTTACCCACCTGAACAAATGTTTGACGTCACAGAAAAATTTCAGGTACAAAATCCAGGTCCTCGAAATCTTCCTCCCCGGAATAGCAACCCTATTACATATTTCTATATTTTCTTTACTAATGTTATCTGGGGTATGATGGTGAGGGAAACAAATGCTTATGCAAGCAGACAAATAGAATCAGCTATAAATGGAGGTACATTGACGCCAAACAGTAGACTAAGAAGGTGGAAAGAAACCTCTATCAAGGAAATGAAGCGTTTTATGGCCCTTCTTATAAATATGGGTCTGAATTACAAACAGAACATTGAAAATTATTGGTCAACTGTTAGATCTCAGAGATTACCATTTTTTCCTGATAATATGAGCCTAGTAAGATTTCAGGCACTGAGATCAATGTTCCATCTTAGCTCTCTACAGTATATACCAAAAGGACAGCTCGGACATGATCCATGGTTCAAAGTGCGACATTTCTATGAGCTAATGAATGGATATTTTAAAGTTTATTTTATTCCAAACCAGAACATTTCATTAGATGAGTCTATGATAGGGATGAAGAATAGGTGTACATTTATAAAATATATGCCTAACAAAAGACATGCCCACTTCGGAATAAAAAAATTTGAAGTGTGCGATAGTGACACCGGGTACGTACTTCATTCTGAGCTGTACAGTGGTAAAGACTTCCTTGAAAATACAAATCCTGATATTGCATTTACAGAAAAGGTAGTTTTACACCTACTAAATAAATGCTACTTACTCAATAAAGGATATCATCTGTACACAGATAATTACTACACTAAATTACCTCTTGCCAAAAAGTTACTTCAACATGAAACTTACATTACCGGTACCGTCAACAAGCGGTCAAAAGAACTCTCCAAAAGTGTTTTAGATGCTAAATTACAACCTGAGACATCAATCTATTTTAGAAAGCAAGGAGTTCTGCTTGTTGGCTACAAACAAAAGAAAAAACGCAAGCCTGTTTACCTTATAACAACTGGATACACCGCAGATGACCAAGTAGTAAAAAGTTAAAAAAGTGGAATAGAGGCTATAAAACCATCCCTAATAAACGAGTACAACCTTCATATGGGTGGTGTGGACAGCAAAGATAAGTCTATATATCACAGCACCTGCACAAGAGCTACAAAAAAATATT
Source organism: Macrosteles quadrilineatus (assembly GCF_028750875.1). Classification (NCBI taxonomy): domain Eukaryota; kingdom Metazoa; phylum Arthropoda; class Insecta; order Hemiptera; family Cicadellidae; genus Macrosteles; species Macrosteles quadrilineatus. Next base: position 446,898 of record NW_026542651.1, read on the forward strand.
GGAAGAAGATCTTTGAAAATTGTTTGGACATGGCTCTCCTAAACAGTTATATTTTGTACCTGAAAAATACTGACCAGCCTATGACACGATACAACTATATGGTTAGCATCGTTGAAAGTTTATCAAGTGATGTTGCAGTGCCTAACCCAAGAGCTCAGATACCAGACGTTGGTCCTGGAGGAGATGCAGGACCCTCTGCGTCCCACGTATTGACAAGATTGCCTGGAGTACAACTCAGGATGTGTGTTGTGTGTTCCACTCCACAAAAAAAGTCCAGGAGTCATTTTTGGTGCCCTGCATGTAACTCAGGAGTGCACCCAGGCTGTTTTCACAAGTTGGAGCACTTTTGGAGAGCACCCAAGAGGGGTAAGAGAGCAAGGGAAAATAACGCTAATGATTCTGACTAGAATTCTTCTTGTAAACGGTTAGCTCCTTTGTCCAAAGTTGATTCTAAGACTTGTATTTTTTATTTTGTAAATAATTTCAATTCACATATAGGCCTAAAACACAATATTTTTATGGTGAAATGAAGTGAGAAGCCTGGGGCAGTGGTTTCCAGCACAGGTCCAGCAGGTCTTGTGTTTGTGCGGAAAAAGTGCTTCGTGTTTTTGTCACATATTTGCTTTATAGACTTTTTTTGTTATATAAACTAGCAAGTGTTATACATAGTTGGAAAGACAATGAAACTGTGAACATTTTGGCTATCTTATTTTTTGATATAAGACATATTTTACCAGAGATAATATACTAAAAGAAGAAGAAACATTTTTTATCAATATTGCTGTACCCACATAGGAGGAATACCTGTTAACAACACTTTCTGTAAGTACACCATTAAAACTATTATTTTTGAATAGGTTATTTCTTTCTGAAAAAAATCTATATATAATATGTATGTTTTTTGTACCATTTTATATGTTTTATGTGGTATTTACTAAATGCTTGCGGTGGTCAAAAAAACCTTACCAGTAGGCCTACGGGAAATTTTAATGACCAGTTGGAGGGTTAAGATTGTTTACATTAAGGATGATCTTTAGAAATTTTACATTATTTTTTATAAACTCCTACCTATTTTAATATGTTACATTAAGTTTTTTTGCCTATGGCATCATGTCCAGCATGTGATAGTAAATAATGTAAGGAATTAGATTCCTTAACTATAAAGGGAAGCAGACAATTTCAAAAGCAGTAATTGTACAATATGAACAAATAGTGTTTGGAAGAAAAGGGACTGAAGAAATTAAAGCACCAGCCCTCAACTCTTTATCGATGTTTCCACCACTCCCTACCAAAGACAAAGCAAATAAAATTGAAGAATCTAATTCAATCCCGATTACCATAATTCAAACAAACATGAAGAACCTTATAAATAAATTTCGCAGTGACAGTTCAGTTGGTTTTGCTCATACAATTTCAGCTGATATTGAACACAAAAGGAGCTTAAGTGCCGTAACAAATAAAAGGTTACAGTACCTGCAGACTGCCTTGTGGGTTTTGTTAATCCAGTAGGATTACGTATGTTTCGGCAAATATATTGCCATCATCAGATCCAGAACTTGAAGCTTAAAATCTTGATTTTTCGACACACATGGTCACGTCAAAGTTTAAAATAGAACACATACACAAAATGAAGATTAAATACATGTAGGCCTACTATTAAAAAACCGAACAGGATATAATAAATATGATGCAAGCATCTCTATCGCCGAGTCTCGACACAAGACTCCCGCTCGAATATGAACAACCCTGTCCTCAAGAAGAGACATTTCGGCCCGTTATTGAAACAGTGCATCGATTACCAAGTTAGGGGAGAAGTCTTGCAGAGTGGCTTCAGGAAATGTGGACTTTACCCCTGGAATGCCAGCGCTGTCGACTACAGAAAGGTTGCAACCAAGAGAAGTAACAGAGAAGAAGGTAATACTATAAGACAACTGTATCCAAGTAAGGAGAAATGCCGATGAATGGCAAGGTGAAGAGAGAGACTTGTCACTGTACAAGGTATGGCGCAGTATGACTGAAGATGCTACGAAATCTAGTCTGGAAAATCCAATTGGCGTAACATCACTGACACCTGAAACTCAAAATATTGTGGAATTCACAAATGAAAATGGCGGTTTAACTGTCCCACAAGTAGAAGAGACAATTTTGGAAGAGGTCGTTGAAAATGAAAACTTGGAAATTCCTGTGTTGACAGATGTTGATGCAGTGAACAAAATTTTGCAGGAAGCAGGAATGGTAGTTTATACTGAACCTTTGACACCTGACAATAAAACACCTCTGGAAGAAGTCCCAAGTACAAGCAACACACAACTACCAGAAGAATCTCCGAAAGAACAGACTTCAATTGCAGGAAGTAATGTATTTGTTCCATCACCATTCAAAAGGATATTATTTTGGCCTGAACCGATTAAACCAGAAAATAAATCCATAAGAAATGAGGAAAAGATTCCAAGTAGAAGTGTTACTACCTCAACACAGTGGGTTCATATCATAAGAAAAAGATAGAGATGAAAGAGGAAGAAATAAAAAAGGCAAAACGACTACTCAAGAGAAAAATTAAAAGAGAAGAAACAGGAAAGAAAGTGAAATGAAAGATCACAAAAAAGACGGACTATTCATGTACGAAATGTAATGCTTCATGGAATTAAGAAAAACTAAATGGACTTGAAAACACATGGATTGACTGTGATGCTGTGATGAGTGTGACTTTTTGTCTGAAAATTGTGACAGTTACAATGAAGAAGTAAATTTATAAGTTAGGCTAGTTGGTTAATACAACAAAACAATACAACAAAATGAAAAAGTACAGGAGTGAACAGTTGTGATGAGTTGAAGCAAAAAATAAGTAAGCTGGAAAGTACTCTTAAGGAACTAAGTCTGGAACTACTTATGTTAAAACAAAAAAATACAGAAATGAGTATTTCTATAAGTAACTCAAAGACAAATCAGCCTCATATGGATACAAGAATATGTAGAAGTAAAACAACACAATCGGAATGTAATAGAACCAACCCAAAACCTGCAGTTATAGAAACAGTCGGACATAATACCCTACATGAACTGGATGATGAAGAAATTAATCTATGGATTAACCCTTTTAGTGCTACAGGTAATTACCTAAATAAAGGGTTTCATGTCTTTACAGATAACTTTTTTGCTTCCATCCCCCTTGCATCTCGATTGTATGAGCTTGGAACATACTACACCGCAACCATTCGATCCAATCGTAAGGGCCTACCTGACGCAGTAAAATCAAAATTTGGTGTCGGTGTTACAAGATTTTTCCAAAAAGGGTTTCTTCTTTTGTGTTAGTTTAGAGATAAAAAAACTAAAAAAAAAAACTGGTATTGTTGATTTCCACTGCATATCAGGCAACAACCAGTGAAGTCAGGCGTAGAGTTAGGAGGCAGGTAGGGGAAGAAGTTGTCAACAAGCCAGATGTCATTTTGGAATACAATAAATATATGGGGGGAATAGATATCTCTGACATGATGGTGTATGCATATATGGATGAGCGTAGGACTGTTAAAGTTTGGAAGAAAGTAGTTTTTAGTCTATTCTCGCGCATGATTTTGAACGCATATATATTATACAAGGAAAATGTCAAACAGAACAACGTAAAGCCTATGACCCGTATCAAATTCATGCAGTCATTGGTACACGACCTTGGTAAGGAATGGATCCTTACCAAACAACAAACCCTACCTGCTCAACCACAACCTCAAGGTGGACCTGCTAACCTTTTTGGGGTAAAAAAGTTACCAGGAAGAAAATTGCGGATCTGCAAGGTATGCAGCACTGAGAATAGCAAACACCGATCAGCATTTGTGTGTGTGCGCTGTGACAAAGGACTACATCCAGAGTGCATCCAGCACCATAGGTGTTGATAAACATAAAAGACTAATGAACTAAGTGAAGACTTGTAAATATGTAAATACATTTTTAGTTGCATAGGATAAAACAACTTTTAGACATGGATAATTTGACCGTCCGTTACCATGGAAACTGAAATGACCTGGCCTACTCAAAATGGTAAGATTTTTTCTTCTAATATTTAGTTGTTTTTTTTAGTTTATTAGCCTGTCTTTGCTAAGTTGTCAATCACAATACCCCCCTTAGCAATGAATTATTTCTGTATTTGTACCAATATGTAATTATGTAAATATGCGCCAATTACCACTTTGTGTTTTTTTTTTTATAAAAAAAAGTTTAGACACATTGGGTGACAATTTTTTCACCAAAATATTCATGAAATAATGTTTTTTGTAATAAAAGCAAAATAAAAATATTGGTACATTATCTAACTAGTTTTATTTCATGTAAAACTTAGAAAATAAAATGTCGGTAAATCAAATTTATCATTTCATCATAGATCTTTTCATGGCAAGGCAATACACCTATATCACTAACAAAATTACTAAAATCCTTTACCACATTTAGTTATGTGATAAATAAAGTCACATTATTCAACTATATTGACAAATGGGGTAGTTATAAAACATTTTGATGATGCTTCGGGTTTTCCGTAAAATGTCATGACATTTGTTTTATGTTCTAAAAAACATTGTATGATGTGTAAATGCATAATTTTTTTATAAAATTGATCACAATAGTATTCTTTTTACAGTGGTAAAACATATGACCATTTAAAAAAAAATCCTACAGAACTTATTTCATTTCAAACTATTTTTTTTTTTTTTTTGTAAAATGAGATTTTATTATTTTGTAAAATACATTTTTTTGGTGAACCTAAAATTTAACAGATGAAGCAATATTGTTTAGTGCATTCATTTTTGTAAAAAAACAAAAAAAAATGTTAAAAAATATAAATAAATAAGGGAGATAAAGAGTTTTTGTCTAAAAGCTTGCTTATTTGGTCAAAATCCTCTAGCACTTTTCATCATGTCACTGTCAGCGACGCTGTAGCACTAAAAGGGTTAAAAGCAAATTGAACATCGCAAATAACAGTTTTGTTTTGTGTCCCTCAGTAGGCCACCTAGTGAAGGAAGTAGAGGACTTGGAGCTCATTATGCAACTCTGCAATCAAATTGAAATGCAAAATAAAGACTACATAATGGCAATTATCAATAACAGAACTTCTAACACTCAATCTGGTTCTTATCACTGGTCTGTATTAGTTTATAATCAATTTCAAAATGTTGCCTATCATTTGGACTCACTTGCTGGTCTAAAATAGTAGTTATACTAAAAAGTTTGGTGTGAGATTGGCACAGTTTTTTGGGAATGAAGAAGCGTTTGAGCTGAAAAATGTGGAATGTTATATCCAGAGAGGAACAACCAAATGAGGCGCACATGTCTTACACAATCTTGAAATAGCATGCTCCTTGATAACAAGTAATAAACCATTAACAAGCCCATTATTTTCACCAAAGATTTCTCTGCACATAAATATTATGATGGCCTAAAACTATTCTCAGAACACTCAGCTTCTGCTCAAGTCTCACTGCAAGACACTAGGAATAATCAACACACAATCGGTTCTACTATGGAAACTATATGCAGAGTAAATGAAAATCCCACTGTAATTCATAACTGTTGTAATGAGACTGAAACTGTTAAGAAATCATCCCTCAGGACTAGGAGGCAACCTTAACTTACCAGGAAAAAAATCTAATACTGGCTGACAGCCATGGGAGACACCATACACCTAATTTGTCATCTATCTGGCAAAAAGGCGGACATGACATAAGCTGCATCTTTAAGCCCAATGCAATTATGAAGGTTTTATCTGATGTTAAACTCCTCATAAAATCCTTTACAAAGTCTGACACACTGGTTGTGTTGGGTGGGTCCAATGATGAAGATAGTCAGGCAGAGAGAAATTACTGTGAATCCATCAGGATATTGCTTGAAAATACAAAGAACACTAACATCATTACATCAGCACTTCCCTACAGGCATCATGTCCCAGGCCTCAACAACAGAATATGGTTCCTTAATACGAATATTGAAAAACTGGTGGCCCAACATAAACATGCCTCTTTCCTGGCCATAAATAAACTGCCCCGCCACCTATACACACAACGCGGTTTACACTTCTAAGCAGGGTAAAAAAACAATAGCTTTTATGATAAGTAATTTTTTCTTAAACCTAAACCTAACTCAGCAAGTTTGAAACATAGCAGAAAAAAACTGTATTAATATTGTGAAAGAGAACATGAGGAAAATTATTGACTTGAATAAAGGTAATGCCTCAACAGCATTTGCTCACACTATTTCTAGGGACCCCAGTCACGAGAGAAACATGTCTGCTGGGGTAGAATTTGTGTTTAGAAACAAATTTGGAAGGCCACAAGAAACTGACTTTATTAATACTAAACTGACCTGTCAATCTGTTGTGGAAGAGCAACGGTGTACAGTTTGGTGACTAAACAAGAGTATCATGGAAAACCAACCGAGCAAGACTACGATGAAGCTTTTAACCAACTCATAGAAGATTTCAAGAACAAAAAGTTTGAAACCCTAATCTGTTCACCTATGGGTTGTGTGCGTGATCTGATGCAGTTAGAAGATTTTGCTAAAAACATAATAAAGCTGCACAACCTGACAAATGCTACAATTATGATAGTATCTTACGATCAGTCAGCAGCAAAAAGGAAACTATGGCATGGTCTTACACACTCAGAGTTTCTGGAACAGCTGCAGAACACAAATGAAAACTGTAAAAACAAGGAAGAGTCAAGCATGTCAGTATCTGTATCAAGCTTGCCAGTAGAAGAGAAGCCAGCACATGGAGAGACAGTCACTATTGAAAAATCTAACATCAGTGCCAACAACTTGCTCGAGCTCCCAACAGAGACCAGCCCTTCACCGTTGCTGACTCCTGACCACTGAAAATACAGTGAAATAAACTTAAGCAACTTAGATTTCAAAATATTTGTTTCAATTGGTTTTTATTCCTCTTTTGGCACTAAGTACAACACGGCTTAAGTTATCAGTAAGTTAAGTTAGGCCTACCTGCTATTTAAGGGCCTTACATACCCAAGTAAAATGGCTCAACTTTTTTAATTTTCAAGTTTAAAGGGACTATGAGGGTGGAGGAATTGTACTCCCCTGGAATTGTACCCCCCGCAGGTTAGTGACATCACGATGAAGTCTCATTCTTGACCAAAACGGCGTGTACGGGCTGGAATTGTACCCCCCTCATAAAAACTTTGATATTGTTACGCACGAGTAGTTTGATTAAATCCACTGGCATCTAAAAACTGTACGGACCGGAATTGTACCCCCTCAGTTAGAACTCACGTTTATTTGGTCAGTGTATGGGGTGAAATTTTACCCCCTGGAATTGTACCCCCCCCCCCCCCATTTCACCCAGAAGCTTGTCTATTGTGATTGACAAGTAAAATCAAAACAATATTTATGTTGGAAATTATATGTGAATCACACAAACGTGAACTGACCCAAGTTATCCGACACCTAATGAATTGCTTGTTGTGAAAGGATATTTTAAGAAACTGCAAATTAAGGTTATTCAGAGTAACGTGCGAGAGGCCTAACAGACTTCTTTGTACGCTATTCATTAATATTTTCTTTACCTTCCCAGGTACTAATTGTTCATGTGCTAGCTTACATTCACAAAAGGTTAAAACTTTAAAAAACTGTGAAATACTTTGTACCAGATACCTACAACTGAATTTAACAACAGGTATTTTGTCCACCTTTGCCAGTAATATCAGTTCATAATTTGTTACCGAATGAACAATTATGCATAATATTATGTTTGAATAAAAAAAAATGAAACTTCTTTTCACGGTCATATTAAATTACGTCCAAAAGAGTGACGTGAACAAAAAATCATTCCATTCTTACAGCATAGTTATTGTATACAAACTAGTTTAGCTTAGTTATTAGGCCTAGCCTGCCGTCGGGTCGTAAATGGTGGTCAAGGGATTAGGACCCTTGTACATTTCTTTGACGATCAGCGCAATCGGGCGTCAGCCATGTGCAGTAATCAAAAGGTAAGAAAATCAAAAGGTTAACGAAAACTAATATAATATCCATATGGCTCGAGGCGAAGTAAAGTGGTGAAGCTAGATTTTCGGATAATCTCTTCACAATTATAGTTCCTTTGTACAGTTCCTTTTCTATTAGTTCCTATAGTTCCTTTTCTGTACAGAATTGAAAATCCAACATATGTCACTATAGAAGATATTCGCTACTACTTCATTATCATACTACCAATTAAGTTTATCGAGTAGGTAGGGGTACAATTCCAGCCCGTACACAAGCCAAGCTAGCTGTCCAAGAGGGGGGTACAATTCCACCCTGTACACATTTGGCTTTCTGATGGGGGTACAATTCCAGGGGGTACGATTCCAGGTCGTACATCTCCTGCTCTTTTTAATATCTATGTAGGTAATTATCCGGTTCAATGATTACTTGCCCACATTAAATAGATTAGATTTCGTTCAAATGATAGTGTACGGGGTGAAATTGTACCCCCCTTAGGCGTCACGTCAAAATGACGTCAACGATCACCGGGGGGTACAATTACGGCTATTAATTTTTTTATTAAAATCTAGACTTGATTTATTTTATTCTTACAAACTTTGTTAATAGACTTATACGGTAAGTTTAATACATTTTTTCGCTATATAAAACACATTTTATTCTACCTTGTTATTCTTTATATCACATGGGTACTTAGACTTAAGCTGGTAAACTTAAATTTATGTCAGTCAGGTTTTGTAACAATTGGCTGTCAGTTTTTGGAACATTCGACTGTCAGCTTTTGGTTTGCGGAAAAAAATTCTACTGTCACCTATTGGTACATTTACACGTTATTTAGTTTTAATAAGTAATTGATAAAAATAATTGAAAAACTACCTTTTAACAGTTGATAAAAAAATTTACAACTAAATTATTCAATAAAGCCATTTTCAAGGTTATTATAATGTAAAAAAGGTAAAATATGAAATTTTATATGTTAAGAGAGTCGAGTCTTATACTGTCAGCTTTTGGTACATCTACCTTAAGTGGATTTTGATGAGAAATTACACTATTGTTGAAGCAGCTACAAATAAAAAGTGTTTTTAAAAACCAAAAATTTTTATTATTTTACCGGGACTATCAAACAATTTAAATAGGGATGAAAAATACAATTTTTTCCATTTTCTCTTTAATTTGCTATTTCTTCCTTGCAGTGTAGGATTTAACTAATTTTAGTGGTTAATTTTAGGTTTATGCCACGCGTAAATTAAAAAATGCCGAGGAGTAAAGATGGGTCCAAGGGGAAGAAAATTCCTAAAGAAGATATTGAAAAAGCGATGCAGCCTTTTTAAGGAAATGAATTTCAATTTACAAAGCAGCTAAAGATTTTTCAATCCCAAAAACAAGCTTGATAAAATATAAAAACAAGTTCCAACAATCAGGTCTTGAAACATTTACTCATGTTACAATGTCAGAGATCAAAACTGTGTTTACTCTACAAGAGGAGGAGCTTTTGGTCAAGTTATATTTTAAGTGCCGCAGATTTACAATATGGTTTAACATTAAAAGACGTGCATGTACAAGCTTACTAGTGAAAACCTGAGGCAACAAGTCTAGCCAGATCTACGGCGTTCAACAAAACAAATGTAGCTTTAACTTTTAGCAACTACAAAAAAGCATTGGAAAAGAATGCAAGAATTTTTGCGTTCAACATCTGGAATGCTGATGAGACGGGAGTTAGCACGGTTCACGTGCCACCAAAGATCCTTGCAAAAAAATGTAGGAAGCAATTTGGCTGCATGACAAATGCTGAAAGAGGAACAAACATTACAGTAATTGCTGATATCAATGCTGGAGGTGGATTTATACCACCTATGTTGGTATTTCAACGGAAGAACTTCAAGGATTTTATGCTAAAGGGAGCTCCTGTAGGCGCCTTAGGCGGAGCCAGTCCCTCAGGCTGGTCTAACGAAGAGCTGTTTTTTTTTTCAATTTATGGAACAAATAAATTAAATGTCAATATTTACGTGACAGCCAATTTATATTATTTTTTCTTTTTGTAAATGCCTCATTGCTATGTCATTTGCATTATTTGTTGCCAATGAAACCGCACGACTATATAAATGAAGAGGCCTCTAACAGTTCAAGAATAAAAGCCAACTTCACTTAAAGTATATTCCACTAAACCTAACATTCCGTAGAGAGATTATATTGACAACTTTATGTAATTGATAAGGCCGAGACAACTAACCGACATGCCCCATGTCTAGGAATTCCAGCTTTAACAGTAACCCCACAGCCAATTTCTCAAAACTGTGCTAGAGGGTTATTCATTGACACAGAAGTATGATATGAACTGACCCGATGTCACGAAGAAAAAATCAAACTTACACTGTAACGTATGTACCTCCCTTTATTTAAAGTTAGAAAGTGTCTGATCAACCATATTTGGTAACTAACGCAATTAATATCATTATTGTTTTTACACTTATTAAAAACAAACCCTTCAATGTGTATTGCCGTACGTGATACGCTGCCATTCCTAACCTCGCCGCCGTGTTTTGACGTATTGCGTACACTCAGTGACGTCCCAGTAGATGCTGGCATCTAGTGAGTAAATACTCAACTACGTGGACTTGTGCAATACTGCAGTACATTGTAGATGAAATGAGCTACACAAACCACTAAAATAAATCCTTTTTACGTTTTTTCTGTTGTCTCTGGATGACGAAATTCATCAGCTGTTTTCAGCAGATGATTGTCCAGACTTCTGCCTTGTTTGTTTTGCTTACATGCGTGTGTTGTTCGTACGTTTTATGTGTGTAATATATTATTTACTGGTAAAACATTTTCTAAAATCGTATTTGAGTATTAGTATAAGTTTTTTTATTAGTTTTAACCGCTGACTGTATGTATGAAATGTTGTCGTAAAATAGGGATGTAAAAGTACCAAAAGTGTTGTGTTTTGGAGCTGAGTTTTAGTGTTTGTTTTACAATGGCAAGAAGTAGTGAGATTGATCACTGGCTTTTGGATGCAGATAATGCATCAGATGTAAGTGATAACGATTCATTTGATGTAGACTATGCCCAATTTCAAACGTTAGGCCTAGAAAATGATTTAGAGAGTGACGATGAGATTCCTCTCCTTATTACTAGACATAACCTCCGCCAAGACAATGGTGAGCCTAGGCCTATTTCTCCTATGGAAACTGAAACCCACACTATTCCTGTTGAAATGCACATTCCTCAACAAAATTCTGTTGATGTGACAATCGATGAAGTTGTATTAGGTGCGGGAGATGTACCCCTTAGATCAGTGGCGTAGCCAGGATTCTGCTTTGGGGGGGGCCCGATCCGGGGGGTCTGGGGGGAATACCCCCCAGGACCAAAGGGGGCCCGGGGGTCCTCCCCCGGGGGAAAATTTTGGTATTTTATGGTGCTAAATTGCAGTTTACAACACCTCTGGAGGCTCTAAAGTAGAGAATAATATTGGTGTATTACTACTAAAAATTAGTTTTTTACTGTTCTGAAATCTAAACAAGTTGCCCAAACTACTATTAATCTGCGTGACGTAATTTTAATAAAATAAATCAAGCTAATAAAACTACACTCAACTTATAGAATTAAGCATACTAGTGGTCGTCCAGTGATCGAAAACTCAACCAAAAATATGTAATGTACACGCAATGACTATTGGATACTGAAGTAGACACTATATGTACCAGCTGCCGTCATTTTTTTAATTATAAAACATTGTACAGAAGACTCTATATAATCGGCACTGTACCATTCCGGCACTCCAGTAATCCGGCGTCTTTTGGCGGGAGGTCTTCCACGGTCGCGGCAAAATTCTGATTATCTTCCGCGGCCATGTAGATATCATCATTCTCTCCCGCGGTCATGAAAACGTCATCGTCGTCTTGCGCGATCGCGGCAATATCATGAACATCTCCCGCAGACGTATAGACGTTATCATCGCCTCCCGCGGTTACGGAAACGTCATCGTCGTCTTGCGTGATCGTGGCAAAATCATGAACATCTTCCGCGGTCATGTAGACATTATCGTTGTCTTCCGCGGTCGTGGCAAAATATTGTATCATCTCCTGCGGCCGTGTAAACATCATTGTCTACTCCCGCGGTCACGGAAACGCCATCGTCGTCTTGTGTGATCGTGGCAAAATCATGAACATCTCCCGCGGTCATGTAGACATCATCGTGGTCTTTCACGGTCGCGGCACAGATTTTATCATTTCCCGCGGCCGTGTAAACATCATTGTCTACTCCCGCAGTCACAGAAACGTCATCGTCGACTTGCACGATCGCGTCAAAATCACGAACATCTCCCGCGGACGTGTACACGTTATCATCGTCTCCCGCGGTCACACGTCATCGTCGTCATGAACGATCGTGGCGAAATTCAATTCAATTCAATTCAGTTCAAATTATCTTTATTCATCAAGTACATTAGAAATATATACATGAATAGTGTCACATTTCTTATAAGTTATAATAAAACATACATGCTTATAGTAAATGGGGAAAATTGTAAAAGAACATAAAACTAACAGTTAAAACATACTTTGATTAGTAGGGAAAGAAAAGTCAATTACAGTTCATCAAATGAATAAATAGCCCTGCTAATGAGAAATTTCTTAAGTTTATTTTTAAATTTTTTTTATTTTTACTTCTGCTTGTATGTCCTTTGGAAGTTTATTATAGAATTTTGTTCCAGCGTATTTGGGTTTTTTTTCGAAAAGGCGCAATTTATGAGGACTTAATGCTAACTTGCCTCGATTTCTTGTAAGATAATCATGTTTCCTTCCAACCAGCTCTATTTCATGAAATCATGATCATCTTTCTTGGCCGCACACGTTATCATCGTTTCCCTCGATTATGGAAACGTCATCGTCGTCATGCCCGATCGCGGCAATAGCGGTTTCCGATCGCACGGTTTTCGGAGACGTGTTTTTATTGATAACATTCCAGTAATCCGGCATTTTATATAATAACAACACGTATTGTGTAGTGTATACGCACTCATTTTACTGTTTCTAGAACGCGCGTTGCAACGCTCCCGTGTGCCGTGTGTACAGGGTAACTAAAAAAAAAATTTCGGGGGGGCCCGGCCCCCTCCCTGGATACGCCACTGCCTTAGATATAACCATAGGCCTACAACTGATGTGCCTTCTACGGTTTGGGAGACAATTGAGGACTACATTCCTCACAGAGAAAATTTTGTTGGGTTTGGTGGTGTTGGTCCTCAAATCCCTGTTGAAAATCCCCTAGATCTGTTCCATTTTTTTTTTTATGAGACGCTTTTGGACATAATAGTACAAAATATCAATCTCTATGCGGAGCAACAGCACAGAAAGCTTGGCATGATTTTCCCACAGTTCAAGGAACTGGAAATGGAGTCCTGTCACCAAAGACGAAATGTATTTGTATTTAGCTCTAATCATGCTGATGGGTGTGAACCAGAGGCCTACTATTAGATCTTACTATTCCAAAAACCCCTGTTTGCGCTCAGACATCTTTCCAAATACAATGCCATGTGAACGTTTTGAGGCCATTTCTAAGAACTTGCACTTCTGTGATGTCACAAAGATCAGTGATTATCAGGGCCAAAAGGGTTTGTTCAAAATTTTCTCTGTAATTGAACATCTGAACGCTAGGTTTCAATCCTCTTATAGACTGTCTCAAAATATATCCATCGACGAGTCTCTGACATTGTGGAAGGCCCTTGGGCATTAAACAAATCTGCCCGTTTGGGCTTCAAGCAATATTTGCCCCTAAAAGCAGCCAAATTCGGGATAAAATCGTTTGAGATATGTGAATCCTCCTCAGGCTTTACGTGGTCCTTCATTGTATGTACCGGAAAAGGCATGGTCTTTGATAATCCTATCATCCCACCTAAATCAAACAAGTCCACTGCGATTGTTCTCTCCCTTATGGAGCCACTTCTTGATAAAGGATTTACTTTGTGGATGGATAATTGGTATAATTCCCCTGAGCTTTCAAAATTATTAAAAGAAAAAAATACAGACACATGTGGCACCCTAAAATTATCAAGGAAAAATGTTCCAGATGAAATCAAAAGTCAAAAATTAGAAAAAGGAGAAATTGTAGTAAAACACAGTGGAGATGTGATGGTGATGAAGTGGCGCGACAAAAGAATCGTCACTCTCATTTCTACCTTCCACTCCCATGAAATGGAGCAAAGGCTTAGCAAGAATGGGAGGCAAGAAATGAAGCCAGCTTTGGTGTATGAATATAACAAGCAAATGGGAGGAGTTGATATGAGGGACCAAATGCTGCACGCATATCAGCTAGAGAGAAAAAGGGGCTTGAAATGGTAAGTAAAAATATTTAAACGCCTTTTGAATATTTCTGTATTGAATTCCTTTATAATCTGGAAATCTAATACCCAGAAAATTGACCACCTAGCCTTTCGATTAGATCTTATAAAGATGCTTTTTGAGACCCATGGCCCTGAAGTACCAAGACCTGTTTTCGGAAGACCTTCAATTGAGCCGAGACCTGCTAGACTTACAGAAAGGCACTTCATTTACCTGATACCACCTACAGGAAGTAAAGTAAATGCACAAAAGAGGTGCTGTGTATGTGCAAAACGGGGAGTAAGAAGAGACAGCAGATATTGGTGTCCCAAGTGTGAAGCAGGACTGTGTCTTGGAGCATGCTTCGAAGACTACCATACAAAGGTTAACTTCTAAGAGGTATGTAACTATTGTATCACATACAAACTTTTATTTCAATCATATATTTTTAAAGCCTATAATCTGCTCTTTATTTTGGTGAAAGAATTATAAACATACATGTATAAATAAGTTAATTATTGACGGTTTTATGTAAACATATGACGGTCCCACTAACAAAAACTAACTTCTAAGAGGTATATAACTAATGTATCACATTCAAACTTTTATTTCAATTATATATTTTTGTAATCTGTTCTTCAATTTGGTGGAAGAATTATAAAAATCCATTAATAAATAAGTTAATTATTGTAGGTTGTATGTAATCATGTAACGGTCCCAGTAAAAGCTTTGGAAAAGTGCCGCGGGAGGGGGTGGTCTGTCATATAGAAAGTCATGCGATGAAGGGTTAATCTTTAATCAATGCTAAATAGGTACTCAAAATATGTATAATTTCACTCAATCTATCGCAGTTAGATGAATTAGTGTTCGACGGGTTTCACCTAGTTGCTCATAGAGTATTGGATTCCCCTCGTAAACATAATCAATCACTTAATTTGTAAGGGTTCATAGAATTGGTGAATATTTAAAATAAAACTAAACCCTTACTAGCAGAATCGCCTCGCCAATTCGCCGAAGTTAAGTTCCAAGAGGTAAACAAAACAAATTAGCAGATGACACGAGTTCAGCAACAGCTGATCTTGTGGTTCACCGCCGTACCACCGGGCCGCGCATCAGTTGCCCGCGCCTGCGCAAGGACCCCAGCCACAGCGCTGGATGTGCGCGGCGTTCGCAGAGACAGTGAGTTGGAGTCGGCGAGAGTCGACAGTCAGCAGGAACAGTGGCCTGAGCAACTAGATAGAAGAAGGACGCCCGACCCTACACTCTCGCTCACGCCAAGTAAGTGGACGACATTCGCCGTTGTACCTAGGGCGCCTAGGATAACTCGACCTCACTCGCTATCGCTTTTATTACGCCTATCGTTTATTCACTGTTAATCAATTACGCTATTTAAGTCAAACGTCCGCGGGAAGTTTAGTCTTAAATTTAGTTAAATAATTAACAGAGATCGCTTTATTTAAACTTGTGATTATTCCTATCGTTCTACTATAACATAGAGTGTTATCTGTTTTATTAAAATAACTTTGTAAATGCTAGTTGCATGCTAGTTGGGAGCAATGAAGCCAATCTTTGAAGCAGTACGTCATTTCCTGATACCTACACTATACATATTTTCTTGGACAGCCCCTCTTCCCAATATAGGAACAGAACTAACATATATCTAATGAAATCTTTGCTACCACTTTTCTTTCCAAAATTACCACAATTTACTTGGAACTTCAGTGAGCCAGGTCATGGTAAGGGAGCCATGGACGGCATGGGACATTCATTGAAGAGAACTTCAGACTTGGAAGTAAAACATGGCAAAGACATTACTTGCAAAGCTGATATTGTAGCCGCATTAGGCAAAAAGAGTAAAACTCGTTTTATTGAAATACCATATACAGCCATTGAAAATGCAAAAGAATTGCTCCCTAAAAACATCCCAGAAGTCAAAGGTATGATGAGCATAAGACAGATTATGTGTGGTAGTTCAGGCTACATATGGGAGGAGACTTTCTTGTTTTGATTGTGCTGCCGACCAGAAATGTAGACTATAACCTAATGGAAATAAAATGCACCAGAATTGAATCTGACTGTAGAACAAAATCAAACCTGACTGTTAAGAAGAAGTTAAAAGTTTCAGATATTTATTCATCAGAAGATGAAAGTGTAAATGAAAATGGAAATGTCACTGGCCGGATATGCAACCACGTTGTTCAAAACAGATGAAAATGACATTTCATATGTCCACTTTACGGACATAATATCAGTTCTCAGTCCTCTGACACTTGAAGTAAAAGGGGGCCGTTTCCATTACAAGTTTGATCAAGACATTAATGTGCAACAATAAGACTTTGTTTGTATTTTTCAATGTTTTGTATATATATATATATATATTTTTTTTTTACTCAATAACTCATTTATTTAGCTAGATTGACATTACAAATGCATTAGCCAAGTCAAATTTACTAAAAAAAACTATAAACTAGGCCTAACTTTTAAAATATTAATTAAAATTAAAATTCATGAGGACTGTCCGTCAGTGAGAAAGGCGCTGACACTGTAGTAGCCTTTACCCGCGAGAAATTACCTCAAGTGCCTTTTGAAGCTTTCAGGTTCTGACATGGACTTGATTTGAAGAGGGAGAACATTGAACAGTTTTATGGCATTATAATTTAGATGTCTTTCAAAGAATGTGGTTAAAGGGCTGGAATTCTCAGATTGAAAGTATTGCGAAACAGATATGAGTGGGTAGTTGCGGTGTGAAAATGAGAATAATTTGACTTCAGAAAAGTGAGGACTTCCAGACTGTAAATATATCATGAATGAATATCATATAGGCCTAATAGGATAAAAGAAATAGGTGGTTACGTGATTGTTTACAAGATGATTTTCCCTATTAAAAATGCCATAATGTTTCTCTATGTATGTAAACTAGCAGTTTTGAATTATACCCAGTTTTAATTGACTACTTGATTCCCGTTTGTAGGACGGGCCAATAGCTAGTATTAACACATTCGCAGCGGCACGTCAAATGGCGGGCGTATCCCCAGTGCGGCGCGGCCCTCAGCGTCGAACAAACCCGATTGCCGCGTGTGATTGGCTTTCCAGTTTCGGTCTGACGTATAGCAAATAACGTGCGAGGATGTCCTGTTTTACAACAAGAGTCGACGTAGTTCGCTAAACACCCACGATAGCAGCACTGCTTGGAACTTAGCTGGTCCCATTGGAATTGTAATGCCAAATGGAGGGAAAGACGGGACAAAAAGTACATTTTTGAGATTGTCAGTCGGGGATTTTACGAGGAAATTTACTACCAACCTACACCACAAAAAATACAGTATACCATTGAGCAGTCCTGTGTGAGGTTTCAAGTTTCTAGCTCTAATCCTGGCTTAAAATAAAATCATTTCGTACTGCATTGCAGCTTGGGAGCGATCGCACCCACCAGGATGGCATTAGGTTTCTGTATGGGAGCGATCGCTCCCATGCCGCCGCGAGCGTGTTAAGTAAGTGTAGGCTTAAGCCATTTGTTGATGAGAATTGTATCGTAAAGCTTGAATCTTATGGTGGGTTTAGGAAAGATACTGTTGGTAAAGTTACTTTTAAATGTGAGTTGAACAAGGTAGGCTAGTAACAGAGAAATTTATTGTAATTATATCAAGTGATAAGAGCATACCTGTACCAATTTTGGGACTAATGCAATGTTGTTGGTCATCTAGTAAACACTTGTGGAAATGTAAAGTTTTGTTAACAGCCATTCCAAAAATTAAGTGGGAAAAAACAAAAAAAATTAAATTAGTTTTTTAGTTGTTAGGTAGGTTTTTAATAGGTCAAACCTGGCAAAAAAGGAAAAAAGTATTGAATAATTTTGTTTTTTACTTGAATATCGGATTGTTTAACAATGCCTTTGTTACATGCTAACAAACAAACACCAACAACTATTTTTTACCATTTTATTTTGTTGGGTTGCATCACCTGTTCTTAGTTGGTTGACTACATCTGTTTGGAGCAACTCTTCATTTGTTCAATGGTGTTATCAGGTCTTATTAAGGTAAGCTGTGTTAAGTCTTTATTAATCGTTTTCAATAACACTTTTTGCTGTAACCTCCGTTACTAAGAATATGAAAAAGTTTAGGTTACTACTTAATCCTATGCTTAACCCTTTGCGCTCGGAGAGGTCTTTTAACGTCTGTCCTACGCAGTCGGATGTCCACATATAGTGGCCATCGCCATTATCGTGTCAGCTCAGAATTAATACGGCAACGTTGTGTCTCACAGCTCGGATGGCCACACATAGTGCCCATAACAAAATTTGACTTCCGCTCGGATGGCCTGTGCCAGTGCCCACAACACATTTTTTATATTTGTTTAATAATAGGTATAGTAGGATGTCTGATGAGTGCTGCAATCTATCGAGTAACTCTTAAACTACATTAGCGAATGCAATTCCCGCCTTTTTAACGCCAAGAAAAGGAAAAAACGTATCGATCCGATGCTATGTATCACGCCATGTCACTTGTTGTTTCAGTGTTTACGAAGTTGGAGTGAAGTAGTATTTATAATCTTTTAGTGCATTTTTCATTATTAGTTATTACAGAATATCTTTTTAATTAGTTATAGTGATTGCACAGTTTTAGATTTGTACACGGTTTTGTAGTTATTAGTATGTTTTTAAAACAACATCATGGATAAAAGTTTGTGTTTCGATGAAGTGAGGGACTTGTTGTTTGAAGAAGATCTTGGTAATGGTGAAAGCAGTAGCTCAGAACATGATAGTGATGTAAATTCAGACGTCGGCGAGCACTTTGATAATGAACTTCGTGAAGAATTAGGCGTGTTTTATGATGCCCTAAATGAAACTGACTATTACGACAATGAAGAGTATATAGATGATCCAGAGTTGTTCAATGAAAATGGAGAAGATCGACCAAACGGGCAAGAAAGTATGGAATTCCATAATGATGACCGTCCAGACCATCGTAACATCGCAAATTGGCAGGACATCCTTGGTGACCATATCTATTTTCAAGATGGTAGTAATAGGGAAGAAAATATAGGTGGTTATGTGCTAACTGACGAGCAAGTAGAAGTGGGAGAAACTGGGGAAATCAACGCCAGGCGTCAAGGAGAAAACGGAAATGAACAAGGGCAGAATGGAGCCGCAGCTGGTGACGGGTGGCGAGATTGGATAGATGGTGACAATGTGTTTGCCAAATTTCAATGGACAAATGATTCCGGCTATAAACCTCCACGAGGAAAAACCCCTAAATCCCCTTTAGATTTTTTTCTGCTTTTTTTTACCGACGACTTGCTTAATGAAATCGTCAAGGAAACTAATTGTTATGCAAAGGAAAAGATTTTGAAAAAAACTCCCCTTCAGAAGAAATCTATGTGGTGGTCATGGAAAGACATAACAGTACCCGAGTTCAGGGCTTTCTTAGGTGTTCTATTAAACATGGGTATGCATGATAAACCAGAAATAAATTATTATTTCTCAACTGATTGGGTCGACTACCAACCTTTTTTCAAAGATGTCCTAAGCAAAGAAAGATTTTTGCAGATTTTCTGGACACTCCACGTGAGTCCTCCTCAAACAGGACCAATAAGAGGAACCCTAACTAGATCTAGGAAGGTGAGGAATGTCGTGGCATATCTTGACAAAAAAATTTAGGGAGTTTTATATGCCACAAAAGAAGGTGAGCGTTGACGAAAGCACTGTAGGCTTCAAAGGCCGAATAGTATTTAAAGTGTATAACAAGGACAAGCCAATTAAATGGGGCATTAAAGTGTTCGTACTATCCGAGTCCAGTACAGGCTACATATGTGCAATGGAACCGTACTTTGGCAAAAGTACAACAGAAACAATGGAAAGAGCTGATCTAGGTGTAACAAGCCGTGTAGTTTTACACCTTGTAAACAAGTTGAAAGAAGCCTACGGAAACATTGAAGGGTTACATGTTTTTACGGACCGCTTCTATAGCCTACCAATGTAGATCTTGCGACCGTACTACATGATATGAAAGTACATTTGACTGGGACTATCCTGCCCAACAGGAGGGGACTGCCGGAACAAGTAAGACCACAAAGGAAGAGGAAGGAAAAGGGCAAAGGTGGAAAAAAGCAAACTAAGGAAAAGGAACAGCAAGTTGCCAAACTAGTTCTAAAAAAAGGAGAAGTTAAGACCTTTAGAAAAGAAGACAAAATGGCTCTGTTGCTGTGGAAAGATTCCAACCTAGTGATAATGTTATCTACTTTGTATGACAATAAAATGCAGACAGTAAGTCGTATCAAGAAAAAAGGAGTTCAAGAAGAAGTCAGGAAGCCTACAGTAGTTTATAAATACAATCGTTCAATGGGAGGCATTGACATTGCTGACCAGTATATCTCATCTTACTCCTTCACAAGGAAATCCATCAAGTGGTGGAAGAAGGTTTTCTTTTGGTTGTTGGAAACAGCTGTCGTGAACTCTTTCATACTGTTCAACTGTAATCAGCAAGTCAAAGTGCGGCAGCGCAAGTTCAGAAAAATGCTTATAAAAGACCTTGTTGGTGAAATCAGGAACATGAATAAGAGAGGAAGACCTTCCACATCTCAAGAGGACGAAAGGCTAAATGGGAAGTTACACCTGCCATACCATCTTGAAGCCGGAAAATCCAAATACTGTGCCGTGTGTAGTGACAGAAGACCAGGGAAAGAGAGGAAACGAAGTAAGTTTTTTTGTAAAACGTGTTCAAACCACCCAGGTCTTCATATTGGCGAGTGTTTTGAGAAGTACCACTCAAACAAAAAACTGTAAGAGTAAGTACTTTTTAAGGCTCTTTTAAAGTGATCACATATTGTCGAAACATATACATAGACTTTAGACAACCTTGATCGTTTTTGAATTTATCAATTATTTGAGGCTCAAATCTCTTTTAATGTCATGTAATATTTTGTTAGCCAGTTAAAATAATACGTATTTTTTTACAAAACAATATTTTGTAGGTGAAAACTTGTAAAGATACACTTTTAGATAAGTTTGATATTTTATGTATTATTGTTTGATTGTATTATTGGCTGAATTAATTCAGCTGTACCTAGCATCTTTAAATGTTATGGAATATGGCCGTAGGCCTATATTTAGTGTTTTTATTTAGTGTTTATTTTAGTGTTACGTACTGTGTGAAAATGGACCCCTCTTTACCTGGGCCTTCACGTGACTTACCTGATAGTATCGATCCAATTTTTCTCGAACATGTGGACGAATTAGATGAAGATGACCCTGTTCAGCGAGTAATGGATGGGAATGACGACGAGGGGGACGGTGATAATTATGTTGACGATAGTGACAGTGGTGAAGACGACCCGGATATTTATACCACAGCTCCACAATGGTCCATTACAACCTCAGGTATGCGACCTATTACATTTACTAGAACCGATACATTGCTGGTGCCAATTCCAGGGCAAGGGACCCCAATTGATTGGTTCAACCTGTTATTAGACGATATTTTGTTAGAAAGTATTTGTAGGACTACCAACAAGTACGCCTGGGTGGTATTTTGTAAGCCCAATCTATACCCGAACTAAAAACATTTATTGGTTTAGTGCTACATATGGGTACAGTGAGATTGAACAGGCTCCAGGATTACTGGAAAACAGATACACTTTTTGATCTAAACATATTTAGAAAAAGTATGGCAAGGGATAGGTTTTTGAATATTATGCGTGTTATTCACTTCAGTGATGAGACAAGGGCAGACAATAAGACTGATTCCATTGGGAAAATCACACCAATCGTTAATTATTTCAACGATAAAATGTGTCAGATATACTATCCGCAATGGGAACTGTCCATAGATGAGGCTATGGTGTTGTGGCGGGGTCGACTGTACTTCCGTCAATACATAAAGGGAAAGCGACACAAATACGGAATAAAGTTGTACAGCCTTTGTGAGCACCAGGGACTGATTTTAAAATTCTTAGTTTACACCGGCTCTTCAGACCCAGTAGTAGTACCCAGGTAGTGGTGGGACAGGTCACACCGAAAAAGGTTGAAATGTATTTGATGAACGAGAAGCTAGGAAACGGTCATGCTGTCAATATGGACAATTTTTATAATTCATATAGTTTGGCTTCCAGATTGTTAGCAAATAAGACATATTGTACTGGAACTCTGAGGCAAAATCGTAAGATTATACCCGGCGAAGTAACTGAAGCTACATTGAAGAAAGGAGACACGATTGCTCGGTATGGTAATAGTGTGATGATAGGTAAATGGAAGGATAAGCGCACAGTACTGTACATCTCAACAGAACATGAGAATGAGATGATCGAATTTGAAATCAAGAGAAAGATTACAAAATTGAAACCCCTTCCCATTGTAAAATATAACGCGTTTATGAGTGGCGTTGACAGAGCCGACCAAATGTTGAGCTACTACCCCTGCGAGCACAAGACAATAAGATGGTATAAAAAATTGTTTATGCATGTAGTACAGATGCTGCTACTGAATTCCCATTGTTTATACAATATGTACAGCCAAAAGATGACATACTATGACTCAGACTGGATGTCATAAGGGCTCTCTTGCCAACACAACCACAGATCGTTGAGAGTCCTAGACAAAAGCGCGCAAGGGAGAACGCTCACAAGATTACGAAGAGCAATGAACGTGATGAAAGAAACAGAGTAAGAAGGAAAGCCTGTAGAACATGTTGGAAAAATACGGGGGAAAAAATTAAAACAATGTACTATTGTTCAATCTGCCCTGACAACCCTGGCCTATGCCCTGGCAAGTGTTTTGAGTCTTACCACGACTCTCTACCTGCACCAGTAGTCGACTAAGAGGAAAGAAGATTGTATATAGTGTAAATAGTTATTTTTTTCAATATGTTATAAGGAAATCTAAACTGTGTCATTTGGACATCGCGGGACTGCGGTGCAGCGAACGTGTGTGATAGTGTGGCAGACACCAATACCCGACTTTTCAACATAAAAGGTAAGATTTTATATATGTATTTTGTATATGTATTTTATATATTTTGTATATGCGGCGTGTACTGTATATATTTTGTTTTGGCCATATATTTAGTAGTTTACGTGCCGGTAATGTGTGAAAATGGATCCGGTCGCGTCTCGCACCTTGGCGGGTGGGGTGCGGTATGTATATGTATATGCGGAGTGTATATATTTTGTTTTGGCCATATATTTAGTAGTTTACGTACCGGTACTGTGTGAAAATGGATCCCTCTGTACCTGGGATCAGTGCGCAGTGCTTCCGGGCGGCGAACAATACATGTAAATTTCAAATAAGCTTTGGATTCGTGTGTATCCTCCGGAGCCAGAAAAGGAAATAGAGTCGAAATTTACAAGGAGGAACACTGGCCCTCAAGATCTTCCCCCTAGGAATAGTAATCCAATAGATAACTTTAATCTATTTTTTAACCAGGCCATTTGGAATATTATCTGTAGGTGTACCAATGCGTCGGCTAAAAAGAAACTTGAGGAGAAACGCGACAACTTGTCCCCTCACTCTAGGCTGAAAAGATGCATAGAGGAATAAATAGGGAAATAAATAGGGCCGATTGCACGATTGCAGATATCAAAAAGTTCTTTGGTTTATTTATCAACATGGGCCTATGGAGGACAAAAAATGGCTATTGGGACACTAGGGAATCGCAGACTCATCCATTTTTTTCTAGAGTAATGATCTGCAATAAGTTTTTACTTATTTTGTCCAACCTACAGCTGACCACCCACAATGGATTTCCTCGAGGCCATCCCGAATTCGTCCCATTGTCCGTCACTCTCTTCACCATTGAGTATGCAAGAAGCCCAATTAAACTTTTCCAAATCAACAATGGAACACAAATATTTTACGTGAAGTCTGCATTACTAATGACGATGGTGTTTGGGTGGAATGTAAGAACTGTCAGAAGTGGTTTCACGTTGAATGTGCTGGACTTGGTGATGTGTCTGAGAAAGATGCAGCACAGGTTGACTTTGTTTGTTATCTTTGTAGTTAAAATTAAAATTGTTTAATTTATCAATCTAACCTAAACTGCCCAAAATTGGAACGTACAAAGTTATTGTAACTTCAAAGTTTTGTCATTCAGCTGATAATAAAAACAGATTATTGACATATGACAGATTATTGACCCGATAAATTATAACATATGGTGCTTATTTCCCCATAGGGGGTAGTTAAGCCTCAGTGTGCATCAGCTGTTATTTTTTTATATACCTATTTGATATTAAAAATTATATAGGCCTAAATATAAGTTCTAAAGCACAAAATTATTGTGCAGGTTTCAAATAAAAAATATTTTAGCTTTTAATATTTGTTTCCCTATATATTTTGTTATTTTCATTACAAAATAATTTCAAATTTTTGTGGTGCTTAATACCCCAGTCCACCTTATTAACCTGTAAGTTAGGGGGAAATAAAAAGGTTTAGATATTTACTTAAATTGTCCCTTAACACGTTGACCGCGCGTGCCGACTTTAGTCGGCGTCGCCAGCGCTCCCAGGTGGCGCGCGCCGACTAAAGTCGGCACCAGACCAACAGAAATATATTGAGTCAGAGTAAGCTTAGCCTCAGACGGAGACGTTATAATTGTTGCTAGCCTGCCAGCTTAGAATGCGAGCTTTACTTTGGTGTAGGTTGGTACTAAAATTTCCCTTAAAGTCCTGTCTGGCAATGCTTTTGTCCCGGTTTCGGGGATTTTTTCTCTTCAACCCACATTACAAAGACACTGGATACGGATCCGTGCAGTGCTGCTACCTTTGGGTGTTTCAGTGAACTACATCCACTCTCGGGGTAACGCAGCACAGTCACCACTGCTCTTTTGTGATTCGTCAGACTGAAATATTTGAATGCCAATTGCGTTCGCTGATTCGGTTGCGCGCCGGGGCTTCGCCCGCCACTGGGGAGCGCCTGTAAAGTCGGCGCGCGCAGTCAACGTGTTAATATAGCCTACTTTTGCATTAGATCTTTCTTAAATAACTTAAGTGTAAAATTTTCAAATCAGTCCAAAAAATATTACTAGGCCTAACATTAAAATTAGTTAAATACATCTTATTTTAAATCTAGGCTAAAACAATTTGTTTAAAGCTCTTTCTGAAATCAAGAAAAGACAATATTAATACAATTACAATTTGATTACCCCAGAATCATGTTTTTTTTATCCTCAAAGTTAACGTAGACACATAGCCTATCAAAAAGCTAAGTTAAATTGTCACAGTATATGCCAGTTTATTCCACAATCAAATGACCCAGGCATAGGAGAGCCAATATTGGCGATTCTCACAGAAAGTGGCACTTTGTAGTACCTCATGATTTTTACGTTCTGTATTCAATATTAATATGACTCAACAATTTTATTTGTTTCTTTTGTTTTATTTTTACATTTTCCGAACATAATTTGATGCAAAGGACTAGTTTTTTAAAATTTTTAGGTAATTTTTTGACTAATAATTTAGTAGTAAAAAAAAGTTACTCAACCAAAAAGATACATATGGAAAAAGAAAAGCTGTATCAAAGCATCATGGGGAATGGACAGATTTTAAAGAAGTATAAAGTCATGAAAGAAATAAAAACTGTTGTGTCATTCCATTGTTCTCGCTTGATGTCTAGTAGGCCTAATTCAATTGAAAAATGAAGGCAACAAGCAAAGTCACTAAATCTAAAGAAGGTGGTGATACGGATTCTGGAAGACGATGAAAATAGCCCAGTCGCCCCTGGAAATAAGGACTGCATCACATGCAAAAAAGTTAAGAAACAGAAGAGATATATAAACGACACAATGAAAAAAATTGCACTTGAAGTTTAAAAAGGCATCTGGACTGAAGATATCATATTCAACATTTTGTAGGAACAGGCCTTTCTGGGTCGTTAACCAAAATACATCAGCGGGACACCTGCCAGTGTTTGAAACATAGAAATGCAAATTTGATGGTATCCTCTTTACAAAAACATCAAGTGTTACGAGAAAAATCTGCTCATGAGCTTGCTGAAAAGCTCTGTTGTGAAGACTACAAAATTGAATGTCTCCTGAGGAAGTGTCAAAAGTGCAAGGACAAGCGAATTCCTTTCAATAATTTTGATGGTGATGGAGATATATTATTATAGTTGGATAAGAGAGAAGCAAGATTATAAAGATAGAACAGGAAAATCGAAAGAAGTGAAAAATATTATGAAAATTAGGTAGGCTATGATAAAGGTCCTATTATTTGAGTTGGTACAGTCTTTGCTGGCCACAATGGAAAAGTTAATGGCTCATGCGGCAACAATCATGAATCAGTATTCTGCTTAAAGAACTTTAAGCAAACAGTGGGTGAAAATTAAGTCCTCCTCCAAATAGACTTTAGCAAAAATTATTCGCTGAAGTACAGTGGAGTGGGGAAGTTCAGAGCTTCCACTTTGGTGGGGGCCGTAAACAAATATCTCTCCAAACATCCTCTCTAACTCTCAAAAGGGAGTTCTTATGGCAAATTGAAATTCAAATCCATCTGTACCTTTTCAGAGTCTGAAGTTAGAACATGTTTTTTTCAGGGATTTAAAGGTAATGAAACCAAATTTAACAGGTTTGCATCTTGTATCTGACAGCCCAAGCAGCCAATAATTAAATCAGTCGATGATTTATATATGTTTGGAAATGAGTTAAAGGTAACTTTTTTCCAAACCTAGATTTTTGCCACCTGGAACTAGGCCTACCAATGAAGGTCTGGTCATGGGAAAGGATCAGCTGACGAAATAGGGAAACTGTCAAAAGATCTGCAGATCGCCTGGTCTGAAGGAAAAGATCTTGGTAATTTTGAAGAACTTATTTTACAACTCAAAGTTTAGAAGGAGTAGAAGTTTATGTTGTGAGTGAACAAGATACCGTATCGATAAATATGAAAAGAAAATTGATGTAAGTAAGGTAAAATCTTTCAAAGGCACAATGAAAGTCCATCAAGTTGCGTAGGTTAAACAAAGTCATAAACCATCCAACTTTGTATATGAAGGAGATGAGTTGTTTCAAGTGCTATGAAGGAGAAAGGGTTGTTAATTGATGAAAGTGTGTACTCAATTGTTCTCAGTACACTTTCTAGGCTGAATCGATTACGATCCCAGACCTTTGCTAGAAGAATTGGAAGATTCGCTTAACCTAGGCCTACAAGATATGTGTGACTTACAAGATTTATTTAAGCCTATTTAAGTATTGATTTGGACGATTTGGATGATCGTGCCTGAATCCTCAAGAAGATAGGCCTACTCCAAGGATTGAGTTGAACCCTAATGAAGTCTCTCCAAAGGATTGAACCATCAGATATTTAAGCTATACTATTTTTGTTATTGTAAATATAAAAAATGAGAAGAACATTGACCAGTATTTAGCTTTGTGCTCTACACCATTAACCCTCCGAGTGTCCCTTTTTTTGGCCTTAATGTCTTAATGCCTATTTTTTTGCTCATTTGCAAGGTTTTATTAAAACGGATCTGAGAAGCTTGAAAACAATGTTAATTATACTTTTCTATATAGGTACCATTTTGTTTGGAAAATCATGGGCTTCAATATTATAGGCTACATAAAACATAAGGAACATTTGTTTCAAAAAAATTTTTCTGTAAAAAAAAAATATTTTGGAAAATTAATAAAAAAAAATAAGTTTGCGCTAAATGAAATCGTATATAAATTATAGGCCTATAAATATTTGAAAATAGTCACTTTGTTCTAAATTTTATGAGGATTACAAATATATAATAATATAAGGAAGTAGATTTGCAAATAAGTAAATAAGTTATGGGCAAAAAACAGATTTCAGTACATAGCGTTTAGCTAAGAATGCATAGCCTAACCATAGCTAGGAATCTGGCTGATAATTTACATCAATATCATCACCTACTTCTTCAGGATCATCAACCAGCCCTTCAAAATCACTTAAATCTTCTTATAATGCACCACTGTATATCACTACTTTTGATTTTTAACACTAAAACTATGATAAACGTAATAAAACACATCAGTCATCGGTCCGAGGTTAACCAAGCTGTTTACAAATACGCACGTCAGCTGTCTGCTACAATATTTTCGGAACTAAAATGAAAAGCGCTTAGAGACAGACCTCCGGAGAAAGCTCTGAATCTGTCAAATAAAACGATCCCTAACTCGATCCAGTTCAATCCGATTTTGTCAGTCATAGAGCCTTCGCCGAAAACAGTGTTTGTGAGTCGCTGCAGCGACACAAAACACTACACAAAGTGTGTTATATGTCGCTGCAGCGACAAATAACACTCGGAGGGTTAACTTGAAATGACATTTGGTAAAAAAACATTTTTGGTCGCTTTAACACGTTGTGGTCGTTTTCTACGGAAAAAGAACGTCATTTTGAAATCAACATTGAATTTCGAGTAGAAGAACGAAAATTTCTAAATTCACGTGCAAACCCTAAGCAGCATAAGTAGGCCTATTTAAGTTAAGTTTACCATAAATTAACTAAAGGTCTTAAAATTATCTGATTAATCTTTTGTGCTTCTAACCAACCACTGGATTTATCCTCCCCCCCCCCCCTCCCAAAGATTTGCTGATGTTGCAAAGTTGTGACTTCAAACTTTTCTGTAGGGACCCTTGAGCCACTTTACAGTGAAAATACATTTAGGCCAACAACTTGAAATAAAAGGGCTTGTAAATGAGTTTGCAGAGGATACGCGTCCGGTAACCGGACGTGGATTAGGCGTCCGGCAGTTACTGTCATAACCTAACCTAACCAACCAAACTTGCTGATAATGAAAAAAATCAAATGAAGGTTCAGTTCTCTTCATAACATAAAATTATAAATGCCAAAAATTCTAACAAAAGATGTACAGTTAAGAGGAAATTACATTCAAAGCAAAATCTGGGACAAAAAGTTAAAGAAACCGATGGGTTTCGAACCAGGGACCTCTTGGTTGTCAGCCGAGCACTCTATATCCATTATACCACGAACAACGCTGGCTGAATATCGTATCGTTGTGGTAATGGCGTTCCGGGACCCCACAACCCGGTGACGTCACTACCGGACGCCTAATCCACGTCTGGTTACCGGACGCGTATCCTCTGTGAAATGAGTTGTAACAAAGTGAACAGTAACAATATAAATATTTACAAATTAGGATAAATAGACAGTTATAGTTAGATAGCAACAATTATGAAGTGAATAAGTAGCTTAAGATAAACAAATAGGACCTACAGACACAGTGTGAAATTAAGTTATTGTAACTTAGGCCTACAACAAATAAAAACATAGGATGGATGCAGAAACAAACATAAATAATACAGTTAGGCAAGGTTACTTCTATTTCAATTTTATGTTACTTCAATTTTTCCCATCCATTGAAAGAACTACCAAAGTTTTATTTATGGTTTGGTTATTAAGTTTAAGAAACACATAGACTAACCAACAAAAGGGGGGTTTGACTTACTTTTAACACGTTTAGAATACCTAGGCCTAAACTTACTCATACATGGATAGTTTGAATTGAGTACTTGTGCCTTAAATTTACTAACTTCAGATGTCTAGGCTAGGTCTAATAGATCGTAACCGGCAGCTTTTAGCTTTTTAATGATTCTCGCAAAGTGGGAAATCGGCGCAACTGTGACCCACATTTCGATATCCAAGATTCCAAGCTTTGGCTTGACTAAACTACAATTTTAACACTAAACTAAACAGTACAATGCAATGAAACATAAAACAATCTAAAATGTTATCCCCCAAAGATACAGTTTGCTTGATGAATGATGTTGAGCTTCACACATTTTGCCTTTGCATTTGCACATGCGTCCATATTCCAAATCCAAATCCAAAGCACGTTTGCGTTTGCACGATCCGATGCACTTTCACTTTTTTGCTTTTTAGCAGTCTTCGACGGCCGTGAAGATAGCTGTCACCAGCTGTCGCCTAGCAGTTGCGGCGGCTCCCCCACTCCTTCACCCTGGCCCCAAGATAGATAGTCTGTTATTTATGAGAATAGAACACGAACCTCACCTTGCTACTGATTGATTGCACCTACTGTTATTACACATTGTACAAGTATAGAGGATTGTTCTTATAAAAAAATATGTAAATTTAAAAAGTGAAGGATCTTTAGGAAAAAATGCTGTTAAAAGAACACAAATACAGTGGTTTATTATTTCATTACACTATGACCAACATTCATAATTTTCTTACCTTGGCCCTGTTTCATTGAACAAAATTGGATTACTGATTGTACTAGTGTAAATGACTGCTTTTAATAATAAAACATAATAATTGGAATAAAGACTGCTTTTAATAATAAAACATAATAATTGGAATAAAAGAATAAGATGTTGGCGAAAATGGTGTCGAAAACTACCAAATGGTCAAATAATATTTCACATTCAAGATTTTTTTCTTACCATGACTCCGATTGCACCAAATGTTATTACTGATTGTACTTGTACAGATGATTGCTTTTAATAATAAAATATAATTATTGGAATAAAAGTGTAGGATGTTTGCGTAAAATGGTACCAAAACCACAAAAATGGTCAAATAATGTGCCACATTTACAAATTATTTTTACCATGACCTTGATTGATTGCACCAAATTTTATTACTGATTGTACAAGTATAGATGATTGCTTTTAATAATAAAATATAATAATTGAAATAAAAGTGTAGGATGTTGGCGTAAAATGGCACCAAAGTCACAAAAACGGTCAAATAATGCTACAAATTTACAAACTATTTTTACCACGACCTTGATTGATTGCACCAAATTTTATTACTGATTGTACAAGTATATATGATTGCTTTTAATAATAAAATATAATAATTAAAATAAAAGTGTAGGACGTTAGCGTAAAATGGCACCAAAGTCTCGAAAATGGTCAAATAATGTTGTACATTTAAGATTTTTCTTACCATGACCCAGATTAATTGCACCATATTTTATTACTGATTATACTAGTATATATGGTTGCTTTTAATAATTAAATATAATAATTGGAATAAAAGTGTAGGATGTTGGCGTAAAATGGCACCAAAACCACGAAAATGGTCAAATAATGTGACACAATTACAAATTATTTTTACCATGACCCCGAATGATTGCACCAAATTTTATTACTGATTGTACAAGTATATATGGTTGCTTTTAATAATAAAATATAATAATTGAAATAAAATTGTAGGATGTTGGCGTAAAATGGCACCAAAACTACGAAAATGGTCAAATAATGCGACACATTTACAAATTATTTTTACCATGACCTTGATTGATTGCACCAAATTTTATTACTGATTGTACAAGTATAGATGATTGCTTTTAATAATAAAATATAATAATTGAAATAAAAGTGTAGGATGTTGGCGTAAAATGGCACCAAAGTCACGAAAACGGTCAAATAATGCTACAAATTTACAAACTATTTTTACCACGACCTTGATTGATTGCACCAAATTTTATTACTGATTGTACAAGTATATATGATTGCTTTTAATAATAAAATATAATAATTAAAATAAAAGTGTAGGACGTTAGCGTAAAATGGCACCAAAGTCTCGAAAATGGTCAAATAATGTTGTACATTTAAGATTTTTCTTACCATGACCCAGATTGATTGCACCATATTTTATTACTGATTATACTAGTATATATGGTTGCTTTTAATAATTAAATATAATAATTGGAATAAAAGTGTAGGATGTTGGCGTAAAACGGCACCAAAACCACGAAAATGGTCAAATAATGTGACACATTCACAATTTTTACCATTACCCCGAATGATTGCACCAAATTTTATTACTGATTGTACAAGTATATATGGTTGTTTTTAATAATAAAATATAATAATTGGAATAAAAGTGTAGGATGTTGGCGTAAAATGGCACCAAAACCACGAAAATGGTCAAATAATGTGACACAATTACAAATTATTTTTACCATGACCCCGAATGATTGCACCAAATTTTATTACTGATTGTACAAGTATATATGGTTGCTTTTAATAATAAAATATAATAATTGAAATAAAATTGTAGGATGTTGGCGTAAAATGGCACCAAAACTACGAAAATGGTCAAATAATGCGACACATTTACAAATTATTTTTACCATGACCTTGATTGATTGCACCAAATTTTATTACTGATTATACTTGTATAAATGATTGCTTTTAATTTAAAAAAAAATATATAAATATATGCTGCGGGGTGGGGACCGCGTCATGTTGCATATTTTTTTTTATGCAACAGAACCCTGCATTACAGCCCAAAAGCATTTTTCAAATTACACATTTATCAATTCAGTTTCTTTAAACAAAATTATAGAGATTGGTTGAAATTCATTAATTAATTCAAATAATTTTTTGAGATTGTAATTTTGTTTAATGCTTTTGAGCTGCCCTCTGCATTATGTGCTTCTGCGGGATATTTACGAATATTTACATTTTCTTTGCTGTTATATCATATCATTATTTCATCATCGAGTGGTGATGTTGCAGCATCTGAAACATAACTAAAGTATCTTTGATTAAAATATACTATTTGTAAAAATCTAATGAAATAAAGTGTTTTTATAAGTATACACAGTTAAATTATTGTTTTCTTAATACAGTCTGTAAGAATGAATTATTATTGTATTCCGTGATACTTCGGACCATGACCAACAGGCGGCTGGTAGCCCTGCTGAACACAGGGCCGTCGATGCTCTGTCCCTGCATGGTGCATAGCCCCAAGAGCACGGAGTCTTAACAGACCATGTGAATTAATCCCTTTTCAAAAAATTTGGGATTATAATTTGTTCTAACTATCAAACCTAAATAAAGATATAACATGTGTTTGTAAAAGTAAGTATGTACAACACCGGGGACTTTTAATGAGGCAGACCCCCTATCGTACTGCCAAGCACCTGATATGAAACTAAACCATACCTACCAATAGGCTATCATGAATTGCTGGTTTCTTTTATTGAACCAGCCAAAGCTGTAGCATTAGTCATGAAATAAATAGGAAATTATTAAGAAATCAAATGATAAGCCCAAGGCACTTAAATTGTTTTCAAAACTTCATAAGATAGTTTACATTCCATACACTCGTAATGAACCCATCTCCCACATTTGTTGCATTGGCACCACTGATTTCGACGAGCATCATAACCTTTTCCACAAGCAATGCAAATATTTTCTACATTCAAGGATTTTCTTAAACTTTTTTCTTGTAGGTACTTGCGAAAATCTATACTTTTTTTTATTGGGAGGAGGTGAAAATGCATTTACGCACACTGAGGTGCTCAATAGCCACTCAGTAGTGCCGGACTCCCGCGGGCTCATTGTCCCCGGACTACCGGCTAAAAAACCCCCTCGTCTCCTAGGACACTAGCCTGGAACTGTTTCGCACATTACTTCGGGCTAGGCCTTTTATACTACGCCCCTAGGGCTTTCCTTCTGGTTTCCTCAGAAAACTAAGGCCGATCGAGGTCGACCTTCTTATCCCGAAGTATGGCTTCAACGAACTGCTTTACACAGTTCCAGTTTCCTTCCCCCTGTATCATAGCTCCAACGATGTTGTCGGGAGTAATGTCGACGCCGATCTCGGAGATCAAGGAGGCTCGGCGGACATGCCACCTGTCGCAGAAGAAGAAGGTATGCTCAGCCGTGTCTGCAATGCCTGGACAGTACATACAGTCTGAGCTGGCAGCCCTCCCCATTCTGTGCAAAAAGGCCCGAAAGTACCCGTGACCCGAAAAAAATTGAGTCAAGTAGTACCCAACCTCACCATGCTCCCGTTCCACCCATGGTCGGATGCTAGGAATGAGCCTGGCGGTCCAACGTCCCCGAGACTCGGCTTCCCATTCACGCTGCCAGCGGTCGAAACTGCGGTTGCGTTCTTCTCTGGCAGCAGTCTCTCTATCTACTTCAGGTCTCCTGCGGTAGATCGCCTGTCGCTCCCTCGCGAGATGAAAGACGGGGATGACACTGGCAATCACCATGACTGCAGGCTCGGAAACCGTGCGGTAAGCGGAAGCAACTCGCAAGGCACCTCGACGCTGAACACGGGAGAGCCTGTCACGGAAGACACGCCTCTCCAGCACGTGGGCCCAGATTTCAGCGCCGTACAAGAGTACTGATTGGACGGCAGACATCAGTAGGTGGCGTTTGCAGGAGCGGGGGCCGCCGACGTTTGGCATAAGCCTACTAAGGGCAACAACTCCCTTAGCGGCTTTGTCAACAGTTCGCTTTATCTGCTCGCCGAAAGACATTTTGCTGTCAATCATAACACCAAGGTATTTGGCATACGGCTTGGTCTCCAATTGGGCATGGCCTACTTGCAAAGGAAGGACGGTGGGAATTCTTTTCTTGGTTAGGATCACGATCTCTGTTTTTTCAACCGCCAACGATAAGCCGTGGTCCCGCATCCACTCGTTGACACGGAGCATCACTATACCAAGTTTAAGCTCTGCTTCTTCAACGGTTCTGCCTGCAACCAGAGCAGCGACGTCGTCGGCGTAGCCAACGAGGCGGGTCTCGTCTGGCATTTCGAGTCTAAGCAGACTGTCGTAAGACACGTTCCAGAGATCAGGTCCAAGGATCGATCCCTGTGCAGCCCCAGAAGTGACAGAGATCCGACGCTGACCTTCGCTGGTGTCAAAGAGCAGGACGCGGTCTGAAAGGTAGGACTCAATCATTCGCAATATGTAAGGAGGGACGCGGAATGTGTGCTCGAGCGCCTGTAGCATGTCACTCCACCTGGCGGAGTTGAACGCATTCTTCACGTCCAGAGTGACGAGGAGAACTAAGCGGCGCGACCAATGACTGTGGTTCTCCGCACTCCGCACTGCCCCAACTACCTCTTGGATGGCGTCAATGGTCGAGTGACCAGAACGAAAACCATGCTGCTGCGGGGACAAATCACCCGCAGAGACGATAGCCTCGGTCAGTCTGACACGAATTAACTTCTCCATCACTTTGCCAACAGTGTCAAGCATACACAGTGGGCGGTAAGAGGAGGGGGTTCCCGGTGCACTCTTCGCCTTGGGGATCAGGACAAGGCGAGCCACCTTCCACGCCGTCGGGAAAACGCCGTCCGCCAAGCAGGAGTTGAACATATCCAACATAAGCTTTGGATTGTACTCAACGACGAGCTTGAGGATTTCCGCAGGAATGCCATCAGGACCGGGTGCTCTTCGATTTCTGAGGGATCGGACAGCGGAGGTAAGTTCCTCTTCGCGAAAGGGTGGGAACGTGCCAAGATTCCTAAATTCTCTAGTTGGTCGCACTGGGTGCTTTGGAAACAACGAGTCAACGACAGCAGCCATGGCAGTAGGATCCATGACCACAGGTGGTGAACGAGTCCCTCGGCAGAGCTTTTGGGTTACTATCTTGTAACCCGTCCCCCACAGGGGGTTGTTGTCGACGTCCTGACACAGTTGCTTCCAGCACCTGACCTTACTCCGGTTGATTGCACCACGAAGATCTCGCCTGGCAGCTTTGTGCTCTGCCGATCTGGCATTGGCTTCAGGCCGGTTTCTGGCACGCTGCGCTGCTCGTCGGAGGCTAAGGCATCTTCGCCGGAGTTCCGCAATCTCGGGTGTCCACCAGTAAACTGGCTTCTTCCCACGACGGGCAGAAATCCTGGGCATGGAACAGTCGCACGCCAATGAAATGAGTCGCATTGTCGACGTGGCACGGAATTCGGCACTTCCGATGTCCCCAACAGTTTGATCCCCGATACATCCCCGAAAGGTGTCTCGGCAAAGACGACCGAGGTTCCAACGTCGAGGCGGGTTGGCCGAGTTGGCATATGGACGCCTACGCTCGGGAAGCACCCCGAAGACAATTGCCTGGTGATCACTTGCAGAGTAGTCCTCGGAGACACGCCAGTCAGAAATCCGATTGGCTAGGCCTTCAGATGCCAGTGAGATGTCAGGGATGGTCTCTCCATATCCAGGGCGACGGAAAGTGGAGACATTGCCCACGTTCAGAACATGAAGACCCAGCCTGGCTGCCATCTCTAAAACATATCGTCCCCTTGTGTTTGTCGGTAATGTCGGCTGTAATATCAACAATACGGTTACTTTTACTCAGTTCTTCAACGTAATAAACGACGTATACTCCACAGCTATGTCGATCTTTTTGTAAAGGGTATTTCACATCTATGTAACTTAGTTCATCTACGTTTATTGTCTCTTTAGTAGTTAGTTTGTTTCTAATTCTAAGAAATTCCTTAATCTTTTCACATTTTGTTCTATTTCTTGTCTTGTTATTGTCCATTGGGTCCATATGAGTGATTTTCTTGTTTTTAAAGTCTATAACGTACAAAGAAAAATGGCGAGTTGTGTTGTATGGTATGAACACCATGCTTAATCTCTTAAAATCAGTCATTATTGGTTTGAAAACCGCTGTATATTTTGGTCTCCCTTCTTGAAGTACAAATGTGGCCTCTCCCACTGAGAAACAAAACTGCCCATCCTTGACAAACAAAGCGTTGCAATAATCTACTATCGTGGATGTTAACCAGTTGGTGCCTGATAGGGATGCGAAATCAATTTGGTATATTCGTTCTAAAAACTTTCCCATGTTTTTGTTTTTTATATGTCCTACAAACATTTTTTCGACAACTTCCTTACTTCTTAAATCCAATTTGTTTGTGTCTGGTAGATAGTGTTGTACCGAATCAATCAAGCCGTTACTCATTGTAGTTTTCAAAAGTCCTGTTTCCGGATTTCTTAATGTTTCCAAGCAGTTTTTCCGAAATTCACTAATATCTGTTTCTTCTATAGTTGCTTTACATATCAATCCATTTTCAACAATTTTCAACATGTAATAGAGTACAAATACTCCACAATTGTAGTCATCCCTTTGTTTAGGATACGATATTGAATCAGATTCGTCAGTCTAATTTGTCAGATCAATTTTCTTATCGGTTTTCGTTATAGAATTAATACTCTCGAACAGTTTCAAAATTTTTTGTAGGACATTCACATTCGTAACAATTTTGTTTTGCAAAGAATCGAAATGGTAAACTTTTTTCTCTTCTAGATTTGCTGCAATCAGACACCAATGGGAATCAATCATGGACGTTGAATATGGCATTAGATAATACGTGCTGTTTACTAACTTCTCAACTTCAATGAAACTCGTGTCATAAATTTTATCTCCTTTCACTATTCTCGTTCCAATATCAAAAGTCACATAAGTGTATTTAAAGTTAGCACGTGTTGGCAGCATGTTTTCAGCTACGGCGTCCATTACCGCTCCTGTTACCCAGTTGCATTCTCTTAGCGATTCATAATCTTCTAACTGCAGTTCCAGTCGTAGTGGTCCATAGTGCCTAATTTTAAATTCTGTTGTTTTTTCTCCTGCTTTTTTGCATGCCTTAGAACCTGCCTTAGAATCTTCGATGTTAGTATCGTGTTTTGTAGTTTCAGTATCTGTACACAAAATCATTATTTCCTTGCTTTCTACATTCTTTTCATCGATTACTGCATTATTGATAACATTCGTGGTTTTGGTGCCATTTTACGCCAACATCCTACACTTTTATTTTAATTATTATATTTTATTATTAAAAGCAACCATATATACTTGTACAATCAGTAATAAAATTTGGTGCAATCATTAGGGGTCATGGTTAGAAAAAATCTTAAATGTATAACATTTAATTTAACTATTTTCGTGACTTTGTTGCCATTTTACGCCAACATCCTACATTTTTATTTCAATTATTATATTTTATTATTAAAAGCAATCATATATACTTGTACAATCTTTAATAAAATTTGGTGCAATCATTCGGGGTAATGGTAAAAATAATTTGTGAATGTGTCACATTATTTGACCATTTTCGTGGTTTTGGTGCCATTTTACGCCAACATCCTACACTTTTATTTCAATTATTATATTTTATTATTAAAAACAACCATATATACTTGTACAATCAGTAATAAAATTTGGTGCAATCATTCGGGGTCATGGTTAGAAAAAATCTTAAATGTATAACATTTAATTTAACTATTTTCGTGACTTTGTTGCCATTTTACGACAACATCCTACACTTTTATTTCAATTATTATATTTTATTATTAAAAGCAATCATCTATACTAGTACAATCAATAATAAAATTTGGTGCAATCATTCGGGGTAATGGTAAAAATAATTTGTGAATGTGTCACATTATTTGACCATTTTCGTGGTTTCGGTGCCATTTTACGCCAACATCCTACACTTTTATTTCAATTATTATATTTTATTATTAAAAGCAATCATCTATACTAGTACAATCAATAATAAAATTTGGTGCAATCATTCGGGGTAATGGTAAAAATAATTTGTGAATGTGTCACATTATTTGACCATTTTCATGGTTTCGGTGCCATTTTACGCCAACATCCTACACTTTTATTTCAATTATTATATTTTATTATTAAAAGCAACCATATATACTTGTACAATCAGTAATAAAATTTGGTGCAATCATTCGGGGTCATGGTTAGAAAAAATCTTAAATGTATAACATTTAATTTAACTATTTCCGTGACTTTGTTGCCATTTTACGCCAACATCCTACACTTTTATTTCAATTATTATATTTTATTATTAAAAGCAATCATCTATACTAGTACAATCAATAATAAAATTTGGTGCAATCATTCGGGGTAATGGTAAAAATAATTTGTGAATGTGTCACATTATTCGACCATTTTCGTGGTTTTGGTGCCATTTTACGCCAACATCCTACACTTTTATTTCAATTATTATATTTTATTATTAAAAGCAACCATATATACTTGTTCAATCAGTAATAAAATTTGGTGCAATCATTCGGGGTCATGGTTAGAAAAAATTTTAAATGTATAACATTATTTAACCATTTTCGTGACTTTGTTGCCATTTTACGCCAACATCCTACACTTTTATTTCAATTATTATATTTTATTATTAAAAGCAATCATATATACTAGTACAATCAGTAATAAAATTTGGTGCAATCAATCAAGGTCATGGTACGAAGAATTTGTGAATTTGTCACATTATTTGACCATTTTCGTGACTTTGTTGCCATTTTACGCCAACATCCTACACTTTTATTTCAATTATAATATTTTATTATTAAAAGCAATCATATATACTTTTACAATCAGTAATAAAATATGGTGCAATCAATCAAGGTCATGGTACGAAGAATTTGTGAATTTGTCACATTATTTGACCGTTTACGTGGTTTTCGACGCCATTTTCGCCAACATCCTGCACTTTAATTTCAATTATCATATTTTTTTATTAAAATTAATCATCTATACTAGTATAATCAGTAATAAAATTTGGTGCAATCAATCGGGGTCATGATAAGAAAAATAGTAATCTTGTTAAATTATTTTACCATTTTTCTGGTTTCAGCGCCCTTTTCGCTAAGGTCCTACTCTTTTTTTCAATTTTCATACCTTATTAAGAGCAATCATGTTTCTTTATATAATCAATAATAAAATTTGGTTCAGTTTAAATAGGTCCAAGGTAAATACATATTTCTTATTGATCACATTATTGCGTAGTTTTTACCACCAGTCAAGATTACTTATATTTATGTTTTTATATTATTTTATTAATACATTTTAATAATTACAAAGTAATTCTTATAATTATATAGGTTATAACCCTTAAAGCTTAGAGTTTTAGAAAATATAAAGTACGGGAATCGGAGGTCTACTTGTGCAAAGCACTGACTACTTCGTAGGGGTAAACTCAAATGTCTGGTGGAGGGGGAAACTTTGGAGGGATGACAGCTGGTGATAGCTATCTTCACGGCCGTCAGACTTCGTTCGTTTCCGCGTTTCGTTGTTTCGTTCCGTTGTCTTGTCGCCGTCGGTGCGTCGCACGTGTATAGTCAATGGTCGCACTGAGCTATAGCATAGATAAAACATACTCCCTTAGTAGATTTCTCATCCTTATGGAACAGCTGAAGACAATTTTATTGTTAGTTCTGTACGGTTTATGTAGAGGTCGTGTTTTGTTTACAATTTGTTTCCCGTTATTACAGCCATTTAAAACCTCTTTTAACCAAATAAAACGATCTAACCATAAACAATAACTTGTCCCCTAGTTATATAACCAAACAGTAAAGCACAAATCAAGAAATTAATCCTAAAATAATAGAAACAAAGTTTCGTCGACCCTGTTGTTATGTGTAAGAAAGCTTATAATAAGGTGATTATTAATGTAAATAAGTATCCACAAAAAATATTTTTTAAAAAAATTCAGTGACTGGCTCTTAAGAAATCCTTTTTACAGTATTGAAGAGTTCCTAGAACAACCTGTGATAAGTCTGTAACTTTGTATCCAAATCTGTTAATTATTTCTATATAGTCTATTTTTGTTTTCTTCAACGGGTCGCCGGATTTCTAGTACAACATGGCTATTTAAAGATTTGCTCAAACGGAGGTGCTGGTAACTTATTTGATGTCTACCACGAGTACTTGTCCTGTATTGTAGGGATGTACATCTTCATTCAGGACCATGACTGGTAGTTTTTTTAAAGAATAAATAACAAGTTCTAAAATATAAAGGTTAATAACAGTAAAAATCTTTAATTTAATAAAAATAGGCCTACAAAGTTCAAGATCAGCTGAACCATCAATAATTCTAACAGATTTTTTTTGTATTAACACTTCTTCAATTCTTGAACAATTGCCCCAGACAAGCAAGCAGTACTTAATTATTGATTGAAAAAAAGCAAAATAAGCCATCCGGATATATTCTGGAGTTACACAGTATTTCAAACGCCCCAACAAGAAAACAACTCTAGAAAGTCTAGTAGTAACACAATCAATATGAGTATTCCAAGTAAGCTGTTGGTCAACACATACGCCTAAAAACTTAGTACTGACAGCTGTTTCTATAGCTAAAGATTCATGGTCATAAGGCCTCAAAGAGAATACTATATTTTCAGTTTTATTTTTATTTAAGAGATAGCCATTAGCTCTAAACCAAGATAAAGCTTCTTCTATAGAGTTATTTACCAAATTACTTAAATGCAGCAAGTTACTGGAAGTGTTAACAAATTTCGTGTCATCAGCGTAAAGAAGGGTTCTACATTGCACATTATGAGGTAAATCATTAATACTAATTAAAAATAACAGAGAGCCCAAAACTGATCCTTGGGGAACACCATATTTCAAATAAACCTCTTGAGACTGAACACCATCAATATACACAACTTGTCTCCTATCCTTTAGATAAGATTCGAAAAGTTGCAAGGCAACCCCCTGGATGCCATAGAAGTGCAATTTTGAAAGAAGGTCTGAGGGATCAACACAATCGAAGGCTTTACTCAAGTCACAGAAGGTAACTTGAGCATAGGACCTCGCCTCAAAAGCCTGCAAGATTTGGGAAATGAGATCGTCCATGGCATCCTGGGTAGCCCTGCCCCTTCTAAATCCAAACTGAGAACCGTACAAAATTTAATTTTCCTCTAAAAACAAGATGACCTGATTGTAAACTATTATTTCTATAATTTTTGACAGCACAGGCACAAGAGACACAGGACGATAGCTTTCTGGCTTATCTTTAGGCCCCTTCTTATAAACAGGACAAACCCTAGAAATTTTAAGTTCATCTGGAAAGTGACCATCTAGTAAAATACTATTGATGTAAACTACAAAAGGGGTAACAATACTTGGAATTATTTGCTTCAAAAAATTATTTGACATGTTATAATAATCATTACTGCTCGAGTTACTGAGATGCTCTATTGCCTTTAGGACATCTTTATTTGTGACAGGTTTCCACTCAAACAATTTACCATTAGGCCTTTAGGCCAATTGGCAATGTTGCAAGTAGTGTTGTGTTGCTTAGCGCCAGACGCAGACGTCCCATAGGCCATACAGACACACAGGTGATTCGGTAGCTCATTAATTCGTTTATTATTCATTTAAGTTAAATTTATGAACTTAAATTTATTAAAAGATTGAAAATGAAACATAAAATTGAAAACTAAAACAATATAAATTGAAAAATCTATTTCTGTACATTTAAAGTGGAGTCAATGTTTTCATAGCCCAGTAACCAGGCTTTAAATAATACAAAAATACTACAACAGTATTAGCTGACTTGACTCCAAAGAAAACAGCTGTTACAACTTTGCAACGTTGCCACTTTGAAGGCCACGGCCCGGAGTTAAAGGTGGCCGTTCCTATGGTCTTCCACCGTGGTCTATAGCATAGATAAAACATACTCCCTTGTCAGGCTACTATGGTGGATAAGGCACGGTTTGTTTCGTGTTAAAATTATATTTTCGTCCAACGCTTTGATTTAACCATAAATACTAGAAAAGAACTACGTTATATTCTGCAATAAGTTTGGAATTTTAACCAAAACCTAAACTTATTGTTTTGTTGACAGATTAATTATTACCTAGTGTACCTGTTGCTCGAATTCGAGAAATAGCGATGTATTAAAGGCGTTATTTTAAAACGAATAACAGTCATAATTTCTGATGACTTGGAGTTTCTTTCTAAATATCTTGTAGTCTGAGAAGGGGATTGTGTACATCATCTACAGCAAAATATGAACACAAACTGATTAAAAAGTAATATTGGAGATATTGGCAATGAATAATGAAATTTATAACTAAATTTAAATTAACTGGGACCGGTGGCATCGTCCTGTCATCCAGCTACTAGGAGGTCACGAATTGTGGATATTTATACTGTGGATGCAATACTCCCTGGTGTGGATTAACGTCCGCACAAGTTAATACTACGACTATCCGCAGTACTATCCTGATAATTAGACCAATAGTATATACCAAGGCAAAGATGTGGTTCGGATTCCACTACAAACTGTAGGTCCCTTAGTAGCCATTAGCTGTATGGGATACTAATTAACAGCTGTGTCGAAGGAATATGTCGGCCTTAGTCACACTAAAAAGGCTACAAGATCGCGCCACCCATCCTACACTCATCTCCATTCTATTATATTCCCCAGAGGTTATGAGTTAATTATTTTAAGGCTTTCTTAATAAATGTAAGTTGTTTTTTAGCGAATTTCCCTTATAGGGAATAAGCTATTACCGTAGTACTCATGATAAGACCTGGACCTGGGACCGATTTTTTTCGTTTTGAGGTCCCTAGAGGCCAAAAACGCCATCCGTTCAAATTCATATATATATGTGTGTGTGTGTGTGTCCGTTAGCGCGATAACTTGAGCAAAAATGATCCGATTTTGATGAAATTTGGTGGAAACGTGTAAACCTACGTTAATTCGAACGAGTTCGCGAACGATCGGACCATGGGAACGGGGGTTTATGGGGGTTTTATGGGGTAAAAATGGGGTTTTCCCATTTTCTACAAAAAAAACATAAAATTTTGCAATTTCTTTCCAAACCATTTTGTAGAGCTTAAAAAACAAATAATTTAACATATTGAAGCGTTATTATGCGCCTAATGGTTACGGAGAAAATTCCAAAAAAATTTAAATT
Organism: Macrosteles quadrilineatus; assembly: GCF_028750875.1. Classification (NCBI taxonomy): domain Eukaryota; kingdom Metazoa; phylum Arthropoda; class Insecta; order Hemiptera; family Cicadellidae; genus Macrosteles; species Macrosteles quadrilineatus. The sequence goes on from NW_026542651.1 coordinate 490,611, forward strand.
TAAAATTTCCATGTTATTCTTATGGAGAACAAGTAAACTGTTGTAGTTAGCTTGTTTATAAACATATTTTGATCAAATTTGGAAAATGTTTTTATTTCTTACTAACTAGGCTATTAACATAAAAAACCGTTTTACCCTTCCTGATGCAGAAAACCTAGGTACTTGTTAAAGTAATTCTATTTAACTAGGAAATAAGGGTCGCCGGAATTTTATCCCCCTGGAATTTTACCCCCTGGGCAAAGCTGACGTCACTATGACGTAGTAACCTGAGTGGTCAAAAGTTTGTTCGCGGTCGGAATTTTACCCTCGCGGATTTGGAAGTCTAATGAAAATAGTCAGAGCGTGATTAATTAGATTAGCGATAAAAACCGGAATTTTACCCCCTGTCCATATAACTAGCGTTTAGGCAACTGAAGATGTACGGGCCCGATTTTTACCCCCCGGAATTTTACCCCCTGGCTGATTTTAGAAATTGTGTGATTGATTGTTTTTTTTTTCTGTTTTTAATTAATTGTAAACATTTCATTATTTAGTAGCCTATCTTTATTTATTTATTTTGTAATCTCAACTAAGTAAACAGAATTCGCTGTTTTATTTTGATCATATTAACCAACAGTTGGCTTCAAAGATCGAATCCTGACACTCGAATCTCAAAATTAATATTAAACCCCTGTTCGATTAGTTAATGTTACATATAAATTAAGATAGGCTACTTAATAATAAAATGTTTACCATTAAATTAAAACTGAATGACGATAATAAATCATTCTCACTACAGTAATTTATATCTGGCCAGGGGGTAAAATTCCAGGGGTAAAAATCCGGGGGGTAAAATTCCGGGGGTAAAAATCCGGGCCGTACATTCTAGGTTTTTATAATTTGATGTGTTCTGATTAAACTCACAACCGTGAAAATATATGTTTAATTCCGCGTTTAATCCATCGAACTGATGTCGCGAAACTCAAAAGTTTGCGGCCGGAATTTTACCCCCTGGTTTGTGACGTCACGTTTGCCCAGGGGGTAAAATTCCAGGGGGATAAAAATCCGCTACCCCGGAAATAAATGTTATATTTTTAAGTAGGTAGACATTTTAGTGTTAATCTAATCAGGCAAATGGAAATTCGCTTAGTCTGTAGGTTTGCTGCGGCGGGGGTATTTTGAAACTTTATTTCATTTACAATCTGTTCAAGTTGAACAATAAGCAAATGATATAAATAATAATACAACATTAACTTGAAGAACATGAGCTAGTGATTGACCACTGTCAACACTAGCTAACAAGGAGAATTTTGATAACACTTAGTCAAATCTGAATGGGGGGTCCAATATTGTATGTCACTTCAGTCTGTAAATAATGGTGTCGTGATTGTCCAATAATTTAAGTGCAAGATGATTTGAATGATTTTCAAATTTTACAATGTATTTTTCACTATATTTTGTAATTTCATCTTTAACTGTTCGAATTTTAAGATCATTATGAAGTGTTCTGTTGGTAACAAACCAAGGTGCGTTCACAATTTTACGTAATAATTTTGATTGGTATCGTTGAATAATTTCAGCGTTTGAGGTACTTGCTGATCCCCAAAGCTGAATCCCATAAGTCCAAATTGGTTTTAGAACTGTTTTGTACAGTAACAGTAAAAGTATAGTAAGTTGTGATTACAGTAAACAGCTTTAGAAATTTGAAGTTCATGATGGGATGATAAAATCAACTTAAATACTGTAAGTTAGGCCTAGTGATTACTATAGCTTACATAAAAACACGTCATGACTTAAAATCAGCTCAAAAGTAAAAAGTTGCAGCTTCAACTGTTAAATTTAAGCTATTATCTAACCTGATCCAAGAAAGAAATACAGTGAAGCTATACCTATTACTTAGTCAATGCTATTACACAAGACAAGCAGTTACCCCAGGAACTGTGCCTATGCCATCTGCGCATGTACAAGCTGGAGGTACCCGTGGGCCATGGGTACACAATTCGTGGTACACAATGTCGAGTCGCATTCTCTACTATTCTATGATTACATCTACGTTGTTATCTCGTAACCATCATAGCAACCGAACCCATAAGGGTTAAACATTGAACATTTTATGTCGGTCTTAAAGTGTACAGGCATTAACAAATTTAAACTTTTTTGTTCAATAACATGAACAATGTTACTAATATAGGTTTAAATTACCTGTTTTCTGTCAAAACGATCAGTTTAGTAGTATGATGACTACAGCTGTTTCGTGCTTAAAAATAGCACATCTTCAGGTCCAGAATGTCTTGCTAATCCCTCATGTAGAGTTCGTCAAAAATGTAAACAAATAAATAAACGGGACACACATACGGATATGACACACACGAAAATACATTTAATAAACTGGTCGACCAGACACTGATTCACGAGACTCGGCGCCGGTGGAAGGTAAGTCGCGACTTACCTTCCACCGGCGCCGTGTCTCGTGAATCAGTGTCTGGTCGACCAGTTTATTAAATGTATTTTCGTGTGTGTCATATCCGTATGTGTGTCCCGTTTATTTATTTGTTTACATTTTTGACGAACTCTACATGAGGGATTAGCAAGACATTCTGGACCTGAAGATGTGCTATTTTTAAGCACGAAACAGCTGTAGTCATCATACTACTAAACTGATCGTTTTGACAGAAAACAGGTAATTTAAACCTATATTAGTTTATTCAGACGATCTAGAGGCCATTCCATCATGAACAATGTTGGTTTGTAAAAATAACCCTGGAAAGTTTGGATTTAGAATGTTCAGCCATTATTGAGTTGATTGATTACATAGTTTGCATAAGATCCGATCTCAAAGAGCTTCGCTCGCTTGCTATCTCCGCTCAATTAAAAAACTGATATTATAAAGAAAATCACGGCCACCTTTAACTCCAGAGGCCGCGGCCTGGTAGAATTATGAACGTCGCAAATATGGTTGTTAATATGGTGCAATATATGGTTAATATGTGCAAATATGGTTGGAGTCCTATAATATATGATAAGAACTCAATTTAATAAAAAGCTTCACGACATTACTTGTATCCCAGCCCAAACTAAATACAGTGACGGCTGACGTGGCGTCTGCGTGGCGACTGTCACTGTCGACTTCTTCTTTTCTTCCGTCTTTGCGCAACACGTCAACGTCGAAACGTCAAGTCATGGTTTCATCTTTCATCATTTCATTTCATCATCTCATCTAGAGTAGAGTCTTGCCTAGGTTTTTTATGTGTCGAGATATCTTTCGTCTTAGTGTCCAGTCCACAGTTATTTACTCAGTTGAACACACACAATACAATATTACATTACTTAGGGAATCATAATATCGCTTATTGCCATTAATTTAACCAGACCAGAGTTTTAGCTCAGCCTTTCTTAGAGAAACAATCACACTGTCCATTACCCCAATGCCATCATATTTTACTTTCGTTGTTCGTTCTGTATTCATCTTGTAGGTCAGGTTTCGGTGGGTTCTTGTCAAGCCTAAGTGTTAATTAATCTTAATCTTAATTCAATTTAACGAGGATAGCCTAAGCTAACTTTCACACCTATGGACAGGGTCGTTTTGCATTGTGTTTCCTTAGTAAGTATAAAGGTTGATTTTACAGGCTGCAGAATAGTTTTGCATTGTGTTTCCCTAGTATAAGTTAAAGGTTTCTATTTTACAGGCTGCTAGAATACTCTTCAGGTAAACTTAAGTTAATTATAGCAATAAATATTGATCTCAAACTAAAATGTATTGGCCCCTAGGCTATTCAGTCCTGAGATTGTATGGTCACCATTTCATTAAAAGTAAGACAATAAGACATTTTATTGACCGTTAAGTAATTACAAAATACAATAGGTCTTGTCAATTTTAAAATACATAAGTTAGCTACATAAAATAATATAGTATTAAGTATTAGGGACGTTGCGATACCACTAATCATATGTAGGCTAATTGGTATTGATAATGTAACTTATTTTGGAACTGCAGTATCGATACCGATTGCATGGGAACTGTAGTATCGATACCAAAAGTAATGAATAAGTACAGTATTGAATTGATGATTTTAAAATTTTAAGCCAAAAAGTTCTTAAGATGATACTACCTACTTACTATTCTTATTCAATAACATTTCATGACTCTGATAGATCTTTGACCCTTGCATAGGCCTAGTTTATTTATTTCGCCCACCCGTAAGTTAACCCTTTTTTCATGTTCACAACAACTTACCCCTTTGAATACGGTATCTTGAAAAAATTTGCATTGCAATCAAGTTCTTTTCTAGGCTAGGCTTTAACCCTGAATCTGGCAATAAACTAGTCACTAGTTGTTTGGGCATCAATTTCATCAGACCTAGGCCCTAACTGCTAAGTTTGGACAGAAAACATCTCTGTATTAACTTATCTTAGATATTTATTTATGCCGAAATATTTTACACAGGAGATTCTAACCTTTATTTTTAAATATATGGTTTGTTTAACTTAGTTACCATGATCTAACAATATTTTGAAAGTTGAGAACAAAAACTTAGAATGACGCAACTGCGAGTTTAGCGCAGTGTGACGTAACATTCTTTCATTTTTTTTACATAGCCTAGGTAATAAATATGACTTTTTTCAAGTACTTAACAAACCATTTTCTAAAAGTTTTGTTTATCTGCACTTTCTAATAATAAAATCTCTTGTATTTTTCCCAAGCCTGTACTTAAAAAAAAAATGTAATTTAACAGGCCCATTTTAGTAAACAGTTCTACTCAATTTTGTTGGGATCTGTCAATGGTTTAAATTTGTTCCTTGGAATGTCCTGAAAAATAAAATATAGGCTTTAATAGTAAGTTATATACTTTTGTATGGTTGAATACAATCCATACAGCTCTACAGTAACCTATGTAGGCTTCATACGGTAAAAGCTTGCCTTGCAGTACAGAGATTTGTTAGTGCCGGATGCAGGGTTATTACTTAGCCTATCAAGCACATGAAAACAAATAGTCAAGGCTATGACAGTTTGTTTTGCGAGTGAAAAACCAGCTAGTGCATGTTTCCTACATAAGGTAAATATGTTTGTAAATGTAGAGTCACCTGGGCAGTTAGCACTTATGCTTTTTTAAATTGATTAAACACTTTGCACTAGGTCTAGTCAACTGAATCATGGGTGACTTCAAAGCTCAAATCAAAATAGGCTTATCAAACTAACCCTAAAACCTTAATATTACTAGTGTACATGTTGCTCGAAATCGAGCAATTGCAAAGTATTACAGGAGTTATTTCAAAACTAATAACAGTCATGGTTACAATAAGTTTAAAAGAGTCAACTCAAAGATTACCGGTGTGTAACTCGCAGACCATGTTTATCTTCGTTATTGATAAACCTAAAGCATTCCGGCCGGTTTTCTCCTTCTCAAAGTGCCTCGCTGTACAGGCGAAACACAGGTCATTGATAGAGGGCCAATTGAGAACGAAAAGTCGTTTTGAGGTAGTGTTAGGGCGCATTTGTAACCTAATAGTTGAGATTGTCCAGGGTCAGGTGCTGACTGTGATTAGTTAAGACTATTACGCGCCACTGTTCTGTAGCTGCGGTCGTTATCACGATTACGCCTCCTGTCTATGTTTCGTTGTCGCCGCGTCAAAAGCATTTAAAAGAAAAAAAAACAAAAAATAAAACAAATTATAGCTACACAAAATAACGATAAATGCACAAATTTCAGTTACAATCATGCTAACACGATCCGTCATAGTGACACAAAACAAAGATAAATCACAAATTAAAGATACAACCATACTAACACGATCCGTCGTGGGGGTTATGTTTACACAAACTCAAATAGTAAATAAATGTACTCAATTCGTTTCATTGTATTGAAAAATAAATAACAGCAATTAAATTATACAGCTGATCAAAATGTAAACAATTATGTTCTTCATAAGTATAACATGGGAACTTTCAAAGCCACTGGGGCAGAGCCTAAGCGATTTTTTCAAAAATGTAAGGCCAGTTTGCAAATCTACGCGACACGGTCTTTCCAATGAGACGTCAATGGATAAAATCGGTTAAGAAATGGCGGAGGAGTTCAACCGACAAAAGTTTCATGTAGCGTATTAATTATATAGATTGACCATATTTATTTCTATATCATTCAAACAAATATGGACTTCTTCATTGAGTCTATTTTGTTTGGTTGTGAACTGAATAAAGTTTGTTTCTTCTAAATTTACCAAAACAATTTTTTCTCTTTAAACTGTGTTATTATGGAGGCTAGGTTTAGAAAATAAGAGACTTCCAATGAATTTGTTATGTCAGCTGTGGAAATTGAACTCCACATCACCTTATAAGAATCACAATTGAGGCAATTCTTCTGCAATATCCCCAGAAAGCCCCTTCATATAGGCCTAGCACAAATTTTTTCAAACTTGTCGATCATGTAGGCCTAGGTAGGATTGGAACCACTTTTAAGGTTATGCCTATACCCTCACACCTAGCTGTTCTAGCATATAGGTATTTAATAATTTTTTTATGTGCAACACTATAAAACACTTTGGCAAAGTTTACATACCAGAAATTTTATTTTTTTTCCGATAAAAATTTGGATAGGGGCCTAGACCTACTTATTGTAATAAAAATTGTTAAGGTTTGCTTAATTAGTGTGGAAGAATCAAAATTAATAACTTTATTGTAATTTAAACATCTATATTGATTGAATAAAAAAAATAATACTTTAGGGAAAAAGGTAAATAAAAAATTGTAAAAATTATTAGATTTAAAATTTATTAAGTTTTTTAATTTTCAGGGGGAAGCCATTTCGACCCTATAGTGTGAAACGACCATCAGTCTTCTTCTTCAGGTGGATCTATGCTACTAGAGTTTCCATTATTGGTCATTGTTCTGTTTTCTGGATTTTTTTTTTCTACACCTATTCTGTTTTTTGTTTCCACTTCAAAAATAGGAAACTTCTTCTTTTATTTGAGAAATTTGGTTGCATTTGCTGGAGTGGCCTTCTTCCACATCATTTTGTTCCTTTGCCGTTTCCTCTTCTTTCATAAAACTTTTCCTTCTTAGTTTCTTCCATAAGATAAATAATTCTCTGGCAGATTCTTCACCATCCTATTCTTTATCTCCTTTGGCTCTGAACACCTCTTCTCTTTCTCCCAAAAGAGATTATTTAAAAAAAAAAATTAGGAATTTTCTTCTCCGTTGGTTTGGCACATGAAAATTTGTTTTGGGAGCCAAACTCACTCACTCTTGAATCATTGGAAATACACTTATAGTAATCAATGGCATCCATGTTAAATGGATTAAGGTCACATTTCCTGTATCAATTCTGTATTATTTTAGGGGTATCCTCTTCTGTCAGTACTATATGTTCAGGAAGAAAATGTGCTCCACAAGTGACACACATTTAACCCTTTTGCCGCCACATTTTTTAAGTGGTTGTATGCCAAAACCCCCAAGGCATTTTTTGGTCGAGCGCAATGTTTTGATTAACAAGCTCCTCCGCATAGATGAATGTATGCTCATACCCGGGATCTGAACCTTCTTCAACCGTATCCCAAATTATAGTCTCAGGAGGAGGCCTCTCTGGAGCTACATTTACCTCATTTTCAGTTATATCTACTTCTAAGACATTTTCTTTATTTATAGGTGACATAGGCCTATCATTTCCTACATTGTTACTAACAGAATAACTGTTTTTATTAGGCCTACCTCTAGGTCGCTTTGGAGGCAGAACAAAAGGCCTAGGTCTAGGCACTCCGCTGGAAGTACTTGGTAGGTTTAGGTAGTCTTCATCTGATGTGTAAATATCTGTAGAGGGAATATAGTCAGGGTCTTTGTCTGTATCGTCACCAATCAATGAAGCAAGAGATTCAGAATCTGAAGCAGGAGGTTCTGGGGATGATGGTTCAATTTTGTTGATGAAACTGTCATTCAATTCATCGTCGTTTACATCGATACCATCAGCCACCAAACAATCAAAAATTGTTTTTTCAATCACTGGTGATCCATTCGGAGGACGTTTACTCATTTTCAGATACAAAATCACCCGTAAAACATAATACAAATTGTAGAAATACAAGACATATAACCACAAACAGCACTTGTATGTATACAAACACAACTGATGCAATGCCAATTTTTCCAACAAAGACGTACAAAAAACGTAACTCAAAGTAAAGCAAAAGCTGTTTCTACATGTAGCCCCCGAGTCATGACAAATCGTCTCATAGGTTATATGTCCCATTTGGTCGATCAGCTGGCCAGTAAGCAAACATTTAGCAGACATCCGACATATCGGACTGTGGTGGGTCTCGAAATAGCGTCGCTGTGTAATTTATCGGACCGTGGCGGCAAAAGGGTTAAAGTCAAGTGCCTTCTTTATCCATCCATAGCAACAAAACAAGGAATTTTACTTTATCCTGTTTTAGAAAAGGAATTGCCCAGGAAAAAAACTATGTCCAAATCATCCACTTCATAAACCCCGTTTTTTCACCTTTAGGAGCTTCATTAACAAAATGGCGAGCAATTTTTACATATTTGGTACACAGCAAGGTAGCAACAGTTACAAGGCAAGCAATAATCTCTATCTCAGACCCATATTTAATAATATAAACATTTTTATATTATAATCAACAATCCACAACACCAAACCAATTTTAGGGTCTGTTCATAAAATAACCAGATTCAGCCATATTGTAGATGCGCATTATATCATCCAAAACATCAAATTAGTTCTCTTCCTTTAAATAAGTACTCTTCCAGTTATTTTACCCAGTTTCTTATTTTCTCTTCAGTAACAGGAGTTCTTCCTCTGTCCACAACTTCGCCATGGCGCCGTGTAAGATGTGGGTGTCTTTTGAGAAAACCTTGCAGCTATAGGACCCTAGGTTTATTATTATTAACCCTCCAAAAGTGTCAAGCCAAAACACCTTGGCATCATGCTGTTTTTTATTGATTTGCAGGATTCCATTAAAAACTACTTAGAGCCTATTTAAATGTGTGAAACTATATGTTGTTGTAGGCCTATACAATGTTGTTCACAAATTCATGGGCTACAATAATAGGTCTATAGGTGTAATTTGCAATTTTATCATAAAAAAAATCTAATTAAAACAAAATAAACGCTATCAGTAATCTGACACATACTTTCTCCCATAAGCTATTTTTATTTAAGGTAGGCGTTGCCTATGATATTTTATAGGGACAATCACAAAAGTCGCAAAAACTTTGAAACCGTAAATTTTACAGAAATGTTGGGTTGCACTATACTGTTTAGAACTATAATGACCATAACATACTAACTTTAATCAAAACCGGCACTTTGTCAAAAAGTTTAAAACTGTTCAATTATTCACTAGCAACACTAGTTGTAATCTAATTATTTACTTGTAGAAATAGAAAAAGGGTCTATGTACATCAGTAGGCCTACAGATAATTAGGCAGAAACATCACTTTTGTCACGTGTATGGGTTAGCCTCTTGTTCTCACGGTTAGGCCTGTAGAAATGCTACATTTTATGAGAGCATTCTCTGTGTATGCCTGCATACAGGGCACCAAAATCTCAACCTACTCACTTTTTGGTTTTCTTTGTGACCACAATTGATACTACATAACCTTTGTCTTTTACCGGAAAACTTTTCAAGACGGTGCCTCCACAATCACCTTGGGGTCCAGCTACAGGTAGAGGAACATCTTCATCAACATTATCCACATGTGCTTCTACAACTTGTACGTGAAATTTCCTTTGTGATAATGGTCTGACGGTATTATTCTGTTTGTACAACAGGTAGGCGTTCCATGGGCATATATCAATGAAATTGAAGAAAATCTTTTTACAATATTTTGAAGTCTGCCTATTACATGACATGTGGCAGCAAGCCTTATTACTGACATCGACACCTCCCATGTAATGATTATAATGATGAATCAACACTGGTTTTATTCCTCTCAATCCCTTTTTACTTATGATCATGTTGTCTTCAGCATGATACACAGTTGAGAGAACATATAATGGATTTCAACCTACTTTTTGTTTGAATCCAACTAACAATATCTCTCCCTTTCTGTAATAAAAACTCTGTCTTGGTCCAAGTGTGGCTTTCTTTACCGATTTACTCAGGTACTTGGATGTTTTATTAATCGTACCGGTGAGGAAAGTTTCCTGTTGAATTAAATGCTCAGCCATTGTAATCTTCGTGTAGAAATGATTTGTATAAATGTGATAGCCTTTGTCAAATAGCGCACACATTTCTACTGAGTTCTCAATAACCCTCTCTGTAAACAATTCCTCATCATAATTTGCATCCACAAGATAATCCCTCCCACTATATAACACAACTTGATAGGCTATCGCAAATTTCAAATTTGTTATGCCGTATTGCTCGTGTTTTTTTGTTCGGCACATCTGTTATTCATGCCTACAACACTACAACACCTCCATACAAAAGCTTTGAGAAGGTACAAAATGTCGTTTGAAACGGGCTTTAACGTGGTCTAGCAACCATCTAACTTTAACCCAAGGGTCATGGCCAGGCTCTCCTTTGGGTATTGGTTCAGCTGATGTCAAGTGGAAAAATCACGGGATCACATATATTGGCAGTAGACTGTTGTTCTAAGTAGCGAAGGGCAAGGTCAAGCGCTGCAGCTGCCTCATTGTGTGTCACTTTCACCTCTCCTCCCCCGCCCCCTGGCTCGTCATCACTACCCTCCCCCTCGTCTCCCTGAACATAATCTTGTGTCACTGCTGCTATGATGTCATCGTCAGTCAGAGTCTCTGCATTAGTACCGTGTCTGCCGCCATCCATTCATCCACGTCCTCTTCAACCACGTTTTCACAACCAGGAATGTTTTGAATCAATGGTAACAAGTTAACTGGGTAATTTTCGGTAGGGTTTTCTTCAAAATCTAACGATTTCCACAACTTTTTCCACAATTTTCTTATTGCTCCAGTTGTTACATTTTCCCAAGATTCAGCTGCCCAATACACAACATCCTTTACGTTTGTCTGTTTAATTTTTTGAACCAAGGGGATTGAACCATAAAATTGCTTCCATCTTGATTATCTACGTTATTTTGGCTAATCCGAACAATCAGCTAATCCGAATGGGGTTCGGTCCCAATTAGTTCGGATTAGCCAGACTGCACTGTACCAATTTCAATCAGGTCCTGTTGGGTTGTACTGGACTTGAGCACATTGAACGAAATACTACGTGATCGTCTACGCATAGACAATGGATGCCCCAGAGTGTGTAGTGATCGTCTACGCATAGACGATGGACGCTCGGAAGGAGTTCTACGCTAGTCCTCTGGAACAATGTTTTTTTAGTTAGAGTTCTTTTACTTAGGAGAAACCCTTTTTAGGCTTTGGGAACATACTATTTTCCCAAGGTTTCTTATTCATCTGTTAACACTGGTTTTGGCCCCATCCTCGGGCCTTACCCCTCTACTTATACTGGAGAGTATAAAAAGGAACTTTGAAGCGTCTGGTAGCTGCTCTGGATGAAGTTTCCTCTCAAACCGCTTGTAGAGCTGCAACCATGGTCTCCTCTGAGTACAACAACTTTATTGTTGTTCATTTGTGTGCCTCTGCCACAAAGTTAATAGGCATATTTCTTCAAACAATCTATATACTATATTCATTCTGAAATTGAATTGAGAAGGTGTTTTCAAAGCCTGGACTAGTCAGGCTAGGCCTTCTGTAAGTATTTGTGGGCGTGATCAATATATTTGATGAAAGCAAGTAATTGATTGACCTGTATTACCGAGAGTATTACTGAAATCTTAGGGCTTGTATAGAGAAAATATTAAACTCTATGATTGATTTAATAATTTTTTTAATATTTCTAACTGCCAATCATCCCTATTACTCTATATTAAAGAGTATTCATTGCAGATTATTTTTAATTTATAAAAACTATTTATTTAACTTTTCAACATAAAAAATGCTTACTTGGTACATTTTTAGGATGTAGGCTCATTATTAGGTGGTCTTTAGGAACTGAAGGAAAACTAATAAAAAAAATCTCACATCTCGTGTGCTAGTTTTTAATGAATAAAAACCCAAGGCTTTCTATATGAAGTGACCAACAACATCATCATTTTCACCAATTAACAAAAAAAAAACCTCAAACCCCAACTTACCCATTGTTTTACCTTGAAATAAGTTAATATTAATAATTGATCAATTAATGGCATCTGATTAATTACTGGTCACTCTGTCCAAGAACAACCAAAATTTCAAGAAAAGTTACATAAGCTCACGTAAAACCTTTTATTATTGAAAATAAACACATACAGCATCTTGAATCATTTAAAGTTCATGCCATTCAGCTTTTAACTTGCATAACATCGATCCTATTAGCAATAGCTGTAACTCCACAATAGTCAGTTTAACAGGTGACAAAAACTTGTTTCCAAGTAAATATGTCAATAAAAAATATTCATTGACAGAAGTATTTTTTTTATATATTGGGAATGATTTGAAAAGTATTGCCAACAAACATAAAGTTTTTAAAGGAAGTCACAAGTTTTTCTGTCTAGAATCTATTTTTTTTATTTTTATTTTTTTTTTTTTTTGGAGTTGCGCTGTTTTCTTACTTATTGTAATGACTAAAATTATTTATAAAAAAATAACAGTACAGTACTGTTATATAAAATAACAGTACAGTACTGTTATATAAAATACAGTACCATGTAAATGAGCATAACAAATCAATAGAACTTAACAGTAACTAAACAAGTCAAAGGAAATGTTTACAATATTATTTTTTCCCAGGCAAGTTATTAAAAAATGAGTGTCAGAGTGCAGGGATAGTTGATTTTAAGCTTTGCAGGTCTTTTTACTTCCTCTTTTGGATTTTGAATTTTCAGGTTTTGTAAGATGTCTGTGGACTTTGCAGCACTTATGGAACAATTAGATAGGTCCTGCCACTCCCTGTTGAATCTCAGTTTGTACTTAACTCCTTTTGAGGTATACTTCACAACCCATAGAGGTCATGAACCAATGGGTTACCTACATTTTTCCTGGTCTTAGTTTAAAAAAAGTAAGATCAATGTTATTCACAGAATGAGGTACTGAATTCCTCAACAAAATCCGCAAGGACATGACCGTTAAGTTCTTTACTTTTCTCTCTTTTTGGGAATGTACTGACATGACCTCCATCTGTGTTTGGCCTTTTCAAGACATTCCTGCACAATCGTTAGGTCATAAAGTTTTGCTAAGTTCAGTAACTCATATCCAAGTATTGAATTGTGGTTTTAATACCCACAACATCCATTGCTGTACATAATAAGCTGTTAAGGGTACAAAGGGGGAGCAGTTTAACAATGTAACCACAGAGAATTAAAGAAAACTCATCTTATTTTTTATGTCATAGCATAGTGTTAAGCTGTGCACAGTCTTCTCTTGGAGTGCAAACTAAAAAACATTTGATTCAGTGCAAATATTTCAATCAGTAGATTTGTCCTTTTCATTCTTTTGCTTAATCTTTTTTCTTCCTATGCTCATTATAATCATCTTCGGAAATGTTGCCTCTTAGGTGACCAACACAGACATCACACTCATTTTTTTTTTCATTTAACACAACAAACTTTGCTACAATCTTTTTCTCGAAGAAAAAAACAGTTTCCTATTTTGCATTGTAGGGGCCTTCAAACTCGTGGCTTGTTTGATGGCATTATGGTCTGCAACTGAAGAAAGCACGTGGGTGCGTTTGAGTACACTTTGTCATATTAGGAAAGAATTTTCTATCCTACGTAAATTGTAGTAGTTCACTCTCACATTTGAAAAAAACACCGTTGACGTCAGTAGCAATGATGGCATACTTCCAGAGGAGAATTAAGTACATTCATTCAACTAAAAAATACCTCCCAGAAACCATTAAAATCAACCATAGATATAATACTCATAATGAAAACATTTTTAGATTTCCAAGGCACCGTTTAACCCATAATGGAAAAAGTCCGCAATATGCTAGGCTAAGGCTGTACAATGTGCTGCCTACAAACTATAAACTGTTAAATGAAAATAATTTTAAAGATAAAATAGTGTAACACTTAATTGACAGAGGCTTTTATTTAATTGCATATTTTCACAATACCCCTTTAGTTTAGAATAGTTTTTCATTCAATTTTGTTAATTCACATTATCTTCTTAATTACAATTTTTTTTTCTGATAATTTAACTCTGACAATTCACCTATTCTGTATGTACCAACACATGTACAGAATGTTATGTGCAAATAAAATATGTCTATGTCTATTCATTAGAATGTTTAAGCACAGATTGTGCAGCTCCCGAAAGCACTGCAATATCTAGGCCTTTTCTTGAGTAAGAAAAGCATTGAAAAGACTTACGGTCAGCATCATTAACATGTAAAGGACATATGCGAGCCCATCCACCTCATTCTTGGAGGATCCCCATGCTTATTTATCACTTTCACTCATCCATTATTTGCTCATGTAACGCAGGAAGTCAATCCACCCACCATCATTATACTTTGCCCAGATGCCGAACAAGACCATAAACGGTATCTTGAAACTACCGGAAACGCTAGATAGACCAATGGCGCGTCCCCTAGTGATGTTACGCTCCGTAGCAACAATGTCCACAAAATCGTGCCAGAGAGCCACAAAATTCACTCAATGACAATGGTTCTAACTTTCTTGCCTTTCTTGATGACCTCATCCTTGGCGACAGCTTGTATGGTAAACAACCAGGCACGCCGCCCCAGGCTAGTGCAGCCGAATTTACGGCGACCGTCGAATTGAGCATGGCCTTCTTCGTTCCAACACAAGCTCCGTGCAAGCTGTTCAGCGGAAGCAAGCCGGCAGACAATGTTGCCTGCACCTGCCTCAACTGGGCAACCTCAGAAAACTCGCCGGGGGACACCATTTCCTCCCCCAACTCCAATGCACAATTAACAAACAAATCAAAGAACAAATCGAAATCAAACTCCTTTTCCGGCTTCTCGACCAACACGGCAAACCCCTGGGCCTGCAAATCCAAATCCCGCTCTTCAGACGAATGATGATAACCCGCCAAATCAACATCACACAACTCCTCGTCCAGCAACTGTTGAACATCCGCGTCAGGCTTGCGCTGCTTCGACAACGCCGTGGGCCTTGTGTGCCTGAATCCCCCCAATCTGACGAGGGGCGTATTGCGCTGGATGATCAATTGCCAAACATGCGCTGACAAAGGAGTCGTCATATTGGATAGCACCCCTAGTTGTCCCTGATAGTGGTGGTGTGTCAGGGAGCGGTGTATACGGTATACCAGTTTGGCCAAGGCCCAATGGCACCTATGTGTACGCTCGAAACGAAATCCACCAAAATACTTCCTGCAGCGGTGCAACTTTCCTGTTTTTGTTAATATAAAGCCCCTGTCTTCAAGCTCTCGCACAATGTCACAATCGTTTTCTCCACTCTCTCATAAACGCCTTAATAATCTTCTACTTTTAGATGCATGCATTAACCCGATGCATTTCTGCCCCGAGTTTCAGAAAATTGTGCAAAACTTACCCAAAAGGCGCGCTGGGCGCTCTTAATCTACAGCATGACCTCGCAGACTAAACCCAAGTTGAAAAACAGAAACAACTTTGAATTTTTAACGTGACAAAAATGCGATTTAAAATGATGAAAAACTGTCTGCGAGGTTAACTTGTTCAGCGTCACGCAACCTATGACAATCCCGGCACAGGGGAGAAAACGTGACGCACAGAGTCATTGAGTGAAGCTTGAACAGCAACAAAGCTAACACATACTAACCTACTATACAAAACAATTTGACCGGTGATTATGAGTCGTGACATTCGCCGGTGGAAATTAGTCACGGCTCAGTAACTTCTATATTAAATATTAAATTTAGACAATTTATCAACATGAAAACTCTGGCTTAAAAACAAACATAGGAATGGTAACTTCTATATTAAATATTAATATGGTGGCCAACTTATCGTAGAGATAAAAGTTGTCACCTGCGTCCCAGATAGCAGACAAGAGGGCAGACTTAAACTTTTCCTTGCTCTGTTTGGCCTCCCATGATACAGTTTATTAAGCATCCTTTCAGGCGCCCTGAACGTTAGAACGTTCCAGGTTGCTCCAGACCTGTCTAAGCTGAAATGTTTTTTGAGGAACTCACAGCTTTGCGGCCCTGGGGCGCCCCCGTGTCCAAAACAGGGGCGAACTACATGTTTCGAGGTCGTGCCAAAGAGGTGGTCGATTGCCGCGTTAAACACGTATGCCCCGAATGAAAATCCAATTAAATCGTCTCCCATGACAAAATAAGCCTGTAACATTTCCAGCTCCATCTCCCCGATCCGTTCCCCAAAGCCGGGTTGATCACAGACTGCTTCACAGATGTTACAATCGCAGCCGTCAAGCCCAGCACCACCGTGGGACAGGAAATAGTCCACGACTCGCTTGGCCATGAGCCAGTGTCTCTCAGTATTACCATGTGCTGTAAAATATGATCCGGATGGCACTCTCCACTTAGCATAGTAAACAAGGTCGCCGTCAATCTGCACGGCAGGATTGCAGTAATCGGCCAAAGCACGGGTCAACAAACGTGTGTCACCTCGCACATCCACCTTCATTAACATGTAAAGGACATATGCGAGCCCATCCACCTCATTAGTGGAGGACTCCCATGCTGATTTATCACTTTCACTCATGCAT
The DNA here is from genome assembly GCF_028750875.1 of Macrosteles quadrilineatus. NCBI lineage: Eukaryota > Metazoa > Arthropoda > Insecta > Hemiptera > Cicadellidae > Macrosteles > Macrosteles quadrilineatus. The sequence continues at coordinate 507,259 of NW_026542651.1, forward strand.
TGTTTGTTCATGTAACGCAGGAAGTCATTCCACCCACCATCATTATACTTTACCCAGATGCCGAACAAGACTATAAACGGTATCTTGAAACTACCGGAAACGCTATATAGACCAATGGCGCGTCCCCTAGTGATGTTACGCTCCCTAGCAACATTGTCCACAAAATAGTGCCAGAGAGCCACAAAAATCGCCTGACTCTCAATGACAATGGTTCTAACTTTCTTGCCTTTCTTTATGACCTCATCCTTGGCGATGGGTTTGTATGGTAAACAACCAGGCACGCCGCCCCAGGCTAGTGCAGCCGAATTTACGGCGACCGTCGAATTGAGCATGGCCTTCTTCGTTCCAACACAAGCCCCGTGCAAGCTGTTCAGCGGAAGCAAGCCGGCAGACAATGTTGCCTGCACCTGCCTCAACTGGGCAACCTCAGAAAACTCGCCGGGGGACACCATTTCCTCCCCCAACTCCAATGCACAATTAACAAACAAATCAAAGAACAAATCGAAATCAAACTCCTTTTCCGGCTTCTCGACCAGCAACTGTTGAACGTCCGCGTCAGGCTTGCGCTGCTTCGACAACGCCGTGGGCCTTGTGTGCCTGAATCCCCCCAATCAGACGAGGGGCGCATTGCGCTGGATGATCAATTGCCGAACATGCGCTGACAAAGGAGTCGTCATATTGGATAGCACCCCCAGTTGTCCCTGATAGTGGTGGTGTGTCAGGGAGCGGTGTATACGGTATACCAGTTTGGCCAAGGCCCAATGGCACCTACGTGTACGCTCGAAACGAAATCCACCAAAATACTTCCTGCAGCGGTGGAACTTTTCTTTTTTTGTGAATATCAAGCCCCTGTCTTCAAGCTCTCGCACAATGTCACAATCATTTTCTCCACTCTCTCGTAAACGCCTTAATAATCTTCTACTTTTAGATGCATGCATTAACCCGATGCATTTCTGCCCCGAGTTTCAGAAAATTGTGCAAAACTTACCCAAAAGGCGCGCTGGGCGCTCTTAATCTACAGCATGACCTCGCAGACTAAACCCAAGTTGAAAAACAGAAACAACTTTGCATTTTTAACGTGAAATGCGATTTAAAATGATGAAAAACTGCCTGCGAGGTTAACTTGTTCAGCTTCACGCAACCTATGACAATCCCGGCACAGGGGAGAAAACGTGACTCACAGAGTCATTGAGTGAAGCTTGAACAGCAACAAAGCGAACACATACTAACCTACTATACAAAACAATTTGACCGGTGATTATGAGTCGTGACATTTGCCGGTGGAAATTAGTTACGGCTCAGTAACTTCTATATTAAATATTAATCAACATGAAAACTCTGGCTTAAAAACAAACATAGGAATGGTAACTTCTATATTAAATATTAATATGGTGGCCAACTTATCGTAGAGATAAAAGTTGTCACCTGCGTCCCAGATAGCAGACAAGAGGGCAGCCTTAAACTTTTCCTTGCTCTGTTTGGCCTCCCATGATACAGTTTATTAAGCATCCTTTCAGGCGCCCTGAATGTTAGAACGTTCCAGGTTGCTCCAGACCTGTCTAAGCTGAAATGTTTTTTGAGGAACTCACAGCTTTGCGGCCCTGGGGCGCCCCCGTGTCCAAAACAGGGGCGAACGACATGTTTCGAGGTCGTGCCAAAGAGGGGGTCGATTGCCGCGTTAAACACGTATGCCCCGAATGAAAATCCAATTAAATCGTCTCCCATGACAAAATAAGCCTGTAACATTTCCAGCTCCATCTCCCCGATCCGTTCCCCAAAGCCGGGTTGATCACAGACTGCTTCACAGATGTTACAATCGCAGCCGTCAAGCCCAGCACCACCGTGGGACAGGAAATAGTCCACGACTCGCTTGGCCATGAGCCAGTCTCTCTCAGTATTACCATGTGCTGTAAAATATGATCCGGATGGCACTCTCCACTTAGCATAGTAAACAAGGTCGCCGTCAATCTGCACGGCAGGATTGCAGTAATCGGCCAAAGCACGGGTCAACAAACGTGTGTCACCTCGCACATCCACCTTCATTAACATGTAAAGGACATATGCGAGCCCATCCACCTCATTAGTGGAGGACTCCCATGCTGATTTATCACTTTCACTAATGCATTGTTTGTTCATGTAACGCAGGAAGTCATTCCACCCACCATCATTATACTTTACCCAGATGCCGAACAAGACTATAAACGGTATCTTGAAACTACCGGAAACGCTATATAGACCAATGGCGCGTCCCCTAGTGATGTTACGCTCCCTAGCAACATTGTCCACAAAATAGTGCCAGAGAGCCACAAAAATCGCCTGACTCTCAATGACAATGGTTCTAACTTTCTTGCCTTTCTTTATGACCTCATCCTTGGCGACGGGTTTGTATGGTAAACAACCAGGCACGCCGCCCCAGGCTAGTGCAGCCGAATTTACGGCGACCGTCGAATTGAGCATGGCCTTCTTTGTTCCAACACAAGCTCCGTGCAAGCTGTTCAGCGAAAGCAAGCCGGCAGACGATGTTGCCTGCACCTACCTCAACTGGGCAACCTCAGAAAACTCGCCGGGGGATACCATTTCCTCCCCCATCTCCAATGCACAATTGACAAACAAATCAAAGAACAAATCGAAATCAAACTCCTTTTCCGGCTTCTCGACCAACACGGCAAACCCCTGGGCCTGCAAATCCAAATCCCACTCTTCAGACGAATGATGATAACCCGCCAAATCAACATCACACAACTCCTCGTCCAGCAACTGTTGAACGTCCGCGTCAGGCTTGCGCTGCTTCGACAACGCCGTGGGCCTTGTGTGCCTGAATCCCCCCAATCTGACGAGGGGCGTATTGCGCTGGATGATCAATTGCCAAACATGCGCTGACAAAGGAGTCGTCATATTGGATAGCACCCCTAGTTGTCCCTGATAGTGGTGGTGTGTCAGGGAGCGGTGTATACGGTATACCAGTTTGGCCAAGGCCCAATGGCACCTATGTGTACGCTCGAAACGAAATCCACCAAAATACTTCCTGCAGCGGTGCAACTTTCCTGTTTTTGTTAATATAAAGCCCCTGTCTTCAAGCTCTCGCACAATGTCACAATCGTTTTCTCCACTCTCTCATAAACGCCTTAATAATCTTCTACTTTTAGATGCATGCATTAACCCGATGCATTTCTGCCCCGAGTTTCAGAAAATTGTGCAAAACTTACCCAAAAGGCGCGCTGGGCGCTCTTAATCTACAGCATGACCTCGCAGACTAAACCCAAGTTGAAAAACAGAAACAACTTTGCATTTTTAACGTGACAAAAATGCGATTAAAATGATGAAAAACTGTCTGCGAGGTTAACTTGTTCAGCGTCACGCAACCTATGACAATCCCGGCACAGGGGAGAAAACGTGACGCACAGAGTCATTGAGTGAAGCTTGAACAGCAACAAAGCGAACACATACTAACCTACTATACAAAACAATTTGACCGGTGATTATGAGTCGTGACATTCGCCGGTGGAAATTAGTCACGGCTCAGTAACTTCTATATTAAATATTAAATTTAGACAATTTATCAACATGAAAACTCTGGCTTAAAAACAAACATAGGAATGGTAACTTCTATATTAAATATTAATATGGTGGCCAACTTATCGTAGAGATAAAAGTTGTCACCTGCGTCCCAGATAGCAGACAAGAGGGCAGCCTTAAACTTTTCCTTGCTCTGTTTGGCCTCCCATGATACAGTTTATTAAGCATCCTTACAGGCGCCCTGAATGTTAGAACGTTCCAGGTTGCTCCAGACCTGTCTAAGCTGAAATGTTTTTTGAGGAACTCACAGCTTTGCGGCCCTGGGGCGCCCCCGTGTCCAAAACAGGGGCGAACGACATGTTTCGAGGTCGTGCCAAAGAGGGGGTCGATTGCCGCGTTAAACACGTATGCCCCGAATGAAAATCCAATTAAATCGTCTCCCATGACAAAATAAGCCTGTAACATTTCCAGCTCCATCTCCCCGATCCGTTCCCCAAAGCCGGGTTGATCACAGACTGCTTCACAGATGTTACAATCGCAGCCGTCAAGCCCAGCACCACCGTGGGACAGGAAATAGTCCACGACTCGCTTGGCCATGAGCCAGTGTCTCTCAGTATTACCATGTGCTGTAAAATATGATCCGGATGGCACTCTCCACTTAGCATAGTAAACAAGGTCGCCGTCAATCTGCACGGCAGGATTGCAGTAATCGGCCAAAGCACGGGTCAACAAACGTGTGTCACCTCGCACATCCACCTTCATTAACATGTAAAGGACATATGCGAGCCCATCCACCTCATTAGTGGAGGACTCCCATGCTGATTTATCACTTTCACTAATGCATTGTTTGTTCATGTAACGCAGGAAGTCATTCCACCCACCATCATTATACTTTACCCAGATGCCGAACAAGACTATAAACGGTATCTTGAAACTACCGGAAACGCTATATAGACCAATGGTGCGTCCCCTAGTGATGTTACGCTCCCTAGCAACATTGTCCACAAAATAGTGCCAGAGAGCCACAAAAATCGCCTGACTCTCAATGACAATGGTTCTAACTTTCTTGCCTTTCTTTATGACCTCATCCTTGGCGACGGGTTTGTATGGTAAACAACCAGGCACGCCGCCCCAGGCTAGTGCAGCCGAATTTACGGCGACCGTCGAATTGAGCATGGCCTTCTTCGTTCCAACACAAGCTCCGTGCAAGCTGTTCAGCGAAAGCAAGCCGGCAGACGATGTTGCCTGCACCTACCTCAACTGGGCAACCTCAGAAAACTCGCCGGGGGATACCATTTCCTCCCCCATCTCCAATGCACAATTGACAAACAAATCAAAGAACAAATCGAAATCAAACTCCTTTTCCGGCTTCTCGACCAACACGGCAAACCCCTGGGCCTGCAAATCCAAATCCCACTCTTCAGACGAATGATGATAACCCGCCAAATCAACATCACACAACTCCTCGTCCAGCAACTGTTGAACGTCCGCGTCAGGCTTGCGCTGCTTCGACAACGCCGTGGGCCTTGTGTGCCTGAATCCCCCCAATCTGACGAGGGGCGTATTGCGCTGGATGATCAATTGCCAAACATGCGCTGACAAAGGAGTCGTCATATTGGATAGCACCCCTAGTTGTCCCTGATAGTGGTGGTGTGTCAGGGAGCGGTGTATACGGTATACCAGTTTGGCCAAGGCCCAATGGCACCTATGTGTACGCTCGAAACGAAATCCACCAAAATACTTCCTGCAGCGGTGCAACTTTCCTGTTTTTGTTAATATAAAGCCCCTGTCTTCAAGCTCTCGCACAATGTCACAATCGTTTTCTCCACTCTCTCATAAACGCCTTAATAATCTTCTACTTTTAGATGCATGCATTAACCCGATGCATTTCTGCCCCGAGTTTCAGAAAATTGTGCAAAACTTACCCAAAAGGCGCGCTGGGCGCTCTTAATCTACAGCATGACCTCGCAGACTAAACCCAAGTTGAAAAACAGAAACAACTTTGCATTTTTAACGTGACAAAAATGCGATTAAAATGATGAAAAACTGTCTGCGAGGTTAACTTGTTCAGCGTCACGCAACCTATGACAATCCCGGCACAGGGGAGAAAACGTGACGCACAGAGTCATTGAGTGAAGCTTGAACAGCAACAAAGCGAACACATACTAACCTACTATACAAAACAATTTGACCGGTGATTATGAGTCGTGACATTCGCCGGTGGAAATTAGTCACAGCTCAGTAACTTCTATATTAAATATTAAATTTAGACAATTTATCAACATGAAAACTCTGGCTTAAAAACAAACATAGGAATGGTAACTTCTATATTAAATATTAATATGGTGGCCAACTTATCGTAGAGATAAAAGTTGTCACCTGCGTTCCAGATAGCAGACAAGAGGGCAGCCTTAAACTTTTCCTTGCTCTGTTTGGCCTCCCATGATACAGTTTATTAAGCATCCTTTCAGGCGCCCTGAACGTTAGAACGTTCCAGGTTGCTCCAGACCTGTCTAAGCTGAAATGTTTTTTGAGGAACTCACAGCTTTGCGGCCCTGGGGCGCCCCCGTGTCCAAAACAGGGGCGAACGACATGTTTCGAGGTCGTGCCAAAGAGGTGGTCGATTGCCGCGTTAAACACGTATGCCCCGAATGAAAATCCAATTAAATCGTCTCCCATGACAAAATAAGCCTGTAACATTTCCAGCTCCATCTCCCCGATCCGTTCCCCAAAGCCGGGTTGATCACAGACTGCTTCACAGATGTTACAATCGCAGCCGTCAAGCCCAGCACCACCGTGGGACAGGAAATAGTCCACGACTCGCTTGGCCATGAGCCAGTGTCTCTCAGTATTACCATGTGCTGTAAAATATGATCCGGATGGCACTCTCCACTTAGCATAGTAAACAAGGTCGCCGTCAATCTGCACGGCAGGATTGCAGTAATCGGCCAAAGCACGGGTCAACAAACGTGTGTCACCTCGCACATCCACCTTCATTAACATGTAAAGGACATATGCGAGCCCATCCACCTCATTAGTAGAGGACTCCCATGCTGATTTATCACTTTCACTCATGCATTGTTTGTTCATGTAACGCAGGAAGTCATTCCACCCACCATCATTATACTTTACCCAGATGCCGAACAAGACTATAAACGGTATCTTGAAACTACCGGAAACGCTATATAGACCAATGGCGCGTCCCCTAGTGATGTTACGCTCCCTAGCAACATTGTCCACAAAATAGTGCCAGAGAGCCACAAAAATCGCCTGACTCTCAATGACAATGGTTCTAACTTTCTTGCCTTTCTTTATGACCTCATCCTTGGCGACGGGTTTGTATGGTAAACAACCAGGCACGCCGCCCCAGGCTAGTGCAGCCGAATTTACGGCGACCGTCGAATTGAGCATGGCCTTCTTCTTTCCAACACAAGCTCCGTGCAAGCTGTTCAGCGAAAGCAAGCCGGCAGACGATGTTGCCTGCACCTACCTCAACTGGGCAACCTCAGAAAACTCGCCGGGGGATACCATTTCCTCCCCCATCTCCAATGCACAATTGACAAACAAATCAAAGAACAAATCGAAATCAAACTCCTTTTCGGCTTCTCGACCAGCAACTGTTGAAAGTCCGCGTCAGGCTTGCGCTGCTTCGACAACGCCGTGGGCCTTGTGTGCCTGAATCCCCCCAATCAGACGAGGGGCGCATTGCGCTGGATGATCAATTGCCGAACATGCGCTGACAAAGGAGTCGTCATATTGGATAGCACCCCCAGTTGTCCCTGATAGTGGTGGTGTGTCAGGGAGCGGTGTATACGGTATACCAGTTTGGCCAAGGCCCAATGGCACCTACGTGTACGCTCGAAACGAAATCCACCAAAATACTTCCTGCAGCAGTGGAACTTTTCTTTTTTTGTGAATATCAAGCCCCTGTCTTCAAGCTCTCGCACAATGTCACAATCATTTTCTCCACTCTCTCGTAAACGCCTTAATAATCTTCTACTTTTAGATGCATGCATTAACCCGATGCATTTCTGCCCCGAGTTTCAGAAAATTGTGCAAAACTTACCCAAAAGGCGCGCTGGGCGCTCTTAATCTACAGCATGACCTCGCAGACTAAACCCAAGTTGAAAAACAGAAACAACTTTGCATTTTTAACGTGACAAAAATGCGATTTAAAATGATGAAAAACTGCCTGCGAGGTTAACTTGTTCAGCTTCACGCAACCTATGACAATCCCGGCACAGGGGAGAAAACGTGACTCACAGAGTCATTGAGTGAAGCTTGAACAGCAACAAAGCGAACACATACTAACCTACTATACAAAACAATTTGACCGGTGATTATGAGTCGTGACATTTGCCGGTGGAAATTAGTTACGGCTCAGTAACTTCTATATTAAATATTAATCAACATGAAAACTCTGGCTTAAAAACAAACATAGGAATGGTAACTTCTATATTAAATATTAATATGGTGGCCAACTTATCGTTGAGATAAAAGTTGTCACCTGCGTCCCAGATAGCAGACAAGAGGGCAGCCTTAAACTTTTCCTTGCTCTGTTTGGCCTCCCATGATACAGTTTATTAAGCATCCTTTCAGGCGCCCTGAACGTTAGAACGTTCCAGGTTGCTCCAGACCTGTCTAAGCTGAACCCCCCGACGCGCTAAGCTGAACTCACAGCTTTGCGGCCCTGGGGCGCCCCCGTGTCCAAAACAGGGGCGAACGACATGTTTCGAGGTCGTGCCAAAGAGGGGGTCGATTGCCGCGTTAAACACGTATGCCCCGAATGAAAATCCAATTAAATCGTCTCCCATGACAAAATAAGCCTGTAACATTTCCAGCTCCATCTCCCCGATCCGTTCCCCAAAGCCGGGTTGATCACAGACTGCTTCACAGATGTTACAATCGCAGCCGTCAAGCCCAGCACCACCGTGGGACAGGAAATAGTCCACGACTCGCTTGGCCATGAGCCAGTGTCTCTCAGTATTACCATGTGCTGTAAAATATGATCCGGATGGCACTCTCCACTTAGCATAGTAAACAAGGTCGCCGTCAATCTGCACGGCAGGATTGCAGTAATCGGCCAAAGCACGGGTCAACAAACGTGTGTCACCTCGCACATCCACCTTCATTAACATGTAAAGGACATATGCGAGCCCATCCACCTCATTAGTGGAGGACTCCCATGCTGATTTATCACTTTCACTCATGCATTGTTTGTTCATGTAACGCAGGAAGTCATTCCACCCACCATCATTATACTTTACCCAGATGCCGAACAAGACTATAAACGGTATCTTGAAACTACCGGAAACGCTATATAGACCAATGGCGCGTCCCCTAGTGATGTTACGCTCCCTAGCAACATTGTCCACAAAATAGTGCCAGAGAGCCACAAAAATCGCCTGACTCCCAATGACAATGGTTCTAACTTTCTTGCCTTTCTTTATGACCTCATCCTTGGCGACGGGTTTGTATGGTAAACAACCAGGCACGCCGCCCCAGGCTAGTGCAGCCGAATTTACGGCGACCGTCGAATTGAGCATGGCCTTCTTCGTTCCAACACAAGCTCCGTGCAAGCTGTTCAGCGGAAGCAAGCCGGCAGACAATGTTGCCTGCACCTGCCTCAACTGGGCAACCTCAGAAAACTCGCCGGGGGACACCATTTCCTCCCCCATTTCCAATGCACAATTGACAAACAAATCAAAGAACAAATCGAAATCAAACTCCTTTTCCGGCTTCTCGACCAACACGGCAAACCCCTGGGCCTGCAAATCCAAATCCCGTTCTTCAGAAGAATGATGATAACCCGCCAAATCAACATCACACAACTCCTCGTCCAGCAACTGTTGAACGTCCGCGTCAGGCTTGCGCTGCTTCGACAACGCCGTGGGCCTTGTGTGCCTGAATCCCCCCAATCTGACGAGGGGCGTATTGCGCTGGATGATCAATTGCCAAACATGCGCTGACAAAGGAGTCGTCATATTGGATAGCACCCCTAGTTGTCCCTGATAGTGGTGGTGTGTCAGGGAGCGGTGTATACGGTATACCAGTTTGGCCAAGGCCCAATGGCACCTATGTGTACGCTCGAAACGAAATCCACCAAAATACTTCCTGCAGCGGTGCAACTTTCCTGTTTTTGTGAATATGAAGCGCCTGTCTTCAAGCTCCACTCAGTACAGTATATGGCACTCTCCACTTACTGAAACTACTGTTCTCGTGGGAAAGATTTGAGACCGGTAATTATGTGTCTAAATCCAATTCTCTCCTAATTTTGAGTCAAATACTGTATAGAGTATGCATTTAAACGGTCCGTTTTAATGAGATTTTGGAGATGTCGGTTTAACCCGAAAAACCGTTTTTTGTTCTGGCCTCGGTCCCGAGGAGTCCGGATAAGAAGGAGTCTACTGTAGAAGGATCACCAGGCTGCTGCTCACAGAGTGGTGGTTCACAAAGGTTGGACAGTTGCTCAGAAAGGGTTGTCTTGTTTACACGCTTGATGAATGACGAGGTGTACATTATTCTATCAGCAAACCACGTTTGCGGTACACAAGTCAAACTAAAGCCACAAGCGATAAAGAGTTGATCACTGGGGATACGCGGAGTTTGGCGGGTTGGCTTGCTACGAGGCATACACATCCACAGAACTGACGGTGATTGGCAACCCACGGGGTATTTAAACGTTAGCCCCAAGACGGTGTCGTTAGCAACAGTCAAGGGGCAACGGCACATGTGCTACAGGCCGTGTGCTAAGGGCTGTGTATAAAATTTCAAAATTCAGTTTGGACTGTAAATAAGATATTATTGCAAATGTACACGCGGTGTGCACGTTACACATGAACAGGCAAGACAAGGCAAGGCTGCTTACTTGCCGTGGCTTCGCCAACCGTCCCCCATGCCTGCTGCGACAGCCCGGAGAGCCGGACTGAGGAGGGGGTAGAGCACTCTCACGTAGCTTAAAAAAATCTTCAATATAATCCTCTACCAGTACGTTTTGGAAAACAGTTCTTCTTACAGCAATCATAAAATGTTGATTTCACTTTCATAGCTTATGAAGGACTGTCCTCTTCAACCTTATGGGAGCGGCAAGATTAAGATTAATTAGCCAAGTTGCTTGAATTTGCCCTTATTTCAAACAGGCCACAAGGCAGGTTCTTTAGAGCTCTAGCTTTTACTGTTGCTAGACTGGATGGGTCCGCGTCTCTGTCCATCAACGATGTTTTAAGGTTTCCCTATTGGCTTTCACTCAATGAGAACGTTTGATATGAAGTGTCGACTTACTCGCACTTCACAATCTGTTCCCCCAGCTTGCCGTGCAGACTCAAACAAACCTCACATCTCAGTAGGTCTTCTTCATTTGGAAAGTCCAGATACAGAGCTGCGTCTATGGTGCCTCTGGGAGGGCATTCTAGGCTGTCGGGCAGAGTTAGAAAACTCCCTTCTGAGCTCTCCAGTACAACCTTTTCTTGACCTCACCCACTTGCATGATCTCGTTCTCCAGGTTTAAGACGGTTTCGTCTTCCAGTTTGTGCTTGTAGATCACGGCGTGTAGAAACCTAGATTTAGACTCTATGGTTTTCTCGATCGATTTGGATATTCTTGCCTTTAGCGTCGCAAACATTGAAGCAAACTCGTAACTGTCCGGAATTTGTGAGTTCACAATTTCACAGCTGGACAATTTGATAGTGTTAGTTAATTGTTTCCTGATTAATCTACTCAAATCAGGAGTATTACTGGCTGTCACAACCCGGCCCAGTGCTGTTGAGAAAGCACAACAGACCCAGCAAGTATGACTCACTTGTAGAAGAGGTAGAACTTATTCAAGCAAATCCAGGTTATGCTCATGTGAAACTCCCAAATGGACAAGAGAAGACAGTATCCATAAGAGATCTGGCCCCAGCACCTGGACAATCATCTTTAGAAACAGACTACCAATTGCCAGAAACATGTGGAAATGAACAAGTTATTCAAGAACCGGAGGTTTCATTTGATCAAGAACAAGTTGAAAATGATTCTAGTGGGACATTAAGTGACACGAATGTACCAGTTGAACATGCAAACAGTTCTTGCAAAGACTCAAGTTCAGTGCCTTCCAAAACGCATCCACAGCGTATACGGCAAAGACCTTACTATCTAAAAGACTACGTCTCGTTTTAGGGTGGGAAGAATGTGATAATATTTTTATACATATGAACTGTTATTATTCCTTACTGTATTTATGAATTTATTTATTGTCGAACGACAATCTTCCCCACAAAAAAAAAAAAAAAAAAAAAAACTGTTCTTTTCTTTTCTTTCGTCGAAGGGGGGGTGGTTGTGACGCATAGCGGCACGCTATATTTTTTTATAGTGTGTGCGGTTCGCGAAGCCGGGCTGCATGTTCATCTCGTTGCCTGTCGCGACTGCATCAATGCTCTATCCCCACTTTTCCTAGTCTTGACCTCCTTCTTCGAAAACTGGCATCTGGACATAGAACCTCTCGGAAAAGTTCCAGGACTTCTCTTCGATGTTTGGGATAAGTTGTAATAGTTAATATGTAGAAATTAAGTAGGGAAAATGTCTGGCTAAGTCAGGTAGCTAGCGGGGAGCCCTTCTGGCTCACCCGACTATGGAAATGTAGGAATTGACAACTTAGCCGAACCGTTCGAGACCTGAATACTAATCCACATGTTCCCAGAATGTAACTTAATAGTTTAAATCAATTCATACTTATTTCTCATTCAGTATTCAATTACATATTATTTCCCTCACTCAAATGTGCTATTGCGCTCATCCAAGTAGTGGCCACCAGATTGGCAGCTTGAGCTTAACATCTTTACTACTTCACCAGACGGCATGCCTAAATTTGCTTGGATTTCACCAAAGTCCATTCTGCTAAATACTGCCCCACATAAAGGCGTCAATATGACAACATTGACAACTGGCTGTACATAGGCAAAGCATTTATTTTCAGTGTTTTGGATAGGTTTTATCAGATTTTAGGTTTCTTATATGTAAATTTACTTATGCGTAACGTTAACCATTTAATATTTAGTAGGATACAGCCTGATTTATTATCGCTGGCTCTGTCTTCCTCTTAGAGCAGCTTGGAACCATCACTGTGGAGCAGCTCGTCTGATTCAGGAAACAGCATGCGAGAGCGGGTCTTGAAGATTCTCGTTGCAATCGTTCCATCTTCAGGATGTCCAAGACGAGCTTCCAAAACCAGGTTGTATTTGAGTGATCTTGAGATGTCCAGCTCTCTGTTGAGGATTGACTTCACAGTTTAAAGCGCTTTCACAAACAGCTCCAGATCGGCAAACAAACCAGATAGTATGTTTTTGCTGTGTTGAGGGCCTTTTTCAATTCCCATGTAAGGCGTGGATGTGAGGTGGGTGCAGGAGGACTGACTCTCTCTACTGGGGGCGGCGTTTGTATTGCAGGCAGTTGAGATGGCTTTTCTAGTCTTTTTAGCTTTTCAGCTATTTGACTAGAATGTGAAGACGGTTTTCTTTTTGAAGGCTTGCTAGATGCAACAGGACTAGAAGAATGTACATTGGAGGTCCTTCCACTGGCAATTCCAGCTCCCGTAGAGGGCGTCACTGCAGCACTACGAAGTTCTTTTTGTATGTGATCAGAGTCAACGTAGATGGGTGGAGCGTAGAAGTTGGCTAGAGTAAGGCAGACTGTCTGATGTTTGTCTCGAGCCTGAGTAGATAGGAAGAATGCCTCTTTGCAGACTTGACACAGGTACATTGCTGTTCCATGTGAGCAGACTGCAAGTGGGCTGGCGAACAGTGCCAGACATCTCCAAACAGCCTGCTTATATACTAGTTGGCCTCTCACTTACACAAGGTTGTACAGTGAAGGCACATACACAATGACATTAGTGAAGGGAACTGGTGAAAAGAAGATGGCAGTGGTCTTGTAGCTCATCAACAATCCTAAGTGGGGCAATTTTGTTTTCAGCGTTAATTTTACATTTACCGATACTGTTGGGTTATTTCTCTCAAAGTATTTAATTTGTTTTATATCCACTGGAAAGCTCAAGTTTTCAAAGTTGTACAAATGTATCAAGTTACTGAACGATTCTTCTGTTAAAATTGAATTTGAATGAACGTTGGGGACTTGTTTTGTCAAAACCGCATGGGCAAAACATTTGTTATCTGTGTTTTGGACATTTACTACAGCTTTACGTTTAGCAATTTGTAGTAATCTTTATACTGTATATGATATGATAAGCTGTCATTAATTATAAAACGATGTTTACTTTTTTCAATTTGCAGTTTGTAAACACATATTCAATATAAGAGTTTCTTCAAATGCGTGCTTCAAATTATTAACTCTAATTCAAAGTCACAACAATTGGCGACGAGTATGGGATGGATAGTTTGTTAGCTTGGAATTCCAAGACTTCTCCTGGAGTTAGTATGAGCTTGCACCAAGGGGCCAAATTTCCTACAGATTCATACTTATTCTGCGCTGCTTGAATGAAAGGCAAATATTTTGCCAGTTCATTCCAGCCCCAAAGGTCCGGATTTAGCACGGATATCCAACTCGAGATTATGTAGAAGTTGGATAATTCAGCAAATCTTAACAGGTTCACTGTGATCTCTAATCCCTTTGTTAGGAGATCATTCCCTTTTGAGAGTGCATACACATTTAGGAAAAGAAGCCTTCTTACTTGAAAATATATTTTGATATCACTGTAGGTCCTCTCAGCAACAGATCTGGACACAGTAAGATCATCTAACATCGGATCATCTTTGGAAAGGCCAAGTGGAGCACTGTAGGTCTGTCTTCTGCGCTTTACCCAATAGGTATAGTTATTGGAGCCCAATTGTTTTCCGATCATATTTGAGTAAAATGATATTGCGCTGATGTAGCGTGCTGCGACAGCCTCATCATACATGGACAGATCTTCTATTTCTGCCTCCGCAAGTTCTGTGTAGAAGGATAAGAAGTTATTCATTGTTACCTCTATCACTCTGACCCCACAGTCTTATATCTCGATTAGAAATGTTCTCTTTAGTAAGGGATAGATAAGTACTGCCTATCTATGATTCACAACCAAACTACAAATATTTTTAGTGGTGCTATAACATACACTTCACTTTGATCGACCACTTAGCCTCGTTTTAAGTTAAGGGAAATACCTTCGCAGAACACAGAGGACAGAAGAATTGATCATGTTCTCTGGCCCAGTGCACTTCCCACCCAGACACAAGAGGAAGAAATAAAATTGCCTACGGTAGAGTTCCGCAGAAGGGTTTTAGATGAGAAATGTGTGCCCTCCGGAACACTTTTCCAGTCCGCGGATCTCCTAGCTCCACCGTAATAGGCGTCAAGAACTTCAGGATGCGGTGTGGACTTGACCACCGGTGACACAACTTTGCAGCCCTCTTGTCCACAGCCGAACTGGCCGGATGAGCTTTACAAGACACCAAATCCCCCACCTGGAAAGGGTTGTCTATTCTACCACGATTGTGCTTCCTCCGGACCAATTCCCTAGCTCTGATCAAATTTCTCTGATCATGGTGCATGATAATAGCATGATTCTTGTATTCGGGAGCGGAAGATTGAGAACGATAGATATGCACCAGGACTGGAACACCGCGAAGCGCAGGAACGGGCCTGACAGTATGCTGAGGTAGCTGGCTCGCCGCATCTCCACTCAAAGCTTTGCGTTCGATAAAACCTGTCTTTAGGGTGTGTCGTGTCTTTGTGACCATAGCAGCGGGAGTTCGAGCGTGACCTATCAAAACCCCTTCTAGTGAGTGGAACGTGGTTAAACGATCTATTTTCTTCTGCCAGATAGAAAGATCTGTATTAGTAGTGACACAATCACTTACCCTTAAAGTGATTCGAGGTACCAGACCTTGGCAGGTGGTCGGCTGCACACCACTGGATGTAACGCGTAACACTGAGAAAGCTGAACTATAGGTATCCTGTCGGACCCGTGTGACACGAGTGATATGACGTTTCGCAATGCTTGATAGTATTTTATCATAACGAACGTCAGGTACGAAAATGTTGCGACCAGAGAAGTGATCAATGTCCAAACGTAAACATAGCCACTGGTCCTCCCATGAAGAACAGACGAGATCCGTGACACGCTCAGAGTAATAGATCATAACGTTAATACTGAGGGTGTTAATGATGTAATACAGTGGTGGAATTGTGACATCGCCATCTTGGATGAGGGAGCAAAAATTGCCGCTGAAACAAGTAGCGTGATCAAGAATGATGCCGCGTTCAATGCGATTGGTCACTGAGAGCGCATCTAGAAGCAAATTAATCAGCAGGTGATTTGCCTGTACTAGATCGTTGGGAGTAGAATGGTCACTGGTAGTGGAGGAGTGTAATTAACTTATATTGAAATAGAGCAAAAATAAAAAATAAACTAATAGGAACATGAAATCTTATAACTAATAATACATAACAGTTTTAGGATGTCTTGAAGAGCGGTTGTCCTCTAGAACTCCAGAGGGAAGTCCTCTTCTAACTCCATCTCCAGGACGTCTTCTTCAGGAATAGTTCCAGGCGGGCTGAAAATGCTGGTCACCGGATCCTTCAAGCTCTGTTGGAAATTGATCTTCAGAGGCTTGTACATCTGCCCTTGCATCACTGCATTTGGCCCCACGTTGGCCATTGATAGGCTTTCCATGCTGGCTGATATGCCAGTCTTCTGTGATAGTATCAAGTCTGACGGATTTGTTGTCAACACTGTGTCCCTACTAAGCTTTGATGATGTTAGTGCACTATAGTTCTATTGTGCTTTTTTCTTGGAGTCATTGTAGGTTTTGATCAAGGTGGCAGAATCTAGGCCCAAGGGAACACCACCTGTTGCATACTTTGCTAGCACTTCAAATAGCTCTCCAACAAAATGTTTCTTGGCGTTCAGGTATTTGGCGCCAACGAAAGGTTTCTTATTAATTTGAAATAACAACTTCACCAATATTTCTGAATTTTTAATTTTTATGAGGCCTTTAAGTTGATATTTCAAATTAATATTAATTACAATATTACCAGTTCTTCTTGAAGAAAAGGTTTCTTGGCGTTCAGGTACTGCTTAATCACCTTTGTTATGATTTGATTCCTTTCTTCATTTTTTCCCTTCGCAGCTAACTTTAATGTACAAAAAACAGCTGCTAGAGCTGCAACCTCTGTATTGCGCTCATCCAAGTAGTGGCCACCAGATTGGCAGCTTGAGCTTAACATCTTTACTACTTCACCAGACGGCATGCCTAAATTTGCTTGGATTTCACCAAAGTCCATTCTGCTAAATACTGCCCCACATAAAGGCGTCAATATGACAACATTGACAACTGGCTGTACATAGGCAAAGCATTTATTTTCAGTGTTTTGGATAGGTTTTATCAGATTTTAGGTTTCTTATATGTAAATTTACTTATGCGTAACGTTAACCATTTAATATTTAGTAGGATACAGCCTGATTTATTATCGCTGGCTCTGTCTTCCTCTTAGAGCAGCTTGGAACCATCACTGTGGAGCAGCTCGTCTGATTCAGGAAACAGCATGCGAGAGCGGGTCTTGAAGATTCTCGTTGCAATCGTTCCATCTTCAGGATGTCCAAGACGAGCTTCCAAAACCAGGTTGTATTTGAGTGATCTTGAGATGTCCAGCTCTCTGTTGAGGATTGACTTCACAGTTTAAAGCGCTTTCACAAACAGCTCCAGATCGGCAAACAAACCAGATAGTATGTTTTTGCTGTGTTGAGGGCCTTTTTCAATTCCCATGTAAGGCGTGGATGTGAGGTGGGTGCAGGAGGACTGACTCTCTCTACTGGGGGCGGCGTTTGTATTGCAGGCAGTTGAGATGGCTTTTCTAGTCTTTTTAGCTTTTCAGCTATTTGACTAGAATGTGAAGACGGTTTTCTTTTTGAAGGCTTGCTAGATGCAACAGGACTAGAAGAATGTACATTGGAGGTCCTTCCACTGGCAATTCCAGCTCCCGTAGAGGGCGTCACTGCAGCACTACGAAGTTCTTTTTGTATGTGATCAGAGTCAACGTAGATGGGTGGAGCGTAGAAGTTGGCTAGAGTAAGGCAGACTGTCTGATGTTTGTCTCGAGCCTGAGTAGATAGGAAGAATGCCTCTTTGCAGACTTGACACAGGTACATTGCTGTTCCATGTGAGCAGACTGCAAGTGGGCTGGCGAACAGTGCCAGACATCTCCAAACAGCCTGCTTATATACTAGTTGGCCTCTCACTTACACAAGGTTGTACAGTGAAGGCACATACACAATGACATTAGTGAAGGGAACTGGTGAAAAGAAGATGGCAGTGGTCTTGTAGCTCATCAACAATCCTAAGTGGGGCAATTTTGTTTTCAGCGTTAATTTTACATTTACCGATACTGTTGGGTTATTTCTCTCAAAGTATTTAATTTGTTTTATATCCACTGGAAAGCTCAAGTTTTCAAAGTTGTACAAATGTATCAAGTTACTGAACGATTCTTCTGTTAAAATTGAATTTGAATGAACGTTGGGGACTTGTTTTGTCAAAACCGCATGGGCAAAACATTTGTTATCTGTGTTTTGGACATTTACTACAGCTTTACGTTTAGCAATTTGTAGTAATCTTTATACTGTATATGATATGATAAGCTGTCATTAATTATAAAACGATGTTTACTTTTTTCAATTTGCAGTTTGTAAACACATATTCAATATAAGAGTTTCTTCAAATGCGTGCTTCAAATTATTAACTCTAATTCAAAGTCACAACAATTGGCGACGAGTATGGGATGGATAGTTTGTTAGCTTGGAATTCCAAGACTTCTCCTGGAGTTAGTATGAGCTTGCACCAAGGGGCCAAATTTCCTACAGATTCATACTTATTCTGCGCTGCTTGAATGAAAGGCAAATATTTTGCCAGTTCATTCCAGCCCCAAAGGTCCGGATTTAGCACGGATATCCAACTCGAGATTATGTAGAAGTTGGATAATTCAGCAAATCTTAACAGGTTCACTGTGATCTCTAATCCCTTTGTTAGGAGATCATTCCCTTTTGAGAGTGCATACACATTTAGGAAAAGAAGCCTTCTTACTTGAAAATATATTTTGATATCACTGTAGGTCCTCTCAGCAACAGATCTGGACACAGTAAGATCATCTAACATCGGATCATCTTTGGAAAGGCCAAGTGGAGCACTGTAGGTCTGTCTTCTGCGCTTTACCCAATAGGTATAGTTATTGGAGCCCAATTGTTTTCCGATCATATTTGAGTAAAATGATATTGCGCTGATGTAGCGTGCTGCGACAGCCTCATCATACATGGACAGATCTTCTATTTCTGCCTCCGCAAGTTCTGTGTAGAAGGATAAGAAGTTATTCATTGTTACCTCTATCACTCTGACCCCACAGTCTTATATCTCGATTAGAAATGTTCTCTTTAGTAAGGGATAGATAAGTACTGCCTATCTATGATTCACAACCAAACTACAAATATTTTTAGTGGTGCTATAACATACACTTCACTTTGATCGACCACTTAGCCTCGTTTTAAGTTAAGGGAAATACCTTCGCAGAACACAGAGGACAGAAGAATTGATCATGTTCTCTGGCCCAGTGCACTTCCCACCCAGACACAAGAGGAAGAAATAAAATTGCCTACGGTAGAGTTCCGCAGAAGGGTTTTAGATGAGAAATGTGTGCCCTCCGGAACACTTTTCCAGTCCGCGGATCTCCTAGCTCCACCGTAATAGGCGTCAAGAACTTCAGGATGCGGTGTGGACTTGACCACCGGTGACACAACTTTGCAGCCCTCTTGTCCACAGCCGAACTGGCCGGATGAGCTTTACAAGACACCAAATCCCCCACCTGGAAAGGGTTGTCTATTCTACCACGATTGTGCTTCCTCCGGACCAATTCCCTAGCTCTGATCATGGTGCATGATAATAGCATGATTCTTGTATTCGGGAGCGGAAGATTGAGAACGATAGATATGCACCAGGACTGGAACACCGCGAAGCGCAGGAACGGGCCTGACAGTATGCTGAGGTAGCTGGCTCGCCGCATCTCCACTCAAAGCTTTGCGTTCGATAAAACCTGTCTTTAGGGTGTGTCGTGTCTTTGTGACCATAGCAGCGGGAGTTCGAGCGTGACCTATCAAAACCCCTTCTAGTGAGTGGAACGTGGTTAAACGATCTATTTTCTTCTGCCAGATAGAAAGATCTGTATTAGTAGCGACACAATCACTTACCCTTAAAGTGATTCGAGGTACCAGACCTTGGCAGGTGGTCGGCTGCACACCACTGGATGTAACGGGTAACACTGAGAAAGCTGAACTATAGGTATCCTGTCGGACCCGTGTGACACGAGTGATATGACGTTTCGCAATGCTTGATAGTATTTTATCATAACGAACGTCAGGTACGAAAATGTTGCGACCAGAGAAGTGATCAATGTCCAAACGTAAACATAGCCACTGGTCCTCCCATGAAGAACAGACGAGATCCGTGACACGCTCAGAGTAATAGATCATAACGTTAATACTGAGGGTGTTAATGATGTAATACAGTGGTGGAATTGTGACATCGCCATCTTGGATGAGGGAGCAAAAATTGCCGCTGAAACAAGTAGCGTGATCAAGAATGATGCCGCGTTCAATGCGATTGGTCACTGAGAGCGCATCTAGAAGCAAATTAATCAGCAGGTGATTTGCCTGTACTAGATCGTTGGGAGTAGAATGGTCACTGGTAGTGGAGGAGTGTAATTAACTTATATTGAAATAGAGCAAAAATAAAAAATAAACTAATAGGAACATGAAATCTTATAACTAATAATACATAACAGTTTTAGGATGTCTTGAAGAGCGGTTGTCCTCTAGAACTCCAGAGGGAAGTCCTCTTCTAACTCCATCTCCAGGACGTCTTCTTCAGGAATAGTTCCAGGCGGGCTGAAAATGCTGGTCACCGGATCCTTCAAGCTCTGTTGGAAATTGATCTTCAGAGGCTTGTACATCTGCCCTTGCATCACTGCATTTGGCCCCACGTTGGCCATTGATAGGCTTTCCATGCTGGCTGATATGCCAGTCTTCTGTGATAGTATCAAGTCTGACGGATTTGTTGTCAACACTGTGTCCCTACTAAGCTTTGATGATGTTAGTGCACTATAGTTCTATTGTGCTTTTTTCTTGGAGTCATTGTAGGTTTTGATCAAGGTGGCAGAATCTAGGCCCAAGGGAACACCACCTGTTGCATACTTTGCTAGCACTTCAAATAGCTCTCCAACAAAATGTTTCTTGGCGTTCAGGTATTTGGCGCCAACGAAAGGTTTCTTATTAATTTGAAATAACAACTTCACCAATATTTCTGAATTTTTAATTTTTATGAGGCCTTTAAGTTGATATTTCAAATTAATATTAATTACAATATTACCAGTTCTTCTTGAAGAAAAGGTTTCTTGGCGTTCAGGTACTGCTTAATCACCTTTGTTATGATTTGATTCCTTTCTTCATTTTTTCCCTTCGCAGCTAACTTTAATGTACAAAAAACAGCTGCTAGAGCTGCAACCTCTGTATTGCGCTCATCCAAGTAGTGGCCACCAGATTGGCAGCTTGAGCTTAACATCTTTACTACTTCACCAGACGGCATGCCTAAATTTGCTTGGATTTCACCAAAGTCCATTCTGCTAAATACTGCCCCACATAAAGGCGTCAATATGACAACATTGACAACTGGCTGTACATAGGCAAAGCATTTATTTTCAGTGTTTTGGATAGGTTTTATCAGATTTTAGGTTTCTTATATGTAAATTTACTTATGCGTAACGTTAACCATTTAATATTTAGTAGGATACAGCCTGATTTATTATCGCTGGCTCTGTCTTCCTCTTAGAGCAGCTTGGAACCATCACTGTGGAGCAGCTCGTCTGATTCAGGAAACAGCATGCGAGAGCGGGTCTTGAAGATTCTCGTTGCAATCGTTCCATCTTCAGGATGTCCAAGACGAGCTTCCAAAACCAGGTTGTATTTGAGTGATCTTGAGATGTCCAGCTCTCTGTTGAGGATTGACTTCACAGTTTAAAGCGCTTTCACAAACAGCTCCAGATCGGCAAACAAACCAGATAGTATGTTTTTGCTGTGTTGAGGGCCTTTTTCAATTCCCATGTAAGGCGTGGATGTGAGGTGGGTGCAGGAGGACTGACTCTCTCTACTGGGGGCGGCGTTTGTATTGCAGGCAGTTGAGATGGCTTTTCTAGTCTTTTTAGCTTTTCAGCTATTTGACTAGAATGTGAAGACGGTTTTCTTTTTGAAGGCTTGCTAGATGCAACAGGACTAGAAGAATGTACATTGGAGGTCCTTCCACTGGCAATTCCAGCTCCCGTAGAGGGCGTCACTGCAGCACTACGAAGTTCTTTTTGTATGTGATCAGAGTCAACGTAGATGGGTGGAGCGTAGAAGTTGGCTAGAGTAAGGCAGACTGTCTGATGTTTGTCTCGAGCCTGAGTAGATAGGAAGAATGCCTCTTTGCAGACTTGACACAGGTACATTGCTGTTCCATGTGAGCAGACTGCAAGTGGGCTGGCGAACAGTGCCAGACATCTCCAAACAGCCTGCTTATATACTAGTTGGCCTCTCACTTACACAAGGTTGTACAGTGAAGGCACATACACAATGACATTAGTGAAGGGAACTGGTGAAAAGAAGATGGCAGTGGTCTTGTAGCTCATCAACAATCCTAAGTGGGGCAATTTTGTTTTCAGCGTTAATTTTACATTTACCGATACTGTTGGGTTATTTCTCTCAAAGTATTTAATTTGTTTTATATCCACTGGAAAGCTCAAGTTTTCAAAGTTGTACAAATGTATCAAGTTACTGAACGATTCTTCTGTTAAAATTGAATTTGAATGAACGTTGGGGACTTGTTTTGTCAAAACCGCATGGGCAAAACATTTGTTATCTGTGTTTTGGACATTTACTACAGCTTTACGTTTAGCAATTTGTAGTAATCTTTATACTGTATATGATATGATAAGCTGTCATTAATTATAAAACGATGTTTACTTTTTTCAATTTGCAGTTTGTAAACACATATTCAATATAAGAGTTTCTTCAAATGCGTGCTTCAAATTATTAACTCTAATTCAAAGTCACAACAATTGGCGACGAGTATGGGATGGATAGTTTGTTAGCTTGGAATTCCAAGACTTCTCCTGGAGTTAGTATGAGCTTGCACCAAGGGGCCAAATTTCCTACAGATTCATACTTATTCTGCGCTGCTTGAATGAAAGGCAAATATTTTGCCAGTTCATTCCAGCCCCAAAGGTCCGGATTTAGCACGGATATCCAACTCGAGATTATGTAGAAGTTGGATAATTCAGCAAATCTTAACAGGTTCACTGTGATCTCTAATCCCTTTGTTAGGAGATCATTCCCTTTTGAGAGTGCATACACATTTAGGAAAAGAAGCCTTCTTACTTGAAAATATATTTTGATATCACTGTAGGTCCTCTCAGCAACAGATCTGGACACAGTAAGATCATCTAACATCGGATCATCTTTGGAAAGGCCAAGTGGAGCACTGTAGGTCTGTCTTCTGCGCTTTACCCAATAGGTATAGTTATTGGAGCCCAATTGTTTTCCGATCATATTTGAGTAAAATGATATTGCGCTGATGTAGCGTGCTGCGACAGCCTCATCATACATGGACAGATCTTCTATTTCTGCCTCCGCAAGTTCTGTGTAGAAGGATAAGAAGTTATTCATTGTTACCTCTATCACTCTGACCCCACAGTCTTATATCTCGATTAGAAATGTTCTCTTTAGTAAGGGATAGATAAGTACTGCCTATCTATGATTCACAACCAAACTACAAATATTTTTAGTGGTGCTATAACATACACTTCACTTTGATCGACCACTTAGCCTCGTTTTAAGTTAAGGGAAATACCTTCGCAGAACACAGAGGACAGAAGAATTGATCATGTTCTCTGGCCCAGTGCACTTCCCACCCAGACACAAGAGGAAGAAATAAAATTGCCTACGGTAGAGTTCCGCAGAAGGGTTTTAGATGAGAAATGTGTGCCCTCCGGAACACTTTTCCAGTCCGCGGATCTCCTAGCTCCACCGTAATAGGCGTCAAGAACTTCAGGATGCGGTGTGGACTTGACCACCGGTGACACAACTTTGCAGCCCTCTTGTCCACAGCCGAACTGGCCGGATGAGCTTTACAAGACACCAAATCCCCCACCTGGAAAGGGTTGTCTATTCTACCACGATTGTGCTTCCTCCGGACCAATTCCCTAGCTCTGATCATGGTGCATGATAATAGCATGATTCTTGTATTCGGGAGCGGAAGATTGAGAACGATAGATATGCACCAGGACTGGAACACCGCGAAGCGCAGGAACGGGCCTGACAGTATGCTGAGGTAGCTGGCTCGCCGCATCTCCACTCAAAGCTTTGCGTTCGATAAAACCTGTCTTTAGGGTGTGTCGTGTCTTTGTGACCATAGCAGCGGGAGTTCGAGCGTGACCTATCAAAACCCCTTCTAGTGAGTGGAACGTGGTTAAACGATCTATTTTCTTCTGCCAGATAGAAAGATCTGTATTAGTAGTGACACAATCACTTACCCTTAAAGTGATTCGAGGTACCAGACCTTGGCAGGTGGTCGGCTGCACACCACTGGATGTAACGCGTAACACTGAGAAAGCTGAACTATAGGTATCCTGTCGGACCCGTGTGACACGAGTGATATGACGTTTCGCAATGCTTGATAGTATTTTATCATAACGAACGTCAGGTACGAAAATGTTGCGACCAGAGAAGTGATCAATGTCCAAACGTAAACATAGCCACTGGTCCTCCCATGAAGAACAGACGAGATCCGTGACACGCTCAGAGTAATAGATCATAACGTTAATACTGAGGGTGTTAATGATGTAATACAGTGGTGGAATTGTGACATCGCCATCTTGGATGAGGGAGCAAAAATTGCCGCTGAAACAAGTAGCGTGATCAAGAATGATGCCGCGTTCAATGCGATTGGTCACTGAGAGCGCATCTAGAAGCAAATTAATCAGCAGGTGATTTGCCTGTACTAGATCGTTGGGAGTAGAATGGTCACTGGTAGTGGAGGAGTGTAATTAACTTATATTGAAATAGAGCAAAAATAAAAAATAAACTAATAGGAACATGAAATCTTATAACTAATAATACATAACAGTTTTAGGATGTCTTGAAGAGCGGTTGTCCTCTAGAACTCCAGAGGGAAGTCCTCTTCTAACTCCATCTCCAGGACGTCTTCTTCAGGAATAGTTCCAGGCGGGCTGAAAATGCTGGTCACCGGATCCTTCAAGCTCTGTTGGAAATTGATCTTCAGAGGCTTGTACATCTGCCCTTGCATCACTGCATTTGGCCCCACGTTGGCCATTGATAGGCTTTCCATGCTGGCTGATATGCCAGTCTTCTGTGATAGTATCAAGTCTGACGGATTTGTTGTCAACACTGTGTCCCTACTAAGCTTTGATGATGTTAGTGCACTATAGTTCTATTGTGCTTTTTTCTTGGAGTCATTGTAGGTTTTGATCAAGGTGGCAGAATCTAGGCCCAAGGGAACACCACCTGTTGCATACTTTGCTAGCACTTCAAATAGCTCTCCAACAAAATGTTTCTTGGCGTTCAGGTATTTGGCGCCAACGAAAGGTTTCTTATTAATTTGAAATAACAACTTCACCAATATTTCTGAATTTTTAATTTTTATGAGGCCTTTAAGTTGATATTTCAAATTAATATTAATTACAATATTACCAGTTCTTCTTGAAGAAAAGGTTTCTTGGCGTTCAGGTACTGCTTAATCACCTTTGTTATGATTTGATTCCTTTCTTCATTTTTTCCCTTCGCAGCTAACTTTAATGTACAAAAAACAGCTGCTAGAGCTGCAACCTCTGTATTGCGCTCATCCAAGTAGTGGCCACCAGATTGGCAGCTTGAGCTTAACATCTTTACTACTTCACCAGACGGCATGCCTAAATTTGCTTGGATTTCACCAAAGTCCATTCTGCTAAATACTGCCCCACATAAAGGCGTCAATATGACAACATTGACAACTGGCTGTACATAGGCAAAGCATTTATTTTCAGTGTTTTGGATAGGTTTTATCAGATTTTAGGTTTCTTATATGTAAATTTACTTATGCGTAACGTTAACCATTTAATATTTAGTAGGATACAGCCTGATTTATTATCGCTGGCTCTGTCTTCCTCTTAGAGCAGCTTGGAACCATCACTGTGGAGCAGCTCGTCTGATTCAGGAAACAGCATGCGAGAGCGGGTCTTGAAGATTCTCGTTGCAATCGTTCCATCTTCAGGATGTCCAAGACGAGCTTCCAAAACCAGGTTGTATTTGAGTGATCTTGAGATGTCCAGCTCTCTGTTGAGGATTGACTTCACAGTTTAAAGCGCTTTCACAAACAGCTCCAGATCGGCAAACAAACCAGATAGTATGTTTTTGCTGTGTTGAGGGCCTTTTTCAATTCCCATGTAAGGCGTGGATGTGAGGTGGGTGCAGGAGGACTGACTCTCTCTACTGGGGGCGGCGTTTGTATTGCAGGCAGTTGAGATGGCTTTTCTAGTCTTTTTAGCTTTTCAGCTATTTGACTAGAATGTGAAGACGGTTTTCTTTTTGAAGGCTTGCTAGATGCAACAGGACTAGAAGAATGTACATTGGAGGTCCTTCCACTGGCAATTCCAGCTCCCGTAGAGGGCGTCACTGCAGCACTACGAAGTTCTTTTTGTATGTGATCAGAGTCAACGTAGATGGGTGGAGCGTAGAAGTTGGCTAGAGTAAGGCAGACTGTCTGATGTTTGTCTCGAGCCTGAGTAGATAGGAAGAATGCCTCTTTGCAGACTTGACACAGGTACATTGCTGTTCCATGTGAGCAGACTGCAAGTGGGCTGGCGAACAGTGCCAGACATCTCCAAACAGCCTGCTTATATACTAGTTGGCCTCTCACTTACACAAGGTTGTACAGTGAAGGCACATACACAATGACATTAGTGAAGGGAACTGGTGAAAAGAAGATGGCAGTGGTCTTGTAGCTCATCAACAATCCTAAGTGGGGCAATTTTGTTTTCAGCGTTAATTTTACATTTACCGATACTGTTGGGTTATTTCTCTCAAAGTATTTAATTTGTTTTATATCCACTGGAAAGCTCAAGTTTTCAAAGTTGTACAAATGTATCAAGTTACTGAACGATTCTTCTGTTAAAATTGAATTTGAATGAACGTTGGGGACTTGTTTTGTCAAAACCGCATGGGCAAAACATTTGTTATCTGTGTTTTGGACATTTACTACAGCTTTACGTTTAGCAATTTGTAGTAATCTTTATACTGTATATGATATGATAAGCTGTCATTAATTATAAAACGATGTTTACTTTTTTCAATTTGCAGTTTGTAAACACATATTCAATATAAGAGTTTCTTCAAATGCGTGCTTCAAATTATTAACTCTAATTCAAAGTCACAACAATTGGCGACGAGTATGGGATGGATAGTTTGTTAGCTTGGAATTCCAAGACTTCTCCTGGAGTTAGTATGAGCTTGCACCAAGGGGCCAAATTTCCTACAGATTCATACTTATTCTGCGCTGCTTGAATGAAAGGCAAATATTTTGCCAGTTCATTCCAGCCCCAAAGGTCCGGATTTAGCACGGATATCCAACTCGAGATTATGTAGAAGTTGGATAATTCAGCAAATCTTAACAGGTTCACTGTGATCTCTAATCCCTTTGTTAGGAGATCATTCCCTTTTGAGAGTGCATACACATTTAGGAAAAGAAGCCTTCTTACTTGAAAATATATTTTGATATCACTGTAGGTCCTCTCAGCAACAGATCTGGACACAGTAAGATCATCTAACATCGGATCATCTTTGGAAAGGCCAAGTGGAGCACTGTAGGTCTGTCTTCTGCGCTTTACCCAATAGGTATAGTTATTGGAGCCCAATTGTTTTCCGATCATATTTGAGTAAAATGATATTGCGCTGATGTAGCGTGCTGCGACAGCCTCATCATACATGGACAGATCTTCTATTTCTGCCTCCGCAAGTTCTGTGTAGAAGGATAAGAAGTTATTCATTGTTACCTCTATCACTCTGACCCCACAGTCTTATATCTCGATTAGAAATGTTCTCTTTAGTAAGGGATAGATAAGTACTGCCTATCTATGATTCACAACCAAACTACAAATATTTTTAGTGGTGCTATAACATACACTTCACTTTGATCGACCACTTAGCCTCGTTTTAAGTTAAGGGAAATACCTTCGCAGAACACAGAGGACAGAAGAATTGATCATGTTCTCTGGCCCAGTGCACTTCCCACCCAGACACAAGAGGAAGAAATAAAATTGCCTACGGTAGAGTTCCGCAGAAGGGTTTTAGATGAGAAATGTGTGCCCTCCGGAACACTTTTCCAGTCCGCGGATCTCCTAGCTCCACCGTAATAGGCGTCAAGAACTTCAGGATGCGGTGTGGACTTGACCACCGGTGACACAACTTTGCAGCCCTCTTGTCCACAGCCGAACTGGCCGGATGAGCTTTACAAGACACCAAATCCCCCACCTGGAAAGGGTTGTCTATTCTACCACGATTGTGCTTCCTCCGGACCAATTCCCTAGCTCTGATCATGGTGCATGATAATAGCATGATTCTTGTATTCGGGAGCGGAAGATTGAGAACGATAGATATGCACCAGGACTGGAACACCGCGAAGCGCAGGAACGGGCCTGACAGTATGCTGAGGTAGCTGGCTCGCCGCATCTCCACTCAAAGCTTTGCGTTCGATAAAACCTGTCTTTAGGGTGTGTCGTGTCTTTGTGACCATAGCAGCGGGAGTTCGAGCGTGACCTATCAAAACCCCTTCTAGTGAGTGGAACGTGGTTAAACGATCTATTTTCTTCTGCCAGATAGAAAGATCTGTATTAGTAGCGACACAATCACTTACCCTTAAAGTGATTCGAGGTACCAGACCTTGGCAGGTGGTCGGCTGCACACCACTGGATGTAACGCGTAACACTGAGAAAGCTGAACTATAGGTATCCTGTCGGACCCGTGTGACACGAGTGATATGACGTTTCGCAATGCTTGATAGTATTTTATCATAACGAACGTCAGGTACGAAAATGTTGCGACCAGAGAAGTGATCAATGTCCAAACGTAAACATAGCCACTGGTCCTCCCATGAAGAACAGACGAGATCCGTGACACGCTCAGAGTAATAGATCATAACGTTAATACTGAGGGTGTTAATGATGTAATACAGTGGTGGAATTGTGACATCGCCATCTTGGATGAGGGAGCAAAAATTGCCGCTGAAACAAGTAGCGTGATCAAGAATGATGCCGCGTTCAATGCGATTGGTCACTGAGAGCGCATCTAGAAGCAAATTAATCAGCAGGTGATTTGCCTGTACTAGATCGTTGGGAGTAGAATGGTCACTGGTAGTGGAGGAGTGTAATTAACTTATATTGAAATAGAGCAAAAATAAAAAATAAACTAATAGGAACATGAAATCTTATAACTAATAATACATAACAGTTTTAGGATGTCTTGAAGAGCGGTTGTCCTCTAGAACTCCAGAGGGAAGTCCTCTTCTAACTCCATCTCCAGGACGTCTTCTTCAGGAATAGTTCCAGGCGGGCTGAAAATGCTGGTCACCGGATCCTTCAAGCTCTGTTGGAAATTGATCTTCAGAGGCTTGTACATCTGCCCTTGCATCACTGCATTTGGCCCCACGTTGGCCATTGATAGGCTTTCCATGCTGGCTGATATGCCAGTCTTCTGTGATAGTATCAAGTCTGACGGATTTGTTGTCAACACTGTGTCCCTACTAAGCTTTGATGATGTTAGTGCACTATAGTTCTATTGTGCTTTTTTCTTGGAGTCATTGTAGGTTTTGATCAAGGTGGCAGAATCTAGGCCCAAGGGAACACCACCTGTTGCATACTTTGCTAGCACTTCAAATAGCTCTCCAACAAAATGTTTCTTGGCGTTCAGGTATTTGGCGCCAACGAAAGGTTTCTTATTAATTTGAAATAACAACTTCACCAATATTTCTGAATTTTTAATTTTTATGAGGCCTTTAAGTTGATATTTCAAATTAATATTAATTACAATATTACCAGTTCTTCTTGAAGAAAAGGTTTCTTGGCGTTCAGGTACTGCTTAATCACCTTTGTTATGATTTGATTCCTTTCTTCATTTTTTCCCTTCGCAGCTAACTTTAATGTACAAAAAACAGCTGCTAGAGCTGCAACCTCTGTATTGCGCTCATCCAAGTAGTGGCCACCAGATTGGCAGCTTGAGCTTAACATCTTTACTACTTCACCAGACGGCATGCCTAAATTTGCTTGGATTTCACCAAAGTCCATTCTGCTAAATACTGCCCCACATAAAGGCGTCAATATGACAACATTGACAACTGGCTGTACATAGGCAAAGCATTTATTTTCAGTGTTTTGGATAGGTTTTATCAGATTTTAGGTTTCTTATATGTAAATTTACTTATGCGTAACGTTAACCATTTAATATTTAGTAGGATACAGCCTGATTTATTATCGCTGGCTCTGTCTTCCTCTTAGAGCAGCTTGGAACCATCACTGTGGAGCAGCTCGTCTGATTCAGGAAACAGCATGCGAGAGCGGGTCTTGAAGATTCTCGTTGCAATCGTTCCATCTTCAGGATGTCCAAGACGAGCTTCCAAAACCAGGTTGTATTTGAGTGATCTTGAGATGTCCAGCTCTCTGTTGAGGATTGACTTCACAGTTTAAAGCGCTTTCACAAACAGCTCCAGATCGGCAAACAAACCAGATAGTATGTTTTTGCTGTGTTGAGGGCCTTTTTCAATTCCCATGTAAGGCGTGGATGTGAGGTGGGTGCAGGAGGACTGACTCTCTCTACTGGGGGCGGCGTTTGTATTGCAGGCAGTTGAGATGGCTTTTCTAGTCTTTTTAGCTTTTCAGCTATTTGACTAGAATGTGAAGACGGTTTTCTTTTTGAAGGCTTGCTAGATGCAACAGGACTAGAAGAATGTACATTGGAGGTCCTTCCACTGGCAATTCCAGCTCCCGTAGAGGGCGTCACTGCAGCACTACGAAGTTCTTTTTGTATGTGATCAGAGTCAACGTAGATGGGTGGAGCGTAGAAGTTGGCTAGAGTAAGGCAGACTGTCTGATGTTTGTCTCGAGCCTGAGTAGATAGGAAGAATGCCTCTTTGCAGACTTGACACAGGTACATTGCTGTTCCATGTGAGCAGACTGCAAGTGGGCTGGCGAACAGTGCCAGACATCTCCAAACAGCCTGCTTATATACTAGTTGGCCTCTCACTTACACAAGGTTGTACAGTGAAGGCACATACACAATGACATTAGTGAAGGGAACTGGTGAAAAGAAGATGGCAGTGGTCTTGTAGCTCATCAACAATCCTAAGTGGGGCAATTTTGTTTTCAGCGTTAATTTTACATTTACCGATACTGTTGGGTTATTTCTCTCAAAGTATTTAATTTGTTTTATATCCACTGGAAAGCTCAAGTTTTCAAAGTTGTACAAATGTATCAAGTTACTGAACGATTCTTCTGTTAAAATTGAATTTGAATGAACGTTGGGGACTTGTTTTGTCAAAACCGCATGGGCAAAACATTTGTTATCTGTGTTTTGGACATTTACTACAGCTTTACGTTTAGCAATTTGTAGTAATATTTATACTGTATATGATATGATAAGCTGTCATTAATTATAAAACGATGTTTACTTTTTTCAATTTGCAGTTTGTAAACACATATTCAATATAAGAGTTTCTTCAAATGCGTGCTTCAAATTATTAACTCTAATTCAAAGTCACAACAATTGGCGACGAGTATGGGATGGATAGTTTGTTAGCTTGGAATTCCAAGACTTCTCCTGGAGTTAGTATGAGCTTGCACCAAGGGGCCAAATTTCCTACAGATTCATACTTATTCTGCGCTGCTTGAATGAAAGGCAAATATTTTGCCAGTTCATTCCAGCCCCAAAGGTCCGGATTTAGCACGGATATCCAACTCGAGATTATGTAGAAGTTGGATAATTCAGCAAATCTTAACAGGTTCACTGTGATCTCTAATCCGTTTGTTAGGAGATCATTCCCTTTTGAGAGTGCATACACATTTAGGAAAAGAAGCCTTCTTACTTGAAAATATATTTTGATATCACTGTAGGTCCTCTCAGCAACAGATCTGGACACAGTAAGATCATCTAACATCGGATCATCTTTGGAAAGGCCAAGTGGAGCACTGTAGGTCTGTCTTCTGTGCTTTACCCAATAGGTATAGTTATTGGAGCCCAATTGTTTTCCGATCATATTTGAGTAAAATGATATTGCGCTGATGTAGCGTGCTGCGACAGCCTCATCATACATGGACAGATCTTCTATTTCTGCCTCCGCAAGTTCTGTGTAGAAGGATAAGAAGTTATTCATTGTTACCTCTATCACTCTGACCCCACAGTCTTATAGCTCGATTAGAAATGTTCTCTTTAGTGAGGGATAGATAAGTACTGCCTATCTATGATTCACAACCAAACTACAAATATTTTTAGTGGTGCTATAACATACACTTCACTTTGATCGACCACTTAGCCTCGTTTTAAGTTAAGGGAAATACCTTCGCAGAACACAGAGGACAGAAGAATTGATCATGTTCTCTGGCCCAGTGCACTTCCCACCCAGACACAAGAGGAAGAAATAAAATTGCCTACGGTAGAGTTCCGCAGAAGGGTTTTAGATGAGAAATGTGTGCCCTCCGGAACACTTTTCCAGTCCGCGGATCTCCTAGCTCCACCGTAATAGGCGTCAAGAACTTCAGGATGCGGTGTGGACTTGACCACCGGTGACACAACTTTGCAGCCCTCTTGTCCACAGCCGAACTGGCCGGATGAGCTTTACAAGACACCAAATCCCCCACCTGGAAAGGGTTGTCTATTCTACCACGATTGTGCTTCCTCCGGACCAATTCCCTAGCTCTGATCAAATTTCTCTGATCATGGTGCATGATAATAGCATGATTCTTGTATTCGGGAGCGGAAGATTGAGAACGATAGATATGCACCAGGACTGGAACACCGCGAAGCGCAGGAACGGGCCTGACAGTATGCTGAGGTAGCTGGCTCGCCGCATCTCCACTCAAAGCTTTGCGTTCGATAAAACCTGTCTTTAGGGTGTGTCGTGTCTTTGTGACCATAGCAGCGGGAGTTCGAGCGTGACCTATCAAAACCCCTTCTAGTGAGTGGAACGTGGTTAAACGATCTATTTTCTTCTGCCAGATAGAAAGATCTGTATTAGTAGCGACACAATCACTTACCCTTAAAGTGATTCGAGGTACCAGACCTTGGCAGGTGGTCGGCTGCACACCACTGGATGTAACGCGTAACACTGAGAAAGCTGAACTATAGGTATCCTGTCGGACCCGTGTGACACGAGTGATATGACGTTTCGCAATGCTTGATAGTATTTTATCATAACGAACGTCAGGTACGAAAATGTTGCGACCAGAGAAGTGATCAATGTCCAAACGTAAACATAGCCACTGGTCCTCCCATGAAGAACAGACGAGATCCGTGACACGCTCAGAGTAATAGATCATAACGTTAATACTGAGGATGTTAATGATGTAATACAGTGGTGGAATTGTGACATCGCCATCTTGGATGAGGGAGCAAAAATTGCCGCTGAAACAAGTAGCGTGATCAAGAATGATGCCGCGTTCAATGCGATTGGTCACTGAGAGCGCATCTAGAAGCAAATTAATCAGCAGGTGATTTGCCTGTACTAGATCGTTGGGAGTAGAATGGTCACTGGTAGTGGAGGAGTGTAATTAACTTATATTGAAATAGAGCAAAAATAAAAAATAAACTAATAGGAACATGAAATCTTATAACTAATAATACATAACAGTTTTAGGATGTCTTGAAGAGCGGTTGTCCTCTAGAACTCCAGAGGGAAGTCCTCTTCTAACTCCATCTCCAGGACGTCTTCTTCAGGAATAGTTCCAGGCGGGCTGAAAATGCTGGTCACCGGATCCTTCAAGCTCTGTTGGAAATTGATCTTCAGAGGCTTGTACATCTGCCCTTGCATCACTGCATTTGGCCCCACGTTGGCCATTGATAGGCTTTCCATGCTGGCTGATATGCCAGTCTTCTGTGATAGTATCAAGTCTGACGGATTTGTTGTCAACACTGTGTCCCTACTAAGCTTTGATGATGTTAGTGCACTATAGTTCTATTGTGCTTTTTTCTTGGAGTCATTGTAGGTTTTGATCAAGGTGGCAGAATCTAGGCCCAAGGGAACACCACCTGTTGCATACTTTGCTAGCACTTCAAATAGCTCTCCAACAAAATGTTTCTTGGCGTTCAGGTATTTGGCGCCAACAAAAGGTTTCTTATTAATTTGAAATAACAACTTCACCAATATTTCTGAATTTTTAATTTTTATGAGGCCTTTAAGTTGTTATTTCAAATTAATATTAATTACAATATTACCAGTTCTTCTTGAAGAAAAGGTTTCTTGGCGTTTAGGTATTTGGCGCCAACAAAAGGTTTCTTATTAATTTGAAATAACAACTTCACCAATATTTCTGAATTTTTAATTTTATTGTGAGGCCTTTAAGTTGTTATTTCAAATTAATATTAATTACAATATTACCAGTTCTTCTTGAAGAAAAGGTTTCTTGGCGTTCAGGTACTGCTTAATCACCTTTGTTATGATTTGATTCCTTTCTTCATTTTTTCCCTTCGCAGCTAACTTTAATGTACAAAAAACAGCTGCTAGAGCTGCAACCTCTGTATTGCGCTCATCCAAGTAGTGGCCACCAGATTGGCAGCTTGAGCTTAACATCTTTACTACTTCACCAGACGGCATGCCTAAATTTGCTTGGATTTCACCAAAGTCCATTCTGCTAAATACTGCCCCACATAAAGGCGTCAATATGACAACATTGACAACTGGCTGTACATAGGCAAAGCATTTATTTTCAGTGTTTTGGATAGGTTTTATCAGATTTTAGGTTTCTTATATGTAAATTTACTTATGCGTAACGTTAACCATTTAATATTTAGTAGGATACAGCCTGATTTATTATCGCTGGCTTTGTCTTCCTCTTAGAGCAGCTTGGAACCATCACTGTGGAGCAGCTCGTCTGATTCAGGAAACAGCATGCGAGAGCGGGTCTTGAAGATTCTCGTTGCAATCGTTCCATCTTCAGGATGTCCAAGACGAGCTTCCAAAACCAGGTTGTATTTGAGTGATCTTGAGATGTCCAGCTCTCTGTTGAGGATTGACTTCACAGTTTAAAGCGCTTTCACAAACAGCTCCAGATCGGCAAACAAACCAGATAGTATGTTTTTGCTGTGTTGAGGGCCTTTTTCAATTCCCATGTAAGGCGTGGATGTGAGGTGGGTGCAGGAGGACTGACTCTCTCTACTGGGGGCGGCGTTTGTATTGCAGGCAGTTGAGATGAAGAATGCTTTTCTAGTCTTTTTAGCTTTTCAGCTATTTAACTAGTATGTGAAGGTGGTTTTCTTTTTGTAGGCTTGCTAGATGCAACAGGACTAGAAGAATGTACATTGGAGGTCCTTCCACTGGCAATTCCAGCTCCCGTAGAGGGCGTCACTGCAGCACTACGAAGTTCTTTTTGTATGTGATCAGAGTCAACGTAGATGGGTGGAGCGTAGAAGTTGGCTAGAGTAAGGCAGACTGTCTGATGTTTGTCTCGAGCCTGAGTAGATAGGAAGAATGCCTCTTTGCAGACTTGACACAGGTACATTGCTGTTCCATGTGAGCAGACTGCAAGTGGGCTGGCGAACAGTGCCAGACATCTCCAAACAGCCTGCTTATATACTAGTTGGCCTCTCACTTACACAAGGTTGTACAGTGAAGGCACATACACAATGACATTAGTGAAGGGAACTGGTGAAAAGAAGATGGCAGTGGTCTTGTAGCTCATCAACAATCCTAAGTGGGGCAATTTTGTTTTCAGCGTTAATTTTACATTTACCGATACTGTTGGGTTATTTCTCTCAAAGTATTTAATTTGTTTTATATCCACTGGAAAGCTCAAGTTTTCAAAGTTGTACAAATGTATCAAGTTACTGAACGATTCTTCTGTTAAAATTGAATTTGAATGAACGTTGGGGACTTGTTTTGTCAAAACCGCATGGGCAAAACATTTGTTATCTGTGTTTTGGACATTTACTACAGCTTTACGTTTAGCAATTTTTAGTATTCTTTATACTGTATATGATCAGCTGTCATTAATTATAAAACAATGTTTCCTTTTTTTCAATTTGCAGTTTGTAAACACACATTCAATATAAGAGTTTCTTCAAATGCGTGCTTCATATTATTAACTCTAATTCAAAGTCACAACAATTGGCGATGAGGATGGGATGGATAGTTTGTTAGATTGGAATTCCAAGACTTCTCCTGGAGTTAGTATGAGCTTGCACCAAGGGGCCAAATTTCCTACAGATTCATACTTATTCTGCGCTGCTTGAATGAAAGACAAATATTTTGCCAGTTCATTCCAGCCCTAAAGGTCCGGATTTAGCACGGATATTCAACTCGAGATTATGTAGAAGCTGGATAATTCAGCAAATCTTAACAGGTTCACTGTGATCTCTAATCCCTTTGTTAGGAGATCATTCCTTTTTGAGAGTGCATACACATGCTCCTAATAGGAACATTTAGGAAAAGAAGCCTTCTTACTTGAAAATATATTTTGATATCACTGTAGGTCCTCTCAGCAACAGATCTGGACACAGTAAGATCATCTAACATCGGATCATCTTTGGAAAGGCCGAGTGGAGCCCTGTAGGTCTGTCGTCTGCGCTTTACCCTAAAGGTATAGTTATTGGAGCCCAATTGTTTCCCGATCATATTTGAGTAAAATAATATTGCGCAAA
The DNA here is from genome assembly GCF_028750875.1 of Macrosteles quadrilineatus. Classification (NCBI taxonomy): domain Eukaryota; kingdom Metazoa; phylum Arthropoda; class Insecta; order Hemiptera; family Cicadellidae; genus Macrosteles; species Macrosteles quadrilineatus. The sequence goes on from NW_026542651.1 coordinate 543,710, forward strand.
TGTAGTGTGCTGCGACAGCCTCATCATACATGGACAGATCTTCTATTTCTGCCTCCGCAAGTTCTGTATAGAAGAATAAGAAGTTGACCACTGGTAACACAACTTTGCAGCCCTCTTGTCCACAGCCGAACTGGCCGGATGAGCTTTACAAGACACCAAATCCCCCACCTGGAAAGGGTTGTCTATTCTACCACGATTGTGCTTCCTCCGGACCAATTCCCTAGCTCTGATCAAATTTCTCTGATCATGGTGCATGATAATAGCATGATTCTTGTATTTGGGGGCGGAAGATTGAGAACGATAGATATGCATCAGGCCTGGAACACCGCGAAGCGCAGGAACGGGCCTGACAGTATGCTGAGGTAGCTGGCTCGCCGCATCTCCACTCAAAGCTTTGCGATCGATAAAACCTGTCTTTAGGGTGGGTTTGACCTGTCTTTGTGACCATAGCAGCGGGAGTTTGAGCGTGACCTATCAAAACTCCTTCTAGTGAGTGGAAAGTGGTTAAACGATCTATTTTCTTCTGCCAGATAGAAAGATCTGTATTAGTAGCGACACAATCACTTACCCTTAAAGTGATTCGTGGTACCAGACCTTGGCAGGTGATCGGCTGCACACCACTGGATGTAACGCGTAACACTGAGAAAGCTGAACTATAGGTGTCCTGTCGGACCCGTGTGACACGAGTGATATGACGTTTCGCGATGCTTGATAGTATTTTATCATCACGAAAGTCAATTACGAAAATGTTGCGACCAGAGAAGTGATTAATGTCCAAACATAAACATAGCCACTGGTCCTCCCATGAAGAACAGACGAGATCCCTGACACGCTCAGAGTAATAGATCATAACGTTAATACTGAGGGTGTTAATGATGTAATACAGTGGTGGAATTGTGACATCGCCATCTTGGATGAGGGAGCAAAAATTGCCGCTGAAACAAGTAGCGTGATCAAGAATGATGTCGCGTTCAATGCGATTGGTCACTGAGAGCGCGTCTAGAAACAGATTAATCAGCAGGTAATTTGCCTGTACTAGATCGTTGGGAGTAGAAAGGACACTGGTAGTGGAGGAGTGTAATTAACTTATATTGAAATTGAGCAAAAATAAAAAATAAACTAATAGGAACATGAAATCTTATAACTAATAATACATAACAGTGTTTAGGATGTCTTGAAGAGTGGTTGTCCTCTAGAACTCCAGAGGGAAGTCCTCTTCTAACTCCATCTCCAGGACGTCTTCTTCAGGAATAGTTCCAGGCGGGCTGAAAATGCTGGTCACCGGATCCTTCAAGCTCTGTTGGAAATTGATCTTCAGAGGCTTGTACATCTGCCCTTGCATCACTGCATTTGGCCCCACGTTGGCCATTGACAGGCTTTCCATGCTGGCTGATATGCCAGTCTTCTGTGGTAGGTTCAAGTATGATGGATTTGTTGTCAACACTGTGTCCCTACTAAGCTTTGATGATGTTAGTGCACTATAGTTCTATTGTGCTTTTTTCTTGGAGTCATTGTAGGTTTTGATCAAGGTGGCAGAATCTAGGCCCAAGGGAACACCACCTGTTGCATACTTTGCTAGCACTTCAAATAGCTCTCCAACAAAATGTTTCTTGGCGTTCAGGTATTTGGCGCCAACAAAAGGTTTCTTATTAATTTGAAATAACAACTTCACCAATATTTCTGAATTTTTAATTTTTATGAGGCCTTTAAGTTGTTATTTCAAATTAATATTAATTACAATATTACCAGTTCTTCTTGAAGAAAAGGTTTCTTGGCGTTCAGGTACTGCTTAATCACCTTTGTTATGATTTGATTCCTTTCTTCATTTTTTCCCTTCGCAGCTAACTTTAATGTACAAAAAACAGCTGCTAGAGCTGCAACCTCTGTATTGCGCTCATCCAAGTAGTGGCCACCAGATTGGCAGCTTGAGCTTAACATCTTTACTACTTCACCAGACGGCATGCCTAAATTTGCTTGGATCTCACCAAAGTCCATTCTGCTAAATACTGCCCCACATAAAGGCGTCAATATGACAACATTGACAACTGGCTGTTCCTGACCAATTGCTATGTCTGAGATCTTGTTCAACACAGTCTGGGCAAGAAGGCTTGCAAGCTTGACTGATAGTTGGATCACTTTGTCATCATCACCCTTCTTGAGGTTGTATGAGGAGTTGTAATTCTTGTATATACCAACGTAAGCAGTACATATGATAAATCTACCATCTTCAGCGTAGGGAAACTTAAACACCCACACCTTGTCGTTCATTTTGGCCTTCACTTCTCTGCTAGCTGGTCCAACATTATATATCATGATAGAGCAGAATTGCACTGCTTTAGAACTGGTTTCCAGCAGCAGGTCATCCTCAAAGTCACAAAACGCTTTTGCAAACCTTTTCTTCAATTCCTGGAAGTCGAACACATCACCACCATGTTGTTCCAAAAACTCCTTTGGTGTTACACCAAGGAGAGTGTACGACATTACCAAAGTTAACCGCCGTACCAATGATTGAATGGAAATACAGACTCCAAATATGTATACTGAAACCTACCATATCAACACATATGGTTTGGCATAATAGTAAACAAAGACAAAAAATCTTGTATGGTTGTAAGACACAAGACATTGTTTATCTACAGTTTGGGGCAAAAACTGCATACGGTGATCCTACTGTTATTGATCCAAACAACTTATCTGACAAACAACAAATAATTAACAAAACTAGCGGTGGACGGCTTAAGTAGTCTTCTGGGCGGGTGCACAGCACTGGAGGTGCAACAAGCAGGGCGGAGAGGGGGCCATGGTCCATGAGGCAGCCAGAAGGTGTAAATTTCTTGTCCGCCGAGGTTTTTGTGGTCTAGTCCCTAGTCCTCCTCCAGGGCCCCATCAAGAATCAACGGCAAGCGTGAATTAATTGAAAAAAACTAAACTTCTTTGCATATAAAACATACAACACATAAAAGCTGATTAAAAACGATGGAGTAATTAGAGTGATTAGAAATATTTCTACAAAGTTATCAGTTCAGTCGTCTCGGAGCCTGTGACGAGAGCTCGGCAGGAGTAAAAAGAATTCGTAACACACAGAGCATCACTGAGGCACGTTTAAACACATAAATTACAAAAACAACTTGAACATTGAATATGAGTTGTGACATTCGTTGGTGGAAAGTAGTCACGGCTCAGTACTTTTTCAGTAGGCGTACTTAAGACCCGTTGCAACGGTTCTGGTGGTACACCGGTGAATCCAGACAAATGATGGATAGGGTCACGCATGAACTCGTTAAGAACAGCGTTGGTCCCATTCAACATCAAACCAAGACTTTGACAAAATTCCATGATTAACATCCAAACTACAAATATTCATAGTGGTGCTATATAATAAACTCCACTTTGATTGACCACTCAATGCCTCGTTTTAAGTGAAGGGAAATACCTTTGTATGCCATATGGGACAAAAGAATTGATCAGGTTCTCTGGCCCAGTGCACTTCCCACCCAGACACAAGAGGAAGAAAACAAATTGCCTATTGTCGAGTTCCGTGGAAGGGCTTTAGATGAGAAACTCGCCTTTGGCTCGCTCTGTTAGTCGTCATTAGTAGATTAGAGTCTAGCCCCAGTCCCTTATTGTGGGGTGTTGAATTATTGTTAAACATCCTTGGCAAATTTAAAATCTCTAGTAACATATATCTAACAGCCCCTTTCAAACTTATTCCCTATAAAAATAAAAAAAGGGGAATTCAAAACTTGGGGGGGGGGGGGGTGAAAGGCCAAGACCAAGAAGCGTAAAGAAGTCAAGAAGGCAATACAAATAAAAATAACTGTAAGATGGTTATTACCGAAAAGTAATTTTTAAAAGGCTTCTGTTCCGTATAACAAAAGTCAGAAGCTTAAAAATGTATTTCCCATAAGAAAAGGTTGGGGGCGGAATTCTTAAAAAGGGTTATTATAGGAAAGTTTAACTTTTAAAAATTGTCTAGTTTGTTTGAGGGACAGGAAATTTTATATTTCGGAGGGGGGGGGGGGTTGTAATTGTAAAATGTCACTTTTCAAGAAGGACGCAAGACCTAAAGACCTACAATCGTGCCAAATTTCAGATCTCCAGTTTATGTAGAAGTGGGTAACCGTGATTTAGACTGATGCACTTATAGGAATGACATTGGGGAAGTCAATATTTTGGAAGGGGGTTATTATTATTTTCAAATGTCAATTTCCGAAAAGGGTGCAAGACCAACAATCGGGCCAAATCTCAGTATCTCCAAGTAATCTAAAAATGGGTAAACGTGATTTAGACCGATGCACCTGGTAGAATAACATTGGGGGGGGAGAAATTCGATATTTGGGGGGGGGGGGTTTTGGAAGGGGGTTATTATTATTTTCAAATGTCAATTTCCGAAAAGGGTGCAAGACCAACAATCGGGCCAAATCTCAGTATCTCCAAGTAATCTAAAAATGGGTAAACGTGATTTAGACCGATGCACCTGGTAGAATAACATTGGGGGGGGAGAAATTCGATATTTGGGGGGGGGGGGGTTATTATTGTAGATGTCAGTTTTAAATAAGAGCTCAAGATCTACAATGGTGCCAAATTTCAATCTCCAGCTAATCTAGAAGGGGGTAAACGTGATATAGACCGATGCACCCGTAGTGACTATAGGAAAGATATAAGGGGAGAAATCGATTTAGGAGGGGGGGAGGGGAATTTTTATATGGTTCATTTTATATTCACCTTGGTGTTAGCTCTAATACAGTAAAGTGTGTATAGTTTCAATACCCTTGTGCCCATATAACATGTAAAGAGTCCTTTTAAAACTTTGTAAATGTTATGGACCTCGTAAACATATTTCACATTTTGACATTAAACTTAAGTTTTAGGGGTTAAGGAGTAAAGTTACGAAAAAGCATGTACAGTGTAGAATTTAAGGTAAACTAAGGAAAATACAAAGCATTAATAATAATTGCAAAAAAATCGCAAAGGTAGGAAAAAGTAGCGAAAACCAAAAAAGACTTAAAAGGAGAGATTTAGATTTTGGAATTTTTGGGGAGGTTAAAATTTGAAAATGGGACTTTTGTAAATTTCACCCTTAACTTAAGATCCCATACTACAATACTACCAAATTACAAGTCTCTAGCACGTTTCTAAACGAGTCAGATGACCATAACAAAGTCATTAAATTTCAATGTTATTCTCCATAAGAATAACATGGGGCTCGTAAAAACTTTCAAATTTCGACATTAAAATTAAGTTTTGGGGGTCAAAGAGTAAAGTTACGAAAAAACATGTAGTGTGTAAAATTTAACGTAAAGTAAGGAGAATACAAAACATTAACAATATTTGTAAAAAAATTATTTAGGAAAAAAAAAATTTCGAAAACCTTAAAAAATGTTGAAAACATTTACCAAATTTTGAAAGTAGGGCGTTTTTTGAAGCTGAAGGAGTGCGATTTTCGGTAAACGCTCAAGAGGGTTTTGTAGAAAATTTAATTCCCGTTCATGAAAATTCTTTCAAATCTTATCTAGCTCTCACCGTTTTCGAGCTATAGCCCTTAGAAAAAAACGTGTTTTGTCGTTTTCAGAGGTCCGCCATTTTGGATTTTTGGGTGGGTTAAAATTTGAAAATGGGACTTTTGCAAATACTACCAGTAATGTAAGATCTCATACTAAAATACTACCAAGTTTCAAGTCTCTAGCACGTTTCTAAACGATTCAGATGACCATAAAAAAAGTCATTAAATTTCAATGTTATCCTCTATAAGAATAACATGGGGCTCGGAAAAACTTTCAAATTTCGACATTAAAATTAAGTTTTGGGGGTCAAGGAGTAATTTTACGAAAAAACATGTTATGTGTAAAATTTAAAGTAAACTAAGGAGAATACAAAGCAATAATAATATTTGCGAAAAGTAATTATTTGAGTATGAAAAAATAGCGAAAACCGGTAAAAATGTGAAAGAAATTTACCAAATTTTGAAAGTAGGCCGTTTTTTGAAACTGAAGGAGTGCGATTTTTGGAAAACGCCTAAGTGGGTTTTGTAGAAAATTTAATTCCCTTCCGTAAAGATTCTTTCAAATCTTTTCTAGCTCTTACCGTTTTTGAGCTATATCCCTTTGAAAAAAACGTGTTTTGTCGTTTTCAGAGGTCCGCCATTTTGGATTTTTGGGGGGTTTAAAATTTGAAAATGGGACTTTTGCAAAATTCACCGTTAATTTAAGATCCCATAGTAAAATACTACGCAAATTTGAAGTCTCAAGCACGTTTCTAAACCGTTTAGATGGGCACACCAAAGTCGGCCATTTTTAATGTTATTCCCCATAAGAATAACATGGGGGGAATTCAAAATTTCGGGGGGTAAAAATTTGAAAATGCGACTTTTTGGAATTTTATGGTTGGTTTGGGCACTAGACCTACAACCACCGAAAATTTCAAGTGTCTAGCTCATCTAGAAGTGGTCTAGAATTTGTATCCCCAGTCAGTTACACAAGCGGCTGTATATAGTTTGTTGTGTACATATGTGTACATACAATCTAGTAACTTTGTTGAAGGTTTGTTATGTAAGATAAAACGTTATGAAAACAGTGTTACTTTATTTAGCATAATCGTATTACTTTTGTTTTATATCAAATGATTTAAATACTAAAAAATAGTTGCCTCGCATAATTGGTGTGGCCAGGTTATTCTAGAGTTGTTACTTAAACATGACTTTTTTACATAGAGTTAAAAAACAAAAACTATTATATGAGACAAATTTGTTACAAGAGTTAAAATATTACATTTTCTAACTTTTTAATAATGGTTTGTGCTAATTATGTTCCCTAATGGAATAAATCGTGATACTGGGTAAAAAGAATGTATATTGCTTTTAAAATGGAAATAAACTAAACTGACCAATAGTTTGGTTATTATAGACTTAATTATTATGAATCTTGTATAAGTACTTACATGAAATGAGTGTTGAAGATGATCAGATATACGTCTACAGATATACGTAACTTAAGCAGTGCAAGCGAGGGTGGTGTAGACAGCTGAGGTGTTACTCAAACATACTTTTTTATATAGAGTTAAAAAACAAAAAAACTATTATATAAGACAAATTTGTTTACAAGAGTTAAAATATTACATTTTCTAACTTTTTAATAATGGTTTGTGCTATTATGTTGCCTAATAGAATAAATCGTAATACTGGGTAAAAAGAATGTATATTGCTTTTAAAAGGGAAATAAACTAAACTGACCAATAGTTTGGTTATCATAGACTTAATTATTATGAATCTTGTATAAGTACTTACATGAAATGAGTGTTGAAGATGATCAGATATACGTCTACAGAAGGTAACTTAAGCAGTGCAAGCGAGGGTGGTGTAGACAGCTGAGGTGTATTTGGAGGGTGACAGGGACAATGTTAGCGTTGGAGGTGGCAAAAAAAAGTAAAAGCTGAAAAAAATAAATTTTTTAAAATTTGATTAGTTAAGTGAAATCATATACAATCTAGTAACTTTGTCGAAGTTTTGTTATGCAAGATAAAACGTTATGAAAACAGTGATACTTTATTTAGCATTGTGACGGTCAGGAAGTTATTGACCATATTTTTTTATTGTTATTATGGATAACATCCCAAAGCCCAGTATTTGATATCGACATTGGTAAGATGGGCAATCGTGTCGCAACTCCGCTAGTCAGCATTGTCTTGCAATTTATTTGGGGTTTTGTTGAGTGTCACAAAGTATTGGGTACATCGATTGCTACATCACGTTCGGTTGTTTGGATCGTGGCATGGAATGCATGGCCTGATTGCTTTGCTGACATGAGGTGTCATCATTCTGTGTGACGTGTGGGACCTCCGAACCTGGGTTAGTCAGTCAGAGTCGGGAGTCGGGGTTCGAAGAGTCGGTGAGCCGCGGTTACGCGCTATCTTTCCCTCCCCCACGGGTGTCCGTGGGGGTGGGCATCTCCGTTTTGTAAATCACTTTTGCTTAGGCTATGTTTTCAATTGATAGTATTTACATTCATTGTTGTTTTTTTCATTGCAAATAATTTTGTTCATTTAACATAATAAATTGAGTTTTGAACTCTACTCGGCATTCGATCTTTGAGTTACTACCCTTCCCGTGCGTGGTTGTTACAGCATGATCGTATTACTTTTGTTTTATATAAAATGATTTAAATACTAAAAAAATAATTGCTTCGCGTAATTGGTGTGGCCAGGTTATTCTAGAGTTGTTACTTAAACATGACTTTTTACATAGAGTTAAAAACAAAAACTATTATATGAGACAAATTTGTTACAAGAGTTAAAATATTACATTTCCTAACTTTTTAATAATGGTTTGTGCTATTATGTTCCTTAATAGAATAAATCGTAATACTGGGTAAAAAGAGTGTATATTGCTTTTTAAAATGGAAATAAACTAAACTGACCAATAGTTTGGTTATTACAGACTTAATTATTATGAATCTTGTATAAGTACTTACATGAAAATGCTAGGAATGAGTGTTGAAGATGACTAGACGTAGAGAAGGTGGAGAAGCTGAAAAATAAACAATAAATTATAAATGACATTCAACATAATAATGAATAATTCCCTATTTGGGTAAAAAAAATTCAAAAGAGTAAACTTTTTGTTGTAAATGTGGTAATTTCCCATTTGGTTAAAAAAATTCAAAGGAGTAATTAAACTTTTTTGTTGTATATTCGATAAAGTATTCTCACCTTCAATAAATATAAAAGACTTGTACTATGCATAATTTTTATAATAAAAAAATCATAATTATTATACTTAATAGTTCTTCTTAGGATAAAAAAGTAAAAATTATTTCAATTTGCTTTATAGTAAAGGCTTTATAAAGTGGCAGATTAATTTGGACAACGATGATAAAAGTTTAACACATAAATCAAATTTGAACAGTTACACAAAATATGAATATTTAATTTTTAATACTTCTTTAGAATAATAAAAGTAGCTGCTATCTAGCTAATAATAATCCTTTATTATTCAATATATCAATTATAACCATATTTTCAGGGTTAAAAAGAAGTTGTGAATTTAACAAAAAAAATGTATTAGTAATTATAAATTACAAAGTGTTATATGGATATAATATTACGTTACTTACCCATTAATCTTCTTCTTCATCCGTCTCCACCAGCAAATGTTGGTCGTCTTCACCTTCCCTATGTAGGATTATTTCACTCGGATTGAATGACAACACTGCTCCCCCATTTAACAACATGTCAATTAAATTTTGAATATCCGGGTTCTCCTCAACGAGAGGAGGATCATCATAATCACTAATATCGTCCACACCCCCGTCAGCACCCTCATTATCGTCCACACCCCCGTCAGCACCCTCATTCACACTATTGTTAATATCGTCTTCGTCCCAAGGGACTTCTTGATTAAACGGTTCAAAATGAACAGGTATATCTTCAACTTCTTCTTCCACTTTGATAGGGATGTTGATAGGAGACATGGTTGATGAAATTGAATTGAGGAAAGTTTAATATCACATGTCCTTTTATATAGAGTTTGAGTAGGGGGGGGGGGTGGTAGATGAGGTGGGGTGAGGTAGGGGGGAAGACTGGTATTGCAGCCTACCATGTACCACAGTAATATCTAAACTTTACAGTGCTGATTTTTAAAATATTTACTATCTCTTTTTGGTTTTGCAAATAAAAGATTTCCAAGACAATCTTCCCTTAGCATCCCGGATAAGATAATCAGGTTTCTTTGGACATATAGGGTTTATCACATCTCTAGGCAATCTAATAGAAAAATGCTCTCCAGTATCCTGTGTAAAATTATTTCACTTGGATTAAATGAAAGAATAGCACCCCCATTTAATAACATGTGAATTAATTCTTCTATTTGAGGGCTATTCTCCTCAACAAGAGGAGGATCAATATCACACTCATCATTTTCATCATCACTGTTGCTATTAATGTCCGCACCCCCATTTACACTTTCACTTTCTAAGTCACTTTCTAAGCCACTTTCCACATTGTCTTTGTTCAAAAGGACTACTACTTCGTCAAATGGTGCAGCACCGTCACTAGGGACCTCTTCAACTTCTTCCACTTTTATAACCGGAATTTTGTTAGGACTCATAGTAGAAATTGAATTGAGGAAAGTTTAATATCACATGAGAGTGAGTAGAGTTTGAGTAGGTGGGGGGGGGGGGGGGGGTGAGGTAGGGGGGAAGACTGGTATTGCAGCCTACCACGTACCACAGTAATATCTAAACTTTACAGTGCTGATTTTAAAATATTTACTATCTCTTTTTGGTTTTGCAAATAAAAGATTTCCAAGACAATCTTCCCTTAGCATCCCGGATAAGATAATCAGATTTCTTTGGACATATAGGGTTTATCACATCTCTAGGCAATCTAATAGAAAAATGCTCTCCAGTATCGTTACGTTTAATAATGATGTGATTAAACCATACACATTTGACAAAGAAATACTTAGTACACCTTTTCATTCTTCCTACCCGGATTGCTTTGGGAAGCTTGGTATCTTTATCAAAAGACTCTGCACTATTCTTGGGTTTTGAATGAGTAGAGCACATATTACCATTCAAAACACAAACATTTTCAAAGTGTCTTCCTTTATTAATACCCTTTTTGAAAAAGTATTTACATTTAGAAATCGTGAGTGAAAACATTTTTCTTCTATAAGAGATTAGTTTTTTACATTTTTCTGAAGTAGAACTGCAATATAAAGGAAGTGGTTTAGAAGACATAGGGATAGGCAAAGAAGTATTAACTGATTGACTGTGCTGAAAAACATAGTGTTTTTCATTTTCAGGGGAAAATCCATCAGCTTGCAATATTTCTCCGAGCAATATTCTTGGCTGTAACGCATAAGATGATATTAAAATTTTATCAGGCAAAGGTGTAGAAGTGAAAGAATTCATGTTTATAAAAATCTTTAATGGTATAAGAAAAAAATAATGTTTTAAAAGAGTTTGCAAGTTAAAAACTAATTGCAAACTGATTTGTCCGTACCGTGAAGCTGCATTAAGTAAGAATTAGAATCTAAGTAAGAATCTAAGTAAGAATTCGGAGAGGGGGGTTATATTTAGTTCATGATGCAAGCTTCGTACTTGTAGAAGGTCAGCATCTTGCGGCGTTGTCCTGTAATCTAGCTACTATGAGACCACAATTCAACTACTAAAAAAGTTACAAAGAGTAAATCTATAGAAATGTACTATGGATTAATTTCTGTACTAATGAGTACTATGACTACCCACAAAACTAACTTAAATAACATATATATTAGACTATCCTAATATTTAGAAAAATATCATTAATTACGAGGTAAGAATGTAGTTCACATTCCAATATAAATTGTAGGTCCCTTAGTTGTTATTTGCTGTTTGAGCTATTAATTAAAAAACTGTATTTAAAATACGCACATACCGGTGTTCACTGTTATGCAAGTAAAGTGAGCGAACAGTTACAAGAAGGTTGCAAAAACAACTTTCTCAGCAGGTTTCGACCATATTACAACACAGGACTTTTCAATCCTATGGATTTATAAAGGTGTATTAAAATGTTTTCTTTGTAAAATGTAAAACTTTTTTATCATTGTTTAAAGGACTAGAAGAAGAAGGACTTAAAGAAGCTTACTAGATTCTTTTTGTATGGTCCTTGGATTATGGGATTAGAAGATTTGAATTTGGTATCATGCGGTTTCCATTCTTTCACAAGGTCTCGATGATTAGTTTCTATTGTCATCCATTCTAATACTGTTCCAACTATCCGTCTCACCGACTCGCTATCATGCCTCGAAAGGTGGCACTCAATGAGCTGCATCTTCGGGTCTAAAACTTGAAAAAGTACTATGAAGGTTTCCAGAATCCTCAGTAGTATCTTCTACGATGACCTCCCCGGACTGGTCCGCTTGGTTAGGGATTAGAAGAATTGAATTTGTATCATACGGTTTCAATTCTTTCACAAGATCTCGAACATTAGTTTCTATTATCATCCATTCTAATACTGTTCCAACTATCCGTCTCACCATCTCACCGACTCGCTATCTTGCCTCGAAAGGTGGCACTCAATGAGTTGCATCTTCGGGTCTAAAACTCGAAAAAGTACTATGGAGGTTGTCTGAATCCTCAGTAGTACCTTCTGTGAAGACCTCCCCTGACTGGTGCGCTTGATTAAAGATAAGAAGAATTGAATTTGGTATCATACGGTTTCAATTCTTTCACAAGGTCTCGATCATTATTTTCTATTGTCATCCATTCTAATACTGTTCCAACTATCCATCTCACCGACTCGCTATCTTGCTTCGAAAGGTGGCACTCTATGAGTTGCATCTTTGGGTCTAAAACTGGAAAAAGTACTATGGAGGTTTCCTAAATCCCCAAAAGTACCTTCTACGAAGACCTCCCCGGACTAGTGCGCTTGGTTAAAGATTAGAAGAATTGAATTTGGTATCATAGGGTTTCAATTCTTTCACAAGATCTCTATGATTAGCTTTCTATTGTCATCCATTCTAATACTTTTCCAACTATCCGTCTCACCGACTCGCTATCTTGCCTCGAAAGGTGACACTCAATGAGTTGCATCTTTGGGTCTAAAACTGGAAAAAGTACTATGGAGGTTTCCTGAAACCTCAGTAGTACATTCTACGAAGACCTCCCCGGACTGGTGCGCTTGGTTAAAGATTACAAGAATTGAATTTGGTATCTTACAGTTTCACAAGATCTCTATGATTAGCTTCTATTGTCATCCATTCTAATACTGTTCCAACTATCCGTCTCACTGACTCGCCATCCTGCCTCGAAATGTGGCACTCAATGAGCTGAATCTTCGGGTCTAAAACTCGAAAAAGTAAAATGGAAGTTGCCTGAATCCTCAGTAGTACTTTCTGAGGAGACCTCTCCGGACTGGTGCGCTTGGTTAGGGATTAGAAGAATTGAATTTGTATCATACGGTTTCAATTCTTTCACAAGGTCTCGAACATTAGTTTCTATTATCATCCATTCTAATACTGTTCCAACTATCCGTCTCACCGACTCGCTATCTTGCCTCGAAAGGTGGCACTCAATGAGTTGCATCTTCGGGTCTAAAACTGGAAAAAGTACTATGGAGGTTTCTTGAAACCTCAGTAGTACATTCTACGAAGACCTCCCCGGACTGGTGCGCTTGGTTAAAGATTACAAGAATTGAATTTGGTATCATACGGTTTCAATTCTTTCACAAGATCTCGATGATTAGCTTCTATTGTCATCCATTCTAATACTGTTCCGACTATCCGTCTCACCGACTCGCCATCTTGCCTCGAAAGGTGGCACTCAATGAGCTGCATCTTCGGGTCTAAAACTTGAAAAAGTACTATGAAGGTTTCCAGAATCCTCAGTAGTATCTTCTACGATGACCTCCCCGGATTAGTGCGCTAGGTTAAAGATTATAAGAATTGAATTTGGTATCATACGGTTTCAATTCTTTCACATGGTCTCGATCATTATTTTCTATTGTCATCCATTCTAATACTGTTCCAACTATCCTTCTCACCGACTCGCTATCTTGCCTCGAAAGGTGGCACTCTATGAGTTGCATCTTTGGGTCTAAAACTCGAAAAAGTAAAATGGAGGTTACCTGAATCCTCAGTAGTACCTTCTATGAAGACCTCCCCGAACTGGTGCGCTTAGTTAAAGATTACAAGAATTGAATTTGGTATCTTGCGGTTTTAATTCTTTCACAAGATCTGTATGATTAGCTTCTATTGTCATCCATTCTAATACTGTTCCAACTATCCGTCTCACTGACTCGCCATCCTGCCTCGAAAGGTGGCACTCAATGAGCTTAATCTTCGGGTCTAAAACTCGAAAAAGTAAAATGGAAGTTGCCTGAATCCTCAGTAGTACCTTCTGAGGAGACCTCTCCGGACTGGTGCGCTTGGTTAGGGATTAGAAGAATTAAATTTGGTATCATACGGTTTCAATTCTTTCACAAGAACTCGAACATTAGTTTCTATTGTCATCCATTCTAATACTGTTCCAACTATCCGTCTCACCGACTCGCTATCTTGCCTCGAAAGGTGGCACTCTATGAGTTGCATCTTTGGGTTTAAAACTGAAATAAGTACCATGGAGGTTTCCTGAATCCTCAGTAGTACCTTCTACGAAGACCTCCTCGGACTAGTGCGCTTGGTTAAAGATTAGAAGAATTGAATTTGGTATCATACGGTTTCAATTCTTTAACAAGGTCTCGATCATTAGTTTCTATTGACATTCATTCTAATACTGTTCCAACTATCCGTCTCACCGACTCGCTATCTTGCCTCGAAAGGTGGCACTCAATGAGTTGCATCTTTGGGTCTAAAACTGGAAAATGTACTATTGAGGTTTCCTTAATCCTCAGTAGTACATTCTACGAAGACCTCCCCGGACTGGTGCGCTTGGTTAAAGATTAGAAGAATTGAATTTGGTATCATACGGTTTCAATTCTTTCACAAGGTCTCGATCATTATTGTCATCCATTCTAATACTGTTCCAACTATCCTTCTCACCGACTTGCCATCTTGCCTCGTAAGGTGGCACTCAATGAGCTGCATCTTCGGGTCTAAAACTCGAAAAAGTACTATGAAGGTTTCCAGAATCCTCAGTAGTATCTTCTACGATGACCTCCCCGGACTAGTGCGCTAGGTTAAAGATTATAAGAATTGAATTTGGTATCATACGGTTTCAATTCTTTCACATGGTCTCGATCATTATTTTCTATTGTCATCCATTCTAATACTGTTCCAACTATCCGTCTCACTGACTCGCCATCCTGCCTCGAAAGGTGGCACTCAATGAGCTGAATCTTCGGGTCTAAAACTCGAAAAAGTAAAATGGAATTTGCCTGAATCCTCAGTAGTACCTTCTGAGGAGACCTCTCCGGACTGGTGCGCTTGGTTAGGGATTAGAAGAATTATTTGGTATCATACGGTTTCAATTCTTTCACAAGAACTCGAACATTAGTTTCTATTGTCATCCATTCTAATACTGTTCCAACTATCCGTCTCACCGACTCGCTATCTTGCCTCGAAAGGTGGCACTCTATGAGTTGCATCTTTGGGTTTAAAACTGAAAAAAATACTATGGAGGTTTCCTGAATCCTCAGTAGTACCTTCTACGAAGACCTCCTCGGACTAGTGCGCTTGGTTAAAGATTAGAAGAATTGAATTTGGTATCATACGGTTTCAATTCTTTAACAAGGTCTCGATCATTAGTTTCTATTGACATTCATTCTAATACTGTTCCAACTATCCGTCTCACCGACTCGCTATCTTGCCTCGAAAGGTGGCACTCAATGAGCTGCATCGTCGTGTCTAAAATTCGAGAAAGTACTATGGAGGTTGCCTGAATCCTCGTAGTACCTTCTACCAATACCTCCCCGGACTGGTGCGCTTGGTTAAAGATTAGAAGAATTGAATTTGGTATCATACGGTTTCAATTCTTTCACAAGGTCTCGATCATTAGTTTCTATTGTCATCCATTCTAATACTGTTCCAACTATCCATCTCACCGACTCGCTATCTTGCTTCGAAAGGTGGCACTCAATGAGTTGCATCTTTGGGTCTAAAACTGGAAAATGTACTATTGAGGTTTCCTTAATCCTCAGTAGTACATTCTACGAAGACCTCCCCGGACTGGTGCGCTTGGTTAAAGATTAGAAGAATTGAATTTGGTATCATACGGTTTCAATTCTTTCACAAGGTCTCGATCATTATTGTCATCCATTCTAATACTGTTCCAACTATCCGTCTCACCGACTCGCCAACTTGCCTCGAAAGGTGGCACTCTATGAGTTGCATCTTTGGGTCTAAAACTGGAAAAAGTACTATGGAGGTTTCCTAAATCCCCAAAAGTACCTTCTACGAAGACCTCCCCGGACTAGTGCGCTTGGTTAAAGATTAGAAGAATTGAATTTGGTATCATAGGGTTTCAATTCTTTCACAAGATCTCTATGATTAGCTTTCTATTGTCATCCATTCTAATACTTTTCCAACTATCCGTCTCACCGACTCGCTATCTTGCCTCGAAAGGTGACACTCAATGAGTTGCATCTTTGGGTCTAAAACTGGAAAAAGTACTATGGAGGTTTCCTGAAACCTCAGTAGTACATTCTACGAAGACCTCCCAGGACTGGTGCGCTTGGTTAAAGAGTACAAGAATTGAATTTGGTATCTTACGGTTTCACAAGATCTCTATGATTAGCTTCTATTGTCATCCATTCTAATACTGTTCCAACTATCCGTCTCACTGACTCGCCATCCTGCCTCGAAAGGTGGCACTCAATGAGCTGAATCTTCGGGTCTAAAACTCGAAAAAGTAAAATGGAAGTTGCCTGAATCCTCAGTAGTACTTTCTGAGGAGACCTCTCCGGACTGGTGCGCTTGGTTAGGGATTAGAAGAATTGAATTTGTATCATACGGTTTCAATTCTTTCACAAGGTCTCGAACATTAGTTTCTATTATCATCCATTCTAATACTGTTCTAACTATCCGTCTCACCGACTCGCTATCTTGCCTCGAAAGGTGGCACTCAATGAGTTGCATCTTCGGGTCTAAAACTGGAAAAAGTACTATGGAGGTTTCCTGAAACCTCAGTAGTACATTCTACGAAGACCTCCCCGGACTGGTGCGCTTGGTTAAAGATTACAAGAATTGAATTTGGTATCATACGGTTTCAATTCTTTCACAAGATCTCGATGATTAGCTTCTATTGTCATCCATTCTAATACTGTTCCGACTATCCGTCTCACCGACTCGCCATCTTGCCTCGAAAGGTGGCACTCAATGAGCTGCATCTTCGGGTCTAAAACTCGAAAAAGTACTATGAAGGTTTCCAGAATCCTCAGTAGTATCTTCTACGATGACCTCCCCGGACTAGTGCGCTAGGTTAAAGATTATAAGAATTGAATTTGGTATCATACGGTTTCAATTCTTTCACATGGTCTCGATCATTATTTTCTATTGTCATCCATTCTAATACTGTTCCAACTATCCTTCTCACCGACTCGCTATCTTGCCTCGAAAGGTGGCACTCTATGAGTTGCATCTTTGGGTCTAAAACTCGAAAAAGTAAAATGGAGGTTGCCTGAATCCTCAGTAGTACCTTCTATGAAGACCTCCCCGAACTGGTGCGCTTAGTTAAAGATTACAAGAATTGAATTTGGTATCTTGCGGTTTTAATTCTTTCACAAGGTCTCGATCATTATTGTCATCCATTCTAATACTGTTCCAACTATCCGTCTCACCGACTCGCCAACTTGCCTCGAAAGGTGGCACTCAATGAGCTGCATCTTCGGGTCTAAAACTCGAAAAAGTACTATGAAGGTTTCCAGAATCCTCAGTAGTACCTTCTACGAAGACCTCCCCGGACTAGTGCGCTAGGTTAAAGATTATAAGAATTGAGTTTGGTATCATACGGTTTCAATTCTTTCACATGGTCTTGATCATTATTTTCTATTGTCATCCATTCTAATACTGTTCCAACTATCCTTCTCACCGACTCGCTATCTTGCCTCGAAAGGTGGCACTCTATGAGTTGCATCTTTGGGTCTAAAACTGGAAAAAGTACTATGGAGGTTTCCTAAATCCTCAGTAGTACCTTCTACGAAGACCTCCCCGGACTAGTGCGCTTGGTTAAAGATTAGAAGAATTGAATTTGGTATCATACGGTTTCAATTCTTTCACATGATCTCTATGATTAGCTTTCTATTGTCATCCATTAATATTACATTTGGATTTATACTGAAAATTGAATGTTGTTATTTTTCCGTCTTTAACACACTTGTTTTAAGTTGAGTGAACATATCACACTGTTTTATACTGAATATATATGATTTTTGTACACATATCTTCGGTTTATAATAGCTATATGTAAATTTTCATTTACTATGATGATTTTATATTATTTGATAATAATTTATTAGATAATACTTACTGCTTTTCATAAGTTGCTCTTTGCAAGGCATTGGCCCTGTTCCATACATTAGCGCCAAGATCTTCCAAGATGCCGTATCTTCAGCTTCCTCCACTTTCATCGGACCAGCTGTGAAGCTGATGTAGACTGATGGTGAAGTCATGCTGCTGGATTGACTGACTTAGTGTTTGGTACAGCAGCTTTTATATTCATCGTTGAAGGGGAAAGTATTGCGGAGAACTGATATTCACGATATATAAGTGTACTGAATCATAACATAGTCAAAACTAAACATTTTAACAATCTAGCAACAGCTGTAACATAATAAATATTAAAATAAAGTGAAGACCAAAGGCATCACAGCTGTGGCTAAGTTGACGCCACATCAGCCCCCCGCAGAGACTGGAAGTCCAGGAAGCTTGAGCTTTACATTTCGACCAGATCGAGTTGTATAGTTTCTGAACAATGATGCCGGGTTTGGAAGTTTGAGGGATGTGTCCGAAGATTGTATATTTTGAGGCTCTTTGATTGTTGGATGATTACATTTGTCAGGGAACACATATGCAGGTTTCACCCTGTCTAAGCTCACTCGCCCTTTTTTGCCATTCTGTGATATTACTAAGGATTTTTCATCACGAGAAATTACAGGATATGGTCCGTTGTAGGGAGGCTGTAGAGCACGTTTCACAGAGTCATCTCTTAGGAAAACATCGGTGCACTTTCTAAGATCCTGAAATATAAAAGTCTTGGGTTTGACGTGGCGTGAAGCTTGGACAGGTCTGATTGAAGACATGTGTTGACGGAGTCGTAAAACATAATCAGTAGGATCTTCATGCCTGGGTCCGTCAACAGGGAGATCAAACAATTCTCCTAGAAGTCTCAACTGTTGTCCGAAAACAATTTCTGCCGTTGATGCTTGAAGATCCTCGCGGTACGCACTCCTTATACCTAGGAGGACAATCGGAAGAGCTTCCAGCCAGGATGAATCGTGATGACACATCAGTGAAGCTTTGAGATGACGATGGAATCTCTCCACCAATCCATTTGCACAGGGATGGTAACTGCAAGTCCTGATTCTTTCAGAGCCGAAAGTTCTTCCAAGGGACTTGAAGAGGGATGATTCGAATTGGCGGCCTTGATCAGTAGTTATTCTTGAAGGAGCACCATAACGAGAAAACCAGCACGAGACTAGACCTTCAGCGACTTCTTCTGCAGTAATCCCCTTTAAAGGATGAACCTCAGGCCACCTATTGTAACGGTCTATGACTGTAAGACAGTATTTGTATGGTCCTGCTGGTGGTAAAGGCCCAATTATGTCAACATGGATGTGCTCAAAACGTGATGATGGTAAAGAAAATGTTCCTAGAGGAGCATGAACATGTCGCGTTACCTTGCAACGTTGGCATCGCTCACAAGTACGAGCCCAGTTATGACAATCTTATGTTATGTTTATAGCATAAAACCTATTTCGTATCCAGCTTGGTTTTATTTACGTTAACACGTTCTGGATTTTGTGTTTGGTACTATGATTTATACTTATGAGTTTTATTTGGCTCTCACTTGTACAAAACTAATACTAAAATAATCTTAACATTTGGGTTTCTAGAACTTGTCATATACACAGATCATTTAATTTTTTTAATGATATTTAAATTTTATGTTGTACACATTATTAGTAAGAGTCATTTCTCGTATGTTTTTTTTTGTTTTATTTTGGAGAGACCTCCTTTTTCTTCTCCTGGCGCACCTCCTCGCAAGAGTTTGGTCTACAGAATACAATGGAGGCTGCTCTTGCGGCCTCCTGGAGACCCTCTTCGTGCGACGAGGGTGGACAGGTTGAGGTCTCTCCAACGTTATAGTAGTAGGGCAGGGCTCCTCCTCCTCCAGTCTTTCCAAGACTGGGACTAGCGACGGGTTGTAGTTGACATCCTCCATCACGTAGTCCCAGTTTGGGTTTTTATTGTCCATAAAATTGGCAACTGAAGGGGAGTCTGTAAAGTAAAAAGAAGAATAACTGTGTGATATGTTCACTCAACTTAAAATAAGTGTGTAAAAGTCAGGAAAATAACAACATTTAATTTTCATTACAAACCCAAATTTAATATCAATAAATTAATTCTAAAACTCTAGAACATTGTATTTTTATTCTTTGAAAATAAGAAGGTCTACAGCCCTGCCAGTCATTCCTGTTGTTTTCAGTTTGTAGCCAGAGTTTTTTATTTGTAGTAAGTCCTCGTCTGTTAGTTCTAGGCTGTATCTAGTTGGTAAATATGTGATTGCATGACTCTTACCAGGCATTATGATTTCGCAAAGTATCGAGATGCCAAACCTCGTCTCCACTCTTCTAGCATCTACGATCGCATAGCCATCTTGGTGTTTTAGCTCTTTAGTAGAGACAATTGGCAGAGACGGTACGTGTTGGAGAGCCTGAAGCTTTTTGTTCAAGTTTGACATGGTTCTGAAATAAAACACCATGTTTATTGATAAAATCAAATTAATCTTAAACATATTACGAATACTGCGATATTAATATTTATCAGGATCATAGTACTACTTGAGTTAATAATTTTAGTATTAACATATGTCGTTACAAGGTTCCAGTCTTTAGGATATATAAGAAGCAGGGCTTTTCTACCAACATGTATATTTTATAGTGAATCTAGCTGCTAACACAGTTTCAATACCTTTCACATCTCAACTTGTGTTATTAATTGCCAAACATGCACGTTTATAGCATAAAACCTATTTCGTATCCAGCTTGGTTTTATTTAAAGTTAACACGTTCTGGATTCTGTGCTTGGTACTATGATTTATTATACTTATGAGTTTTATTTGGCTCTCACTTGTACAAAACTAATACTAAAATAATCTTAAAATTTGGGTTCCTAGGAACATATACACAGATCATTTATATTTTTTATTTTACTTTAAATTTTATATTGTACACATTTTGTTTAGAAAGGAACATTTATCCTAAAATTTTTTTACTTTGGAGAGACCTCCTTTTTCTTCTCCTTGCTCACCTCCTCGCCCGGGTCTGGTCTCCGGAGTACAACGGAGGCTGATCTTGCGGCCTCCTGGAGACCCTCTTCGAGCGACGAGGGCGGACACGTGGAGGTCTCTTCAACGTAGGGCAGGGCTCCTCCTCTGGTGTCTCCAACGTTTCGTTACTAGGGCAGGGCTCCTCCTCCTCGAGTCTCCCCAAGACTGGGACTAGTGAAGGGTTGAAGTTGGCTTCCTCATTTACGTGGTCCCAGTTTGGGTTTTTGTTGTCCATAAAGTGAACAACTGAAGGGGAGTCTGTAAAGTAAAGTCTGTAAATCTGACTTTTTCACAGTTGTTTAAGTTGAGTGAACATATCACACTGTTTTTATACTGGATATATATGATTTTATACACATATCATCCGTTTATAATAGCAATATGTAAATTTTCTTTTACTACGATGATTTTATATTATATGAAAATAATTTGTTAGATAATACTTACTGCTTTTCATGAGTTGCTCTTTGCAAGGCATTGGCCCTGCCCCATAATTAGCGCCAAGATAAATACCGTATCTTCAGCTTCCTCCACCTTCATCGGACCAGCTGTGAAGCTGATGTAGACAGTAGTTGGTAAAGTCATGCTGCTGGATTGACTGTCTTAGTGTTTGGTACAGCAGATTTTATATTCATCGTTGAAGGGAAAAGTATTGCGAACTAACATTCACTCGCAGTGTTTAGCAATTTAATAGATCGATGTTGTTTACTATCATAAAGGGTGAAGGTTGTAGTCCCAGTTGCGACATGTAATCACCGGTGCCAAGTATCATTATATGGCTGGAGATTGAAATCGCGGTTGCAGCGTTAATAATCGCTGCAGAATGTCGTTACGTGTACATTTCTTTCACTTTTAGGTGCAGGGAATAATACGCTAGCAACTTCAAATTGTTGGCTTTTGCAATAACTACGTAAAGGTCTACAGACTGCAGGTTTTTTATGAAGCTTGGAACTTTTGATCAGTACTCAGTTTACCATTATTTAATACTGTAATATAATTATTCAATGGTATTAGACTTTATAAACTCAGAATTCACTCCATATACACTTAAACTGAAAGAAAGGATCATAGATACAATTGTTTTATGAGATAAATTTGTTCTTATATTTGTACACTGTGTTTGACTGAACTATACTATGATAATTCTATTGCTTGATAATATTTTCTCTTGTTGCTTTAAACTGTTGAGCTACACAAATATATTGTGTTATCTATGTATTTAATACACAACATAAATATTTGTATTTTCGTTTTCCACTCTAAAGGACTGCTAGACATGTAACACACGTAAAAAATGTTATGTGCAAATAAAATATGTCTATGTCTATTCATTAGAATGTTTAAGCACAGATTGTGCAGCTCCCGAAAGCACTGTTGTATCTCGGCCTTTTCGTAAGTAAGAAAAGAATAGAAAAAAAACTTACGGTCAGCATCATCAAAATAACCTCTTAGTTTGTTCCACCGACAAGTCCACATCCGCACATATGACAGTCATATTGTCTCCGTAGTCCCCGAACTTTGTCATGATGGATGACATCTCTGCACAGTATGTTAGCTTGATTCGGAATGATATATCAGGTGATGAATAAATCATACGCTAATTTTAATCACCAAACATTTACAAAACAGTTCAATGAATGTTGAATCTTTTATGATTCATCAGGAAAATTCTCATGAGGAAATTATTTCGGCCATTTGTCATCACTAGTGATAAACCATTCGGTTATAAACACAATCCAACCCATCCCAACATTCCGATGTAATTTGGTCGATATTAAGTGTCCCGAAAATAATGCTTTTATCTTTTTCCGAACGACGCACCTTTCTATCTTGAACATAATCCTCTACAGTTCTTCTTACTCTAATCATGAAATGTTGTTTTCACTTTCATAGCTGTAGCGACTGTCCTCTTCAACCTTACGGGAGCGGCAAGATTAAGATTGATTTGCCAAGTTCCTCAATAAGCCAGCATATAAAAATAATGTTATCCACAGATACATGTAAATAAATAGGCCTACTGCCAGAAGGAGGATTTTGGGGCAGCATAAGACAAAAAAAAGAAAGTCAAAACCACTAAACTAAATAAACTAAATGGCAAACTAATGTAGACAATTTTCCTTCTAATAACAGTACAAATGCACTTTAGACCTTATTTCGAACGGCCCACAAGGCAGGTTCTTTAGAGCTCTAGCTTTTACTGTTGCTAGACTGGATGGGTCCGCGTCTGTGTCCATCAACGATGTTTTCAGGTTTCCCTATTAGCTTTCACTCAATGAGAACGTGTAATACGGAGTGTTGACTTGCTCGCACTTCCCAATCTTCCCAATGTTCCCCCAGCTTGCCGTGCAGACTCAATCAAACCTCACAACTCAGTACGTCTTCTTCTTTCAAGAAGTCCAGATACAGAGCCGCGTCTATCGTGCCTCTGGGAGGGCCTTCTAGGCTGTCGGGCGGAGTTAGAAAACTCCCTTCCGAGTTCTTCCAGTACAACCTTTTCTTGACCTTACCCACTTGCACGATCTCGTTCTCCGGTTTAAGACAGTTTCGTCTTCCAGACTGTGCTTGTAGATCGCGGCATGTAGAAACCTAGATTTAGACTCAATGGTTTTCTCGATCGATTTAGATATTCTTGCCTGTAGCGTCGCAAACAATGAAGCAAACTGGTAACTGTCGGGATCTGCGTACTTGGTAAGTGCCAACATCATATTGCAATACAACGTTACAACTATGCAGAAATTCATGGTGTCTCTATTAGGAAGGTCCCACGGAGTAAGCAGCTCTTAAGTCACTAGAGATAATCCTCCCAACCTCCTTCTCACGTAGCTCACGCAGTTCGTCAGCGTTCCAGATTTCTCGTCAATAGAGACCATGCAGTTCAGGGCATCGTAAAACTTCTCTTCCCTGGCGGAAATATACTTTAAAGGTAATTTAGGGGCGTCCAGCTGGTAATCATGCTAGAATAAGCCAAATAGAATCTGTCTGGTTCAACCTTATAGACAGTCGTGGTAAGCTTAGGTTTATAATTAAGTAGTTGAGTTGGGAGATCTGGAGTGGCTATAAAAATCATTCAACAATAAAAGAACACGATTATAAAAAAGGTCCATGTCTTGGACGTGGAGATTAACATGCAGTGAAACCTATATTCTACTAATATATATACATGTATTAGTTTTTTTTTCTAAAATGTAATTGAAGAAAAGACTTGCTACTACAAACCACAAATGTGACAGATCTCGATTCTGTCGATGTTACTGCTACTCTGAGCACTGAGCGAATGAGTGCTGATCACAGAGTGCTGAGGGTATTTATGTCGGGGGTGTACCCTTGACACATGGTCGTCCTTAACCTGAATCGTACATTGTCATTGACCCATTTTGAGGGTTGTCCTCAACCCCCTTTTGTGTCCTCGACCTATTAGTGGATCAACCTCCTAGACCTCGAGGTGTGCATATAAACCCGTTGAGGATTACTGGAGTACTCATTCTACTCTTGGTACTCGTACTCAACGAACCTTCCACACGCTGGTGAGTAGCAGTTGTTTGTCTCTCTTGATTACTAATTACTACTTCATTTCAGCTCTATTTTTTTTGTAAAAAAGGTTTTCGTAAGAATTAACGATAGTTGGTAGTTTTATGAACTGCCACAGTCTTTTGCAAATTGTGCCAGCGGTTGTAAGAGACTTAATGTTTTTCCAATTACTGCCTACGGTATTTATCATGTTAACTGCGCGGCTCGGTTTTATTTGTAGGTTTCAGCGTGGTTTTGTGTATACATACGTTTTTTATAAACAAAAGCTGAAGCGTGTACGATATGGGTTTTGTGAGTTTGACCATTGCACTTTTATGATGCATGCTAAACTTTATTTGGTTTACAGACCTCTTGTTTTCTGGTTTCTAGTTACACTACACTACTTTTGGGTTGTGAAAGTAACAATAACAGTAAACATCAGTACATTTATTTTTATTTGAATAAATCGATTATTTCGTTATCGTCTAAACTGTTATATCCTGACGACGATGATAATGATAACATCAATTCGTCGAGCTCTTCTGTCAATTCATCATCGTCGTCAGGTATGACAATTGGCGACGGCATACGTGGTAGTGCTGTAGAGGTGTGTGGTGTGTGTGATGGCTCAGCAGTGTCTGGGCGTGGCTTCAGCGGGGGGAAGTGAGTATAGAGCAGAGCATCAAACATTGTTTTTTTGGAGGCGGGCCCTGTCCCTCTGTCCGTCTCTTTCCCCCACGGTATCGAATCAGAGATTCGTGGCGCAAAGCTGCCGCCATTCTTCCAGCTGTAACAGATTAGTTGTTTAGTTTAGAGTACAGTTTGTCCCTGATGATCGGCGTTTTTATTACTGTGGATATTGGTGTGTCTTGGTTTACAAGTGTTCTATGAGTTTTAACATCAACTATAGCATTGACAAAATAGTTTATCTGGTTTACAAAGAATACCGTTCACTGCCTAGTTGTTACAGAGTAATTTTAACATCAAATACTTTTTTGGTTTTGGCTGGTATCGGAGTTTTGACAGTCGGTGGGAAAATATAGAGTAGTTACGCCTTGTAACATTATCAGATTTATAATATTACTACCGTCATTCGTCTGTTTAGAGCGAGTTTACCGTAAAGCTGGATCTAGGTCACAGGCTGTATTGGTTTCTTAGGAAGGTTGTTATTTTCTCATGTTTACTTTGACTACGTTTGTTAATCTTTTAACAACTGCTCAAGTGTTATTCGGACAATTACTACAATAGTATATTTCGTACCTAGGGCCGAAAATTAGGTTTTGCCGGCTCGAGATATTTTAAAGTTCCAGACGAAGTCGAGAAATCGATTGAGAGCTGCAAAACCATTTCGGTCCGTGGTACGAACGCTATTTTTCACCAAACCCTATTACCACTATTCACGACTACAGTCAACACAACTACAAGGTTATGTGAAGAAATAATTTGAGGAATCAGCAAAAATAAAAATAAATACTGTAGTTGCTAGGCAACGGTGATAATAACACAAATTCTATTGCAATGCTATGGATTTTGATTGTGTATTTAAAATGCATTCATGTTTTAAGTAAGTAAGCGGACAGCTGATTTTGCGGCCCCGCCCTATAAAAACCTGCTCGGTCCCCAAATTACGATGACAGCTGGCATGGCCAGCAAAACGTAACTTTCAGCCACCAATTAACGTATGTAATACAGCCAAAAACACCATAGTGTGGTGAAAAGCTCATTTACCATTCGTACTAGATAAATAAACCCCGGTCTCCAAACACAAAGCAGCGGCAGGTGACACGATCGCGGCATTCACTCTAACAGGATTATATGTTTCAGAACCATGTCTGCTGATCTCCGTACAAAACTGAACAAGCTGGAGGTTGTCGAGGGACCCTCTAGAATCGCAATGACCGAGCTTACCAACCATGCTGGGTACATAATCACAGCGGCACGATTACACAGCCACGCACAATACGGGATTAGCGTTATTCTAGAGATATTAGTGTACAACATTGTGAAAATGGTGTTTCTACCAAAACGGTTCGGACAAACTCTGTCCCAATCGGATGTAGATACGCTGGCTAACGGGACGTACAAAGTAAAATGTACCGGCGTCACCAACCGCTCTCCAAATGTTGTAATTTTTCAATGAGACATAATATGACACATATTAACAGAAATTTGTTATTATTCCACTACCTTATTTACCTGGTGAATAGCTGGTGACGTCTTCTACCACTTCGTACGTCTTCGATGGTACAACCTCAAAGTGGCGTCGAAGCTTCGCCAGAGCTTCTCTCCCCTCGGCGATGGACTCGAACTCAAACAAGACGTTGAAGATCATGTTCGAAACTGATATTGAGTTTGGGAGTACTTAGTCTTTATACTATCGGCTCCACTCACCGGCCATAACCCAAATTGCAGTTTTCGGTTACCTTGAACTGCACACACCTTAAACTAATAACTCACTATCCGCATTGCAACTGCACTTGACATTACACAACGGACCCGCTAACCCACTGACTACACAAGGTCGCCACAACGGTTCACTGCAACTGCAACCAACACACGAGATCGCCGTCTCCGCGCCAGATCACTTTTATTGCTAACATACCTTGATGTTACCTCCAGTAGGAGAAAATACTAACTACTTCCTGATTATACTTCCAGGTGGGGATATCACCTCAGGAACATCTCTTTATCCTTATCTGGGTTTTCTAATATTTTTCAAACTCCAAATGTACCTCTCCTTTTTCTTTTCCTTCTTCGTCTGCTCCTTCCTCGTCTGCTCCTTCGGACGATTCTTCGACCGAAGGAGTAGGGGTAGAAAACGTAAATTTTTGCACCGATGAGCCGTGTCTATCTGTTGCTGACACGGGCATCGACTCATTTAACATTGTGGGCTAATAAATGAATTTTCAAAATGAGAATTAAGCTTACTACTTATACAGGGTTAGGCAAAAGTCTGGAACCCCCCCATTAACTTTAAAACGAATCACGCCAAGGAAACTAAACTGAGCACACCTTTATATGAAATGAAAATGCACTTTTTGGTCAGTATAAAAATTTTTTCCGGGACCCCAAAATGGGGGATTTTGGGGGCAACTCAAAAATTTCAAATGTTAAGCCCCATCGAGTGACACCTCATTTTGAAGGTCTTGATTTAAGAAAACAAACAACGCAAACTAGAGGTCCCTATCTTAACCCAGTCAAAAATGGCGGTCACTTGAAATTTCAAAAAAAGCAATTTGGAAATTTGAATAAAAAGTAATAACCCCCCTTCTAAGTTTTTTCTAATGTTAATTACAAAGATATCCTTTTGGTGGTTGTGCAACCTTCACAGGTACTTTATTATTGTCATTTCAAAAATTTTGAATTTGCACCGAAAATGGGGGATTTTGGGGGCAACTCAAAAATGTCTAATTTTAAGCCCCATCGAGTGTCACCTCATTTTGAAGATTTTGATTTAAGAAAACAAATTGTGCAAACCAAACTTTGTCATCTACTTCCAGAGTAATTTTATTAGTTCACTTACAATTATTGTACATTGAGGAAAACCAGCCGCATTACTCGAAAAACCCACATTGGAAAACAATAACTCTTGAGGGCAACTTTCACCGGCTTTGACATTCTAGGACCACAACCTTATCAGTAACTATCAGACTGGCATTTGGGTGAGACTAACCACTAGCCAATATGGTATGTTTCATAATTTTACTGTAAAATGGAGCTGAGTGAACAAGAGCGGATCACTATACTAATTATGCGAGGATATGGTGACAGAATCAGAAGATATGTACAGGTAAAAAACTTATTTAATGATTCTTTTCCTAATCGTAACCCTATTTCAAAATCAGTAGTAATAAAAACTGTTCAACGTTTTGAAGAGACAGGCAGTGTCAAGGACCGTCCCAGATCAGGAAGACCGAAAACTGCTACAAACGAAGAAAAGTCATTGGATGTTTTGCAATCTGTTGTAGAAAATCCCCATGTCTCAACAAATGTTGTTGGCCTAAGTGTAGAGATCTCCCAAAGATCAGTGCGTAGAGTTTTACACGACAGCGGTTTTAAAGCATACAAACTTCATTTAGTTCAGGAAATATCTGAGGATGACTTCGATCGTCGAGTAGAATTTTGCGAGTTAATGATGTCACGTATTGATAACAATACTATTCAATTAAATAACATTGTTTTCTCAGATGAAGCAACTTTTATGGTAAACTGAAATGTCAACAGGCATAATTGTCGCTACTGGTCTGATGAAAACCCTCGCTGGATGAGAGAACAACATACACAACATCCGGAAAAATTAAATGTTTGGCTTGGTATTGTAGGAGATAGATTTATCGGACCGTTCTTCATTGAAGGTAATCTTAACTGTGCAGTGTACCTGACAATGCTCCAACAGCAGATTATTCCCGCTGTCCAGTTAGCAACTAATAACAGTGATCAGATTTGGTTCCAGCAAGATGGAGCACCTCCACACTATGGCCGGGATGTCCGCACGTATTTGAACAACATGTTTCCAAATCGCTGGATAGGGAGACGAGGGGCTGTCGAGTGGCCTGCAAGGTCACCTGATTTGTCACCACTTGATTACTTTGCTTGGGGCCACATTAAAGATAATGTGTATAAAACAAAACCACAGTGCATCAATGATCTGAGGAACAGGATAGTTGAGGAAATTCACAATGTTCCACGAGAATCCATTCAACATGCTGTTTCACATTTTTACAACAGGCTAGCACATGTCCAGACAGTACAAGGGGAGCAATTCGAGCATCTTTTATAAGGAAATTAGGTGAGTAGAAGCAATAAAATTTGATAATAATTATTAATGTTAAGATGTTTTCCTACGCCATATTGAAAGATAGTGATTAATAAGAATTGTAACATAAATTTCGTCTAATAACGTTTTGCTTTTTAATAAAACTTTAGTACGCACTGTTTATTGACTGTTTATTGATCAAGAATCTTCATAAGAGGTTATTAAATAGTGCGATGCATTTTCAAGTGACCGCCATTTTTGACTGGGTTAAGATAGAGACCTCTAGTTTGCGTTGTTTGTTTTCTTAAATCAAGACCTTCAAAATGAGGTGTCACTCGATGGGGCTTAAAATTGGACATTTTTGAGTTGCCCCCAAAATCCCCCATTTTCGGTGCAAATTCAAAATTTTTGAAATGACAATAATAAAGTACCTGCGAAGGTTGCACAACCACCAAAAGGATATCTTTGTAATTAACATTAGAAAAAACTTAGAAGGGGGGTTATTACTTTTTATTCAAATTTCCAAATTGCTTTTTTTGAAATTTCAAGTGACCGCCATTTTTGACTGGGTTAAGATAGGGACCTCTAGTTTGCGTTGTTTGTTTTCTTAAATCAAGACCTTCAAAATGAGGTGTCACTCGATGGGGCTTAACCTTTGAAATTTTTGAGTTGCCCCCAAAATCCCCCATTTTGGGGTCCCGGAAAAAATTTTTATACTGACCAAAAAGTGCATTTTCATTTCATATAAAGGTGTGCTCAGTTTAGTTTCCTTGGCGTGATTCGTTTTAAAGTTAATGGGGGGGTTCCAGACTTTTGCCTAACCCGATGGAGTCAACACAGTCCTTTCAAGACACAACCCTTGTTCTACTTGATTTTGTTAATGCTATCAAAACAGTGGCCGGAAAACTATAACACTTTGATGAAAGCGATGCGTAAACAGTTTAGTACTGTTTCTTAAATGTTATTTGAGTCGGGTATATTTAATCAAACGGAAATATTTAAAGTCATTTGGTTTCCATCCAAATGTAAATTAAGCTGCATGTAAATTAAAATACTTTTACAAAATATTTTCCATAGACAGTCCAGTACTACATTTTAACTGAATAAAAGCTTTGATAGGATAAGGTTGATAGGAGGTATGGTCCCTTGCCTTAGAGGTGGTGGCAGGATAACGAGGAAAAATACAACTAGTTATGCTAGAGTTTAAAACTATAAATACAACTATTTATTCTAAGAAGATTTAACTCTTCTTCTTGAAGGAGTGTATGGCCATGCTCAAGTGTTTTACTCACCTTGGTCGTCGAGGATGTAGCAAAGCTGGCGCGGCCTCAGGGGAATGTGTTCCCCATCTTCCTGCTCCATTCTCAGCCTTCGATCTCTTCGACTCGTCGGTGGACCGCTGGTCTGCTCAGCCCTTTCCAAGAATCGAAGCAGGTCATCCGTCACCATGAAGCGGTCCCCAAGTCTCCACTTCCGGCAAATCTTCTTGGGCCGTCTGGGTCTCGATGGTGTTCTGATGTTGTTCTGGTTGGAGTGATCCAGCGAGAATGTTGGTGACTCTGGCCCTGTTGGGTTGTCCGTCTCTAGTGGCTCAGGCTGCTCTTCATTTCCCTGTCTCTTCTTCTGGACCCCGCACGACATCTGTTGGGTGGCGGGGAAGAGGGTGCCAGGGTATCCTTTGATCCGGAGGGGTTGCTCCAACTCGGCGGTGGTCGGATCGTCTTGTTGGTACACCATCGATTCACTCCCGTCTCTCTCCTTGACCATGAACTTGGCAGGTTTTACGGGCTGGGATCCTACTGAGGGACGAACCCAATCTCTGCCACGAACTTACAGGCTTCCTGTGTCTTCCCGGTCAAATTGTCGTCGTCGGAGTACGGAGGAGATCTTCACACTCCATCGCAGTGTGCCGATGGGTCGCCCCTCCAGGCTGGCCTCTCTTGTCAGCAATTCTGCGAAGGCAAGAACATAAACATCAGCCGCTTCGTTGGTCACAATCCTAGGCGTTCCTTCAGGGGTTTCCCTCGTCGACCACTCGCAGGTGTTAAAAGTCACACCCTGGATTTATTTACGCACTGATGAATTCTAGTGGGTGAGTAAGAAAAGGAAATGTATTATTTGATTATTGTTTTAATTAGTATATCTATGGAATACCCTTTAATTCTAGTGACTTCTGTCGGATGCTTTTGATTCCACTGATTATTTTAGAATGTTTTTGTAGCTATACCGGCTCTAACATTTGACATATCGCCAGCAGGAGAAAAGGTAAATGAATCACTAACACATGTTATACACAATTATTTATTGAAAATTACAATGAATTTGTAGTATTGGCTCAGTTAAACGCCGCAACTGGTGCATCTAGTAAAGATCATCATTTAAAAGTTCTCTTAAATGATGACTATTTTCATCATCTTCACTAGATGTTACTCTCGGGTCCTGCGCTGCTCCATTAAGGGTGTTAGATGGAGCATATACCGTCTGTGCTTTGTACCAAGTGACATCATATGGTGTTCTAGAAGTTGATGATATAAATCCACTTTGGACAGTGTGCCGTGTGCGATGTACCCGATTGTAATAAACCTCATAAGGATGAAAGTGAGCCAAATAGAGGTTTGGCTGTTGCTGTTGCTGAGCCTGTTGCTGGGGATCTTGCTGTTGTTGCTGAAGCTCTTGATTCTGCTGTTGCCTGCCTTGATTATTCTCTTGATGAGACATCCTGTAAAAGAGGGATATGTAATATTGCTTATCCAATCAAGGTTTAAGTCCATTTATAATTTTAAATGCCATTATAAACAAGTTTTAATTAGAGATCGAGTTAGATCAATGGTAAAGCGCGTGCCTCTAGAGTATAGCATTGATTTAACTTGCATCTTTTTTAGTAAAATATTTAAACTTTTTGCTGAAACCCACCGTGACAAAAACTGTGGAAGCTGCAAAGAGGAAACAGCAAACACAACAATTGTATTTAAATAATTCATTATAACAAGTTAACTGTCATGACTGGGGATTGAACCAGGGAAGCCTGTTTGCCATCAACTTCTAGCAACCTGATACTTGTGTCACAAAAAATGGAAACCTATATTGTCTGTACTTGTGGTCTTCATTTAATATTGACTGTCCTATTTTTTTAAGGTAGTATAGCCAACTGTATGCACTCAATCTTGGTTCACACCAGTTAAATTGAACAGTACAATGTCACATCCTGCTCAAGAACACCCAAATTTGTCTAAAATATTAATGAAACACTCTAATGAATTAATATAATTAAAGAACTTATATTTAAACTTGTTTTAAAGAAAGCTTAATTACAAATTTATCTTTTAATGGGTTTCCTAATTCTTATTAATTAGTAAATCTTAGGGGTATCAGGCTGTAAACTTTTGTTTGACACTTTAGCGTCTTGTTATTTGTTTATACTCAGCTTCTGAACATCTTATAATCAACCTTTTGCTTCATTATCAAGCTTAAACTGTTGTAGGAGTGTAATGTTTTAGTGACATTAGTATCTATTACTAACTTTTGAAGACCATAAGTTTATAAAGATTTTATCTTCCAAATACAATTTATAATATGTACTTATAGTGAAATTTTTTGTAAATATTAAGAAATTGCTGACGTCCTTTCTTTATAGTCCGCTGGGTGGTGGATGAGTTAGTATTCATTTTTTCTAAAAAATAAAAATAAGTTTATAAAATATCCAATTAAATACTGTACAATAAAAATACCATCAAAAAGCTCTTTTAATTGCAGAAATAAAATAAATATCCTGCTATATAAATAAAACAGTTAATACTTTTTTTTATTATATGCAGTTCATTTTATTTTTAAATAAAATATTTTTTATTTTTTATATCAATTCAGGAATAATTAATCAATCAAGAATTATAAATAATTTTGGTAATAATATATTTAATTTTAAAAATGAATCAATAGCATATGCTATACCAAGTTCTGTTTATAATATAGAATATCCTTTACCTGATATGAATGTTTTTAATAATGATAATAGAGCTTTTATAACCAATGCAAACTTAAGAAATATAAGTTATAATCCAACTACAGAAAAAGTAGTTTTTGTTTATAATGAGAATTCTAATGTGTTTAATCTAAATCATCAAGAATTATTAAATGAATATATAGATGCTTTAACAACACAAAAAATAGAAGTTGATTTTAATGCTGTAAAACCTGCATTAATAACTAGAGCTGGAATAATTCAAGAAAATTATAAAACATTTTTACCTGTTTCAATATTATTAACAAATGGTATTTTTATTATTAGTGTTAATAGAGAACAAAATAGATTTTATCCTAATCCTTCACATCCACAGTTTTTTATGAATAAAGTTAATGTAAATGAATATATTAATATAACACCTATAACTATTGAAGAAACTTTAAATATTTCTAAAATAGATTATAATTTAAAAGCTGTTTTATGTTATGATTTTATTGATGATGAAATTAATATTTTAAATAAAAATCCTTTTGATACAAAAATACCTATTCAAAATAAAATTGGAACTTTTGCTTTAATTAACACATCAAATGGTTGGTTAGAATATAATACAAATACTTTTTTAATTCCTAGTAGAATTGAAAATTTATAAATAATGCTATTTTAAATTTTACCAGAGAAAATCCTAAAATGGATGAAACTACTTTAAATAATAATATAGAAAAAATTAAAAATAATATTTATGATGGTAAAATATCAATTCAAGATATGTTTATATCTAATGAAGAAGCTAAAATAAAAATAGAAACAAAATCTTGTTTATTATTTTACTCAGAAAATTATGATGATTATAAAAATAGAATAGAAGAAAAATTTTTTAATCAAGGATTTATTAATAGAGGTTTTTAATAAAAAAAAATTAAATATTTTTTTAAATTATATAATATGATATAATTAAAAAAAATATATAATAATATAATATGATTAAAAAAAATAATATAATATAATATAATAAGATATAATAAGATAATAAAATAAAATATTAAGATATAATAAGATATAATAAATTTTTTTTTAATTTTTTTTATTTTATTTTTATTTTTTTTACTTTTTTATTCTTCCTCATCTTCAGATTCAGATAGGTATTCACCTTTTTTTTATTTTTTTTTTTTTAAGTTTCTTTTTTTTATCATTGGTTTTTTCAAAGCTGTTTTATAATCCAAATTGGTTCCAACACTGCTGCTAATGGAACTTTCACTTGAAGTTGAGGTATTGGAAAATTTTAGATTTGGGAATTCTTTGTCATCAACTAATTGTTCTTCATAAAGCTGTTCTTCAAGAAGAGACTGTTCTTCAAGAACAGACTGTTCTTCTTCTTTTTCTTGAAACAAATTCAATTTTTTATATACTTTAATTCTATTGCTTTTAATGAAATCTTCTCTTATGTATTTATTTAAGTAGATACAACTTTTTAAATTATTGTCATGTGTTTCATGACACAATCTACATTTTATTTTTTTTCTCCACAATTCTGGTGTTTTTTCTTATCCTTGCATTTCATGCAGAAGAATTCACAATTAGTTTTATCGTTATTATAAAAGTTGGCATGGTAGCTTTTACAGATTTTGCATAAATGCATATATTCTATGCATTTTAGAATATTTTCTTCTATTTCAATTTCGAACAAATGATTCGATGTTGTTTTTTTTGTTTTTTAAAATTTGTTCATAGAGTTCAAGTGTCGTGTAAAATATTACTAATGAACTCTTTTCTTCGTAACTTATCATGTGTAGATTGTTTTTTACTTCTGTAGCATCTTTTTCAATGATTTTAGAAATTTGATCAATAAATTCTTTTTTTACTTCTTTCATGTTTTTTTTAATGTTTTTTGTGCTTTTTCCACAATTATACACAGTCATTATTTTCGCTATGTTTGGCATATATTCTAAATTTAGTGTCATTTTAAAACTTTTTTCGATTTTCAAACTTTCTTCTAAGACTTTTTCCAAATTTTCTGAAGTTTTCAAATTGATTTTGATGTTTTGCTTGTCAATAATTATAAAATTCACTTCTGAATATTTACCTTTTTTAATTTCTTTTACAATTTCATTTCCAATTTATGTAAAATTGTTATGACTTTTTAAAAATTTAGTGGTGTATTTTAAAAAATAACTTGTCTTTTTGCAAAATTTCACTTAAAGTTTTAGTTTGTGAAAACATTTTTATAATTTTTTTAATAAGATATATATAATATGTTCACTTGTTTTATTTTTATAATTATTTTTCAATAAAATTAAATTTTTAATGAGATATATAATATGTTCACTTGTTTTATCTTTTATAATTATTTTTCAATAAAATTAAATTTTTAATAAGATATATAATACGTTCACTTGTTTTATTTTTTATAATTATTTTTCAATAAAATTAAATTTTTAATAAGATATATAATACATTCACTTGTTTTATTTTTTATAATTATTTTTCAATAAAATTAAATTTTTAATAAGATATATAACATGTTCACTTGTTTTATTTTTTATAATTTTTTTTTCAATAAAATTAAATGTTTAATAAGATATATAATATGTTCACTTGTTTTATTTTTTATAATTATTTTTCAATAAAATTAAATTTTTAATAAGATATATAATATATTCACTTGTTTTAATTTTTATAATTATATTTCATTAAAATTAAATTTTTAATAAGATATATAATATGTTCACTTGTTTTATTTTTATAATTATTTTTCAAAAAAAAATATTGATATAATTATTAATAATTATTATTAGAAAATTAATATTAATAATTATTATCAGAATCATCAAAATTATCACTGCTGCTAGGTATATAATCTAAATCATATGATTCATTTTTTTCTTCATCTTCTTCAGAAGAACTATTTAAACATTTTTCATTTTTAAAAAATATTTTTTTCTTTTTTAATGAAATATTTTTAAAAGTATCCATTTCATTTTCAGAATCTGAACTAGATAAATTTTCTTCTAAGATTTTTATTTTAGGAATTTTTTTTTTTTAATTTTTTTTTCAACTTTAATATCTTCTACAACAATTAATTTTTTGGTTCCAACACTGCTGCTAATGGAACTTTCACTTGAAGTTGAGGTATTGGAAAATTTTAGATTTGGGAATTCTTTGTCATCAACTAATTGTTCTTCATAAAGCTGTTCTTCAAGAAGAGACTGTTCTTCAAGAACAGACTGTTCTTCTTCTTTTTCTTGAAACAAATTCAATTTTTTATATACTTCAAATCTATTGCTTTTAATGAAATCTTCTCTTATGTATTTATTTAGGTAGATACAACTTTTTAAATTATTGTCATGTGTTTCATGACACAATCTACATTTTATTTTATTTTTTTTTCTCCACAATTCTGGTGTTTTTTCTTATCCTTGCATTTCATGCAGAAGAATTCACAATTAGTTTTATCGTTATTATAAAAGTTGGCATGGTAGCTTTTACAGATTTTGCATAAATGCATATATTCTATGCATTTTAGAATATTTTCTTCTATTTCAATTTCGAACAAATGATTCGATGTTGTTTTTTTGTTTTTTAAAATTTGTTCATAGAGTTCAAGTGTCGTGTAAAATATTACTAATGAACTCTTTTCTTCATAACTTATCATGTTCAGATTGCTTTTTACTTCTGTAGCATCTTTTTCAATGATTTTAGAAATTTGATCAATAAATTCTTTTTTTACTTCTTTCATGTTTTTTTTAATGTTTTTTGTGCTTTTTCCACAATCATACACAGTCATTATTTTCGCTGTGTTTGGCATATATTCTAAATTTAGTGTCATTTTAAAACTTTTTGCGATTTTCAAACTTTCTTCTAAGACTTTTTCCAAATTTTCTGAAGTTTTCAAATTGATTTTGATGTTTTGCTTGTCAATAATTATAAAATTCACTTCTGAATATTTACCTTTTTTAATTTCTTTTACAATTTCATTTCCAATTTATGTCAAATTGTTATGACTTTTTAAAAATTTAGTGGTGTATTTAAAAAAATAACTTTTGTCTTTTTGCAAAATTTCACTTAAAGTTTTAGTTTGTGAAAACATTTTTATAATTTTTTTAATAAGATATATATAATATGTTCACTTGTTTTATTTTTATAATTATTTTTCAATAAAATTAAATTTTTAATGAGATATATAATATGTTCACTTGTTTTATCTTTTATAATTATTTTTCAATAAAATTAAATTTTTAATAAGATATATAATACGTTCACTTGTTTTATTTTTTATAATTATTTTTCAATAAAATTAAATTTTTAATAAGATATATAATACATTCACTTGTTTTATTTTTTATAATTATTTTTCAATAAAATTAAATTTTTAATAAGATATATAACATGTTCACTTGTTTTATTTTTTATAATTATTTTTCAATAAAATTAAATGTTTAATAAGATATATAATATGTTCACTTGTTTTATTTTTTATAATTATTTTTCAATAAAATTAAATTTTTAATAAGATATATAATATGTTCCCCTGTTTTTTTTTGTAATTATTTTTCAATAAAATTAAATTTTTAATAAGATATATAATATATTCACTTGTTTTTTTATTTTTATAATTATATTTCATTAAAATAAATTTTTAATAAGATATATAATATGTTCACTTGTTTTATTTTTATAATTATTTTTCAAAAAAAATATTGATATAATTATTAATAATTATTATTAGAAAATTTATATTAATAATTATCATCAGAATCATCAAAATTATCACTGCTGCTAGGTATATAATCTAAATCATATGATTCATTTTTTTCTTCATCTTCTTCAGAAGAACTATTTAAACGTTTTTAATTTAAAAATTTTTTTTTCTTTTTTAATAAAATATTTTTAAAAGTATCCATTTCATTTTCAGAATCTGAACTAGATAAATTTTCTTCTAAGATTTTTATTTAAAAAAAAATTTTTTTTAATTTAAATTTTTTTTTTAACTTTAATATCTTCTACAACAATTAATTTTTTGGTTCCAACACTGCTGCTAATGGAACTTTCACTTGAAGTTGAGGTATTGGAAAATTTTAGATTTGGGAATTCTTTGTCATCAACTAATTGTTCTTCATAAAGCTGTTCTTCAAGAAGAGACTGTTCTTCAAGAACAGACTGTTCTTCTTCTTTTTCTTGAAACAAATTCAATTTTTTATATACTTCAAATCTATTGCTTTTAATGAAATCTTCTCTTATGTATTTATTTAGGTAGATACAACTTTTTAAATTATTGTCATGTGTTTCATGACACAATCTACATTTTATTTTATTTTTTTTCTCCACAATTCTGGTGTTTTTTCTTATCCTTGCATTTCATGCAGAAGAATTCACAATTAGTTTTATCGTTATTATAAAAGTTGGCATGGTAGCTTTTACAGATTTTGCATAAATGCATATATTCTATGCATTTTAGAATATTTTCTTCTATTTCAATTTCGAACAAATGATTCGATGTTGTTTTTTTTGTTTTTTAAAATTTGTTCATAGAGTTCAAGTGTCGTGTAAAATATTACTAATGAACTCTTTTCTTCGTAACTTATCATGTGTAGATTGTTTTTTACTTCTGTAGCAATTAGTTTTATCGTTATTATAAAAGTTGGCATGGTAGCTTTTACAGATTTTGCATAAATGCATATATTCTATGCATTTTAGAATATTTTCTTCTATTTCAATTTCGAACAAATGATTCGATGTTGTTTTTTTGTTTTTTAAAATTTGTTCATAGAGTTCAAGTGTCGTGTAAAATATTACTAATGAACTCTTTTCTTCGTAACTTATCATGTGTAGATTGTTGTTTACTTCTGTAGCATCTTTTTCAATGATTTTAGAAATTTGATCAATAAATTCTTTTTTTACTTCTTTCATGTTTTTTTTAATGTTTTTTGTGCTTTTCCACAAACATACACAGTCATTATTTTCGCTGTGTTTGGCATATATTCTAAATTTAGTGTCATTTTAAAACTTTTTGCGATTTTCAAACTTTCTTCTAAGACTTTTTCCAAATTTTCTGAAGTTTTCAAATTGATTTTGATGTTTTGCTTGTCAATAATTATAAAATTCACTTCTGAATATTTACCTTTTTTAATTTCTTTTACAATTTCATTTCCAATTTCTGTCAAATTGTCATGACTTTTTAAAAATTTAGTGGTGTATTTTAAAAAATAACTTTTGTCTTTTTGCAAAATTTCACTTAAAGTTTTAGTTTGTGAAAACATTTTTATAATTTTTTTAATAAGATATATATAATATGTTCACTTGTTTTATTTTTTATAATTATTTTTCAAAAAAAAATATTGATATAATTATTAATAATTATTATTAGAAAATTTATATTAATAATTATCATCAGAATCATCAAAATTATCACTGCTGCTAGGTATATAATCTAAATCATATGATTCATTTTTTTCTTCATCTTCTTCAGAAGAACTATTTAAACGTTTTTAATTTAAAAATTTTTTTTTCTTTTTTAATAAAATATTTTTAAAAGTATCCATTTCATTTTCAGAATCTGAACTAGATAAATTTTCTTCTAAGATTTTTATTTAAAAAAAAATTTTTTTTAATTTAAATTTTTTTTTTAACTTTAATATCTTCTACAACAATTAATTTTTTGGTTCCAACACTGCTGCTAATGGAACTTTCACTTGAAGTTGAGGTATTGGAAAATTTTAGATTTGGGAATTCTTTGTCATCAACTAATTGTTCTTCATAAAGCTGTTCTTCAAGAAGAGACTGTTCTTCAAGAACAGACTGTTCTTCTTCTTTTTCTTGAAACAAATTCAATTTTTTAAATTTTTTATATACTTCAATTCTATTGCTTTTAATGAAATCTTCTCTTAGGTATTTATTTAAGTAGATACAACTCTTTAAATTATTGTCATGTGTTTCATGACACAATCTACATTTTATTTTTTTTTTCTCCACAATTCTGGTGTTTTTTCTTATCCTTGCATTTCATGCAGAAGAATTCACAATTAGTTTTATCGTTATTATAAAAGTTGGCATGGTAGCTTTTACAGATTTTGCATAAATGCATATATTCTATGCATTTTAGAATATTTTCTTCTATTTCAATTTCGAACAAATGATTCGATGTTGTTTTTTTGTTTTTTAAAATTTGTTCATAGAGTTCAAGTGTCGTGTAAAATATTACTAATGAACTCTTTTCTTCATAACTTATCATGTTCAGATTGCTTTTTACTTCTGTAGCATCTTTTTCAATGATTTTAGAAATTTGATCAATAAATTCTTTTTTTACTTCTTTCATGTTTTTTTTAATGTTTTTTGTGCTTTTTCCACAATCATACACAGTCATTATTTTCGCTGTGTTTGGCATATATTCTAAATTTAGTGTCATTTTAAAACTTTTTGCGATTTTCAAACTTTCTTCTAAGACTTTTTCCAAATTTTCTGAAGTTTTCAAATTGATTTTGATGTTTTGCTTGTCAATAATTATAAAATTCACTTCTGAATATTTACCTTTTTTAATTTCTTTTACAATTTCATTTCCAATTTATGTCAAATTGTTATGACTTTTTAAAAATTTAGTGGTGTATTTAAAAAAATAACTTTTGTCTTTTTGCAAAATTTCACTTAAAGTTTTAGTTTGTGAAAACATTTTTATAATTTTTTTAATAAGATATATATAATATGTTCACTTGTTTTATTTTTATAATTATTTTTCAATAAAATTAAATTTTTAATGAGATATATAATATGTTCACTTGTTTTATCTTTTATAATTATTTTTCAATAAAATTAAATTTTTAATAAGATATATAATACGTTCACTTGTTTTATTTTTTATAATTATTTTTCAATAAAATTAAATTTTTAATAAGATATATAATACATTCACTTGTTTTATTTTTTATAATTATTTTTCAATAAAATTAAATTTTTAATAAGATATATAACATGTTCACTTGTTTTATTTTTTATAATTATTTTTCAATAAAATTAAATGTTTAATAAGATATATAATATGTTCACTTGTTTTATTTTTTATAATTATTTTTCAATAAAATTAAATTTTTAATAAGATATATAATATGTTCCCCTGTTTTTTTTTTGTAATTATTTTTCAATAAAATTAAATTTTTAATAAGATATATAATATATTCACTTGTTTTAATTTTTATAATTATATTTCATTAAAATAAATTTTTAATAAGATATATAATATGTTCACTTGTTTTATTTTTATAATTATTTTTCAAAAAAAATATTGATATAATTATTAATAATTATTATTAGAAAATTAATATTAATAATTATTATCAGAATCATCAAAATTATCACTGCTGCTAGGTATATAATCTAAATCATATGATTCATTTTTTTCTTCATCTTCTTCAGAAGAACTATTTAAACATTTTTCATTTTTAAAAAATATTTTTTTCTTTTTTAATAAAATATTTTTAAAAGTATCCATTTCATTTTCAGAATCTGAACTAGATAAATTTTCTATTAAGATTTTTATTTTAGGATTTTTTTTTTTTTTTAAATTTTTTTTTCGACTTTAATATCTTCTACAACAATTAATTTTTTGGTTCCTACACTGCTGCTAATGGAACTTTCACTTGAAGTTGAGGTATTGGAAAATTTTAGATTTGGGAATTCTTTGTCATCAACTAATTGTTCTTCATAAAGCTGTTCTTCAAGAAGAGACTGTTCTTCAAGAACAGACTGTTCTTCTTCTTTTTCTTGAAACAAATTCAATTTTTTATATACTTCAAATCTATTGCTTTTAATGAAATCTTCTCTTATGTATTTATTTAGGTAGATACAACTTTT
Source organism: Macrosteles quadrilineatus (assembly GCF_028750875.1). Lineage (NCBI taxonomy): Eukaryota > Metazoa > Arthropoda > Insecta > Hemiptera > Cicadellidae > Macrosteles > Macrosteles quadrilineatus. Next base: position 585,735 of record NW_026542651.1, read on the forward strand.
TAAATTATTGTCATGTGTTTCATGACACAATCTACATTTTATTTTATTTTTTTTCTCCACAATTCTGGTGTTTTTTCTTATCCTTGCATTTCATGCAGAAGAATTCACAATTAGTTTTATCGTTATTATAAAAGTTGGCATGGTAGCTTTTACAGATTTTGCATAAATGCATATATTCTATGCATTTTAGAATATTTTCTTCTATTTCAATTTCGAACAAATGATTCGATGTTGTTTTTTTTGTTTTTTAAAATTTGTTCATAGAGTTCAAGTGTCGTGTAAAATATTACTAATGAACTCTTTTCTTCGTAACTTATCATGTGTAGATTGTTTTTTACTTCTGTAGCAATTAGTTTTATCGTTATTATAAAAGTTGGCATGGTAGCTTTTACAGATTTTGCATAAATGCATATATTCTATGCATTTTAGAATATTTTCTTCTATTTCAATTTCGAACAAATGATTCGATGTTGTTTTTTTTGTTTTTTAAAATTTGTTCATAGAGTTCAAGTGTCGTGTAAAATATTACTAATGAACTCTTTTCTTCGTAACTTATCATGTGTAGATTGTTTTTTACTTCTGTAGCATCTTTTTCAATGATTTTAGAAATTTGATCAATAAATTCTTTTTTTACTTCTTTCATGTTTGTTTAATGTTTTTTGTGCTTTTTCCACAATCATACACAGTCATTATTTTCGCTGTGTTTGGCATATATTCTAAATTTAGTGTCATTTTAAAACTTTTTGCGATTTTCAAACTTTCTTCTAAGACTTTTTCCAAATTTTCTGAAGTTTTCAAATTGATTTTGATGTTTTGCTTGTCAATAATTATAAAATTCACTTCTGAATATTTACCTTTTTTAATTTCTTTTACAATTTCATTTCCAATTTCTGTCAAATTGTCATGACTTTTTAAAAATTTAGTGGTGTATTTTAAAAAATAACTTTTGTCTTTTTGCAAAATTTCACTTAAAGTTTTAGTTTGTGAAAACATTTTTATAATTTTTTTAATAAGATATATATAATATGTTCACTTGTTTTATTTTTTATAATTATTTTTAAAAAAAAAATATTGATATAATTATTATTAGAAAATTTATATTAATAATTATCATCAGAATCATCAAAATTATCACTGCTGCTAGGTATATAATCTAAATCATATGATTCATTTTTTTCTTCATCTTCTTTAGAAGAACTATTTAAACATTTTTAATTTAAATTTTTTTTTTCTTTTTTAATAAAATATTTTTAAAAGTATCCATTTCATTTTCAGAATCTGAACTAGATAAATTTTTTTCTAAGATTTTTATTTTAGGAATTTTTTTTTTTTTTTAAATTTTTTTTTTAACTTTTATATCTTCTACAACAATTAATTTTTTGGTTCCTACACTGCTGCTAATGGAACTTTCACTTGAAGTTGAGGTATTGGAAAATTTTAGATTTGGGAATTCTTTGTCATCAACTAATTGTTCTTCATAAAGCTGTTCTTCAAGAAGAGACTGTTCTTCAAGAACAGACTGTTCTTCTTCTTTTTCTTAAAACAAATTCAATTTTTTATATACTTCAAATCTATTGCTTTTAATGAAATCTTCTCTTATGTATTTATTTAGGTAGATACAACTTTTTAAATTATTGTCATGTGTTTCATGACACAATCTACATTTTATTTTTTTTTTTTTCTCCACGATTCTGGTGTTTTTTCTTATCCTTGCATTTCATGCAGAAGAATTCACAATTAGTTTTATCGTTATTATAAAAGTTGGCATGGTAGCTTTTACAGATTTTGCATAAATGCATATATTCTATGCATTTTAGAATATTTTCTTCTATTTCAATTTCGAACAAATGATTCGATGTTGTTTTTTTTGTTTTTTAAAATTTGTTCATAGAGTTCAAGTGTCGTGTAAAATATTACTAATGAACTCTTTTCTTCGTAACTTATCATGTGTAGATTGTTTTTTACTTCTGTAGCAATTAGTTTTATCGTTATTATAAAAGTTGGCATGGTAGCTTTTACAGATTTTGCATAAATGCATATATTCTATGCATTTTAGAATATTTTCTTCTATTTCAATTTCGAACAAATGATTCGATGTTGTTTTTTTTGTTTTTTAAAATTTGTTCATAGAGTTCAAGTGTCGTGTAAAATATTACTAATGAACTCTTTTCTTCGTAACTTATCATGTGTAGATTGTTTTTTACTTCTGTAGCATCTTTTTCAATGATTTTAGAAATTTGATCAATAAATTCTTTTTTTACTTCTTTCATGTTTGTTTAATGTTTTTTGTGCTTTTTCCACAATCATACACAGTCATTATTTTCGCTGTGTTTGGCATATATTCTAAATTTAGTGTCATTTTAAAACTTTTTGCGATTTTCAAACTTTCTTCTAAGACTTTTTCCAAATTTTCTGAAGTTTTCAAATTGATTTTGATGTTTTGCTTGTCAATAATTATAAAATTCACTTCTGAATATTTACCTTTTTTAATTTCTTTTACAATTTCATTTCCAATTTCTGTCAAATTGTCATGACTTTTTAAAAATTTAGTGGTGTATTTTAAAAAATAACTTTTGTCTTTTTGCAAAATTTCACTTAAAGTTTTAGTTTGTGAAAACATTTTTATAATTTTTTTAATAAGATATATATAATATGTTCACTTGTTTTATTTTTTATAATTATTTTTAAAAAAAAAATATTGATATAATTATTAATAATTATTATTAGAAAATTTATATTAATAATTATCATCAGAATCATCAAAATTATCACTGCTGCTAGGTATATAATCTAAATCATATGATTCATTTTTTTCTTCATCTTCTTTAGAAGAACTATTTAAACATTTTTAATTTAAATTTTTTTTTTCTTTTTTAATAAAATATTTTTAAAAGTATCCATTTCATTTTCAGAATCTGAACTAGATAAATTTTTTTCTAAGATTTTTATTTTAGGAATTTTTTTTTTTTTTAAATTTTTTTTTTAACTTTTATATCTTCTACAACAATTAATTTTTTGGTTCCTACACTGCTGCTAATGGAACTTTCACTTGAAGTTGAGGTATTGGAAAATTTTAGATTTGGGAATTCTTTGTCATCAACTAATTGTTCTTCATAAAGCTGTTCTTCAAGAAGAGACTGTTCTTCAAGAACAGACTGTTCTTCTTCTTTTTCTTAAAACAAATTCAATTTTTTATATACTTCAAATCTATTGCTTTTAATGAAATCTTCTCTTATGTATTTATTTAGGTAGATACAACTTTTTAAATTATTGTCATGTGTTTCATGACACAATCTACATTTTATTTTTTTTTTTTTCTCCACGATTCTGGTGTTTTTTCTTATCCTTGCATTTCATGCAGAAGAATTCACAATTAGTTTTATCGTTATTATAAAAGTTGGCATGGTAGCTTTTACAGATTTTGCATAAATGCATATATTCTATGCATTTTAGAATATTTTCTTCTATTTCAATTTCGAACAAATGATTCGATGTTGTTTTTTTGTTTTTTAAAATTTGTTCATAGAGTTCAAGTGTCGTGTAAAATATTACTAATGAACTCTTTTCTTCGTAACTTATCATGTGTAGATTGTTTTTTTACTTCTGTAGCATCTTTTTCAATGATTTTAGAAATTTGATCAATAAATTCTTTTTTTACTTCTTTCATGTTTTTTTAATGTTTTTTGTGCTTTTTCCACAATCATACACAGTCATTATTTTCGCTGTGTTTGGCATATATTCTAAATTTAGTGTCATTTTAAAACTTTTTGCGATTTTCAAACTTTCTTCTAAGACTTTTTCCAAATTTTCTGAAGTTTTCAAATTGATTTTGATGTTTTGCTTGTCAATAATTATAAAATTCACTTCTGAATATTTACCTTTTTTAATTTCTTTTACAATTTCATTTCCAATTTCTGTCAAATTGTCATGACTTTTTAAAAATTTAGTGGTGTATTTTAAAAAATAACTTTTGTCTTTTTGCAAAATTTCACTTAAAGTTTTAGTTTGTGAAAACATTTTTATAATTTTTTTAATAAGATATATATAATATGTTCACTTGTTTTATTTTTTATAATTATTTTTAAAAAAAAAATATTGATATAATTATTAATAATTATTATTAGAAAATTTATATTAATAATTATCATCAGAATCATCAAAATTATCACTGCTGCTAGGTATATAATCTAAATCATATGATTCATTTTTTTCTTCATCTTCTTTAGAAGAACTATTTAAACATTTTTAATTTAAATTTTTTTTTTCTTTTTTAATAAAATATTTTTAAAAGTATCCATTTCATTTTCAGAATCTGAACTAGATAAATTTTTTTCTAAGATTTTTATTTTAGGATTTTTTTTTTTTTTTTAAATTTTTTTTTTAACTTTTATATCTTCTACAACAATTAATTTTTTGGTTCCTACACTGCTGCTAATGGAACTTTCACTTGAAGTTGAGGTATTGGAAAATTTTAGATTTGGGAATTCTTTGTCATCAACTAATTGTTCTTCATAAAGCTGTTCTTCAAGAAGAGACTGTTCTTCAAGAACAGACTGTTCTTCTTCTTTTTCTTAAAACAAATTCAATTTTTTATATACTTCAAATCTATTGCTTTTAATGAAATCTTCTCTTATGTATTTATTTAGGTAGATACAACTTTTTAAATTATTGTCATGTGTTTCATGACACAATCTACATTTTATTTTTTTTTTCTCCACAATTCTGGTGTTTTTTCTTATCCTTGCATTTCATGCAGAAGAATTCACAATTAGTTTTATCGTTATTATAAAAGTTGGCATGGTAGCTTTTACAGATTTTGCATAAATGCATATATTCTATGCATTTTAGAATATTTTCTTCTATTTCAATTTCGAACAAATGATTCGATGTTGTTTTTTTGTTTTTTAAAATTTGTTCATAGAGTTCAAGTGTCGTGTAAAATATTACTAATGAACTCTTTTCTTCATAACTTATCATGTTCAGATTGCTTTTTACTTCTGTAGCATCTTTTTCAATGATTTTAGAAATTTGATCAATAGATTCTTTTTTTACTTCTTTCATGTTTTTTTTAATGTTTTTTGTGCTTTTTCCACAATCATACACAGTCATTATTTTCGCTGTGTTTGGCATATATTCTAAATTTAGTGTCATTTTAAAACTTTTTGCGATTTTCAAACTTTCTTCTAAGACTTTTTCCAAATTTTCTGAAGTTTTCAAATTGATTTTGATGTTTTGCTTGTCAATAATTATAAAATTCACTTCTGAATATTTACCTTTTTTAATTTCTTTTACAATTTCATTTCCAATTTATGTCAAATTGTTATGACTTTTTAAAAATTTAGTGGTGTATTTAAAAAAATACCTTTTGTCTTTTTGCAAAATTTCACTTAAAGTTTTAGTTGTGAAAACATTTTTATAATTTTTTTAATAAGATATATATAATATGTTCACTTGTTTTATTTTTATAATTATTTTTCAATAAAATTAAATTTTTAATGAGATATATAATATGTTCACTTGTTTTATCTTTTATAATTATTTTTCAATAAAATTAAATTTTTAATAAGATATATAATACGTTTACTTGTTTTATTTTTTATAATTATTTTTCATTAAAATTAAATTTTTAATAAGATATATAATACATTCACTTGTTTTATTTTTTATAATTATTTTTCAATAAAATTAAATTTTTAATAAGATTTATAACATGTTCACTTGTTTTATTTTTTATAATTATTTTTCAATAAAATTAAATGTTTAATAAGATATATAATATGTTCACTTGTTTTATTTTTTATAATTATTTTTCAATAAAATTAAATTTTTAATAAGATATATAATATATTCACTTGTTTTAATTTTTATAATTATAATTCATTAAAATAAATTTTTAATAAGATATATAATATGATCACTTGTTTTATTTTTATAATTATTTTTCAAAAAAAATATTGATATAATTATTAATAATTATTATTAGAAAATTAATATTAATAATTATTATCAGAATCATCAAAATTATCACTGCTGCTAGGTATATAATCTAAATCATATGATTCATTTTATTCTTCATCTTCTTCAGAAGAACTATTTAAACATTTTTCATTTTTAAAAAATATTTTTTTCTTTTTTAATAAAATATTTTTAAAAGTATCCATTTCATTTTCAGAATCTGAACTAGATAAATTTTCTTCTAAGATTTTTATTTTAGGAATTTTTTTTTTTTTTTATTTTTTTTTCGACTTTAATATCTTCTACAACAATTAATTTTTTGGTTCCTACACTGCTGCTAATGGAACTTTCACTTGAAGTTGAGGTATTGGAAAATTTTAGATTTGGGAATTCTTTGTCATCAACTAATTGTTCTTCATAAAGCTGTTCTTCAAGAAGAGACTGTTCTTCAAGAACAGACTGTTCTTCTTCTTTTTCTTGAAACAAATTCAATTTTTTATATACTTCAAATCTATTGCTTTTAATGAAATCTTCTCTTATGTATTTATTTAGGTAGATACAACTTTTTAAATTATTGTCATGTGTTTCATGACACAATCTACATTTTATTTTATTTTTTTTCTCCACAATTCTGGTGTTTTTTCTTATCCTTGCATTTCATGCAGAAGAATTCACAATTAGTTTTATCGTTATTATAAAAGTTGGCATGGTAGCTTTTACAGATTTTGCATAAATGCATATATTCTATGCATTTTAGAATATTTTCTTCTATTTCAATTTCGAACAAATGATTCGATGTTGTTTTTTTGTTTTTTAAAATTTGTTCATAGAGTTCAAGTGTCGTGTAAAATATTACTAATGAACTCTTTTCTTCATAACTTATCATGTTCAGATTGCTTTTTACTTCTGTAGCATCTTTTTCAATGATTTTAGAAATTTGATCAATAAATTCTTTTTTTACTTCTTTCATGTTTTTTAATGTTTTTTGTGCTTTTTCCACAATCATACACAGTCATTATTTTCGCTGTGTTTGGCATATATTCTAAATTTAGTGTCATTTTAAAACTTTTTGCGATTTTCAAACTTTCTTCTAAGACTTTTTCCAAATTTTCTGAAGTTTTCAAATTGATTTTGATGTTTTGCTTGTCAATAATTATAAAATTCACTTCTGAATATTTACCTTTTTTAATTTCTTTTACAATTTCATTTCCAATTTATGTCAAATTGTTATGACTTTTTAAAAATTTAGTGGTGTATTTTAAAAAATAACTTTTGTCTTTTTGCAAAATTTCACTTAAAGTTTTAGTTTGTGAAAACATTTTTATAATTTTTTTAATAAGATATATATAATATGTTCACTTGTTTTATCTTTTATAATTATTTTTCAATAAAATTAAATTTTTAATAAGATATATAATACGTTCACTTGTTTTATTTTTTATAATTATTTTTCAATAAAATTAAATTTTTAATAAGATATATAATACATTTACTTGTTTTATTTTTTATAATTATTTTTCAATAAAATAAAATTTTTAATAAGATATATAACATGTTCACTTGTTTTATTTTTTATAATTATTTTTCAATAAAATTAAATGTTTAATAAGATATATAATATGTTCACTTGTTTTATTTTTTATAATTATTTTTCAATAAAATTAAATTTTTTATAAGATATATAATATGTTCACTTGTTTTATTTTTTATAATTATTTTTCAATAAAATTAAATTTTTAATAAGATATATAATATATTCACTTGTTTTAATTTTTATAATTATATTTCATTAAAATTAAATTTTTAATAAGATATATAATATGTTCACTTGTTTTATTTTTATAATTATTTTTCAAAAAAAAATATTGATATAATTATTAATAAATATTATTAGAAAATTTATATTAATAATTATTATCAGAATCATCAAAATTATCACTGCTGCTAGGTATATAATCTAAATCATATGATTCATTTTTTCTTCATCTTCTTCAGAAGAACTATTTAAACATTTTTCATTTTTAAAAAATATTTTTTTCTTTTTTAATAAAATCATTTTAAAAGTATCCATTTCATTTTCAGAATCTGAACTAGATAAATTTTCTTCTAAGATTTTTATTTTAGGATTTTTTTTTTTAATTTTTTTTTTCGACTTTAATATCTTCTACAACAATTAATTTTTTGGTTCCTACACTGCTGCTAATGGAACTTTCACTTGAAGTTGAGGTATTGGAAAATTTTAGATTTGGGAATTCTTTGTCATCAACTAATTGTTCTTCATAAAGCTGTTCTTCAAGAAGAGACTGTTCTTCAAGAACAGACTGTTCTTCTTCTTTTTCTTGAAACAAATTCAATTTTTTATATACTTCAAATCTATTGCTTTTAATGAAATCTTCTCTTATGTATTTATTTAGGTAGATACAACTTTTTAAATTATTGTCATGTGTTTCATGACACAATCTACATTTTATTTTATTTTTTTTTCTCCACAATTCTGGTGTTTTTTCTTATCCTTGCATTTCATGCAGAAGAATTCACAATTAGTTTTATCGTTATTATAAAAGTTGGCATGGTAGCTTTTACAGATTTTGCATAAATGCATATATTCTATGCATTTTAGAATATTTTCTTCTATTTCAATTTCAAACAAATGATTCGATGGTGTTTTTTTGTTTTTTAAAATTTGTTCATAGAGTTCAAGTGTCGTGTAAAATATTACTAATGAACTCTTTTCTTCGTAACTTATCATGTGTAGATTGTTTTTTACTTCTGTAGCATCTTTTTCAATGATTTTAGAAATTTGATCAATAAATTCTTTTTTTTACTTCTTTCATGTTTTTTTTAATGTTTTTTGTGCTTTTTCCACAATCATACACAGTCATTATTTTCGCTGTGTTTGGCATATATTCTAAATTTAGTGTCATTTTAAAACTTTTTGCGATTTTCAAACTTTCTTCTAAGACTTTTTCCAAATTTTCTGAAGTTTTCAAATTGATTTTGATGTTTTGCTTGTCAATAATTATAAAATTCACTTCTGAATATTTACCTTTTTTAATTTCTTTTACAATTTCATTTCCAATTTCTGTCAAATTGTCATGACTTTTTAAAAATTTAGTGGTGTATTTAAAAAAATAACTTTTGTCTTTTTGCAAAATTTCACTTAAAGTTTTAGTTTCTGAAAACATTTTTATAATTTTTTTAATAAGATATATATAATATGTTCACTTGTTTTATTTTTTATAATTATTTTTCAAAAAAAAATATTGATATAATTATTAATAATTATTATTAGAAAATTAATATTAATAATTATCATCAGAATCATCAAAATTATCACTGCTGCTAGGTATATAATCTAAATCATATGATTCATTTTTTTCTTCATCTTCTTCAGAAGAACTATTTAAACATTTTTCATTTTTTAAAAATATTTTTTTCTTTTTTAATAAAATATTTTTAAAAGTATCCATTTCATTTTCAGAATCTGAACTAGATAAATTTTCTTCTAAGATTTTTATTTTAGGAAAATTTTTTTTAATTAAAAATTTTTTTTTCAACTTTAATATCTTCTACAACAATTAATTTTTTAACAATATCTCTATTTAATTTTATAAAATTACTATTAACATTTTTAAGATATTCACATTCATTATCATCATTTAAATGTTTATAATTTAATTTACTTCTTTTACATAATCTGCATCTAATTTTATGTTTATTCTTTTCTAAACATTCATGTTTAATAGATTTTTCTTTACAATATTTACAAATATATTTACAAACATTAATTTTTTCATTAAAAAAGTTATAATGTATTAAATAACATTTTTTACAAAGAGTTATAAATTCTGTAAAATTATAATATTTTTCTTCAAAATCAAATTTATAAAGAATGTTTTTATAAATGTTATTTTTATCAAATTTTAAAATATATTCTACTATTTTAAAATATAAAGTAGAGCTTATATATAAAATTAATCTATTATTAATAGTACAAAATGTAAATCCATAAATTTCATCTTTAACATTAAATTTTATAATATATCTTAGATTTTTATTTAAATCGTTTATTAAATTTTCTATAAAATAACTATAATTTTCCTATTTAATATTTACTTTACAAGTTAATTTAGGAATATTTTCCATCATATTAAAATCATAATAATATATTTTAAATTGTTTTTTAAAATTATTTATTTCTTGCAATGAATCTGAATAATTGTTTGTACTTGTATATTCTATTAAAAGAGTTTTTTTTCGATAGAATATTCAGATTTAATAATTTTGATTATTTCAAAGTTATAATTTTTTTTTTAAATTCTGATAAAATAGTTAAAGCATAATTTTTAATTTCATCATTTTTAGATTTATTATTAACATTAAAAAAAAATTTTAATGTATAACTTTTATCCTTTAAAAAACATTCATAAATATTTTTATTTTCTTTAAATTCAAATAAATTTATATTTTCTAACATTTAATTTGTTTTTTTTATATAGTGTTTTTTTTATTATGTTATATATACATAAATTTAAAAATATATTTATTTTTTCAAAAAAAAAAATTTTATTAATCTTCAGAAAGACTTGAAACAGAATCTTTATCTGTATCATCATCATCATTTTTAATCAAATTTCTTAAATCATTACATCTAATATTTTTTTCTTCATTTTCTATTTCTTTAACAACTAATTCTTTATCGTTTTTTTATTTATTAGATTTTCTTTTTTTTTCTTCATTTTTATTATTTGTTTCCTTTTCAATAATATTATTATCTATATTATTATCAATATTAAGATTAAAATAAGTATTATTTAAAGTTGTTTCAACATTAATAGAAATGTTTTTTTCTTCAGAACTATCATCAATACTAGATTCAATACTAGATTCAATACTATTTTTATTACTATTTTTACTATTATCTTCATCACTACTATCTTCATCAGTAGTATGTGGCCCTTTGGTGAGATTGATGGGGTGGAAACTGATTATGGATTCTGTGGTGATGTGATGTATTGATTGTAATTAAGTGAAAATGTGTTGGTAATTGGCTGTTGTAGGTACTAGGGCCTGGAGGACCCTAGTATGTTGCAATTAAGAACGTGCTGTACTCTACTACCATCTTGAAATGACAATTTAATTGGAAACGTTGTTGGGGAACCAGAGGGCGGAAATCTTTACCCAGACCAGAAGCAGGCCAAGCCAGCTTTGATTACTTACTTTTAAATATTAACAGAACTATAGCTAACCTTCCAAACTAAATTGCTAGATAGTGTAAATGGTAATGAATAAAAAACAGGTAAATATCACTCCCTAACTCATTACTGAATCAATTTGGACTCATAAGGTGATTCCTGAAAGAATTGATACTTAAGCCTTCAACGTGGTGATTTTTGCATGTCTAGGAATGATTACCTCGTTAAGCGAGGTAATCATTTAATTTGGAATTTACATTTCTGCGAATGGGGCGAAAGCCTGCCGGCTTCCCCTTAAATAATTAAACTAGGCTATCATCCTGGTCTTAGCTCTACTTAATAATTAATTATAGACTCATCCTGATAAAACGAAGGCATGTCGATCTCAGTAAACGGACAATAAGAAAATCCAACGAAGGGGACGGAGGCCGGCGACAGACAAGACCGAGGAAAACTCGATTTCGTAGCTCCTTGACGTTTCTCGAAAAAAAGGCAAGCGGCAGACCGAAGGAGGCGCGCCGATCGCAAGGCCAGCGATTTAGTTGTGTGGCACTATATAAAATAGTGGCGCTGAGCGTCACAACCACCCCCCCTCAAGGTTTTTTTTTTCTTTTTTTTTTTTTTTTTTTTTTTGTTAGGGAAGGAAAGTAGAGGTGTGTAGTGTTTCAAAAAGGAAGGTTGTCGCTCGAGTTGCTTCTCCGCATCATAATTTCTGGGTCCTCAGATACCTTTCCCGGTTTGGTTCAAAAGGAAGCCGAGAAATCAATGGGTGAAACAGAAAACCCCAAACCAGTCCGGCTCGACTTGGGACCTTGGGCACCTTTTTTTTTTTTTGGGGGGATGTGAATGTTTTTGTGATTGGTTGAGCCAAATACGACAGAGATCGGGATCCACCCCCCCCTGCAAAAATGAGGAAGGACTGAGGGTTACGACAGCCATGCTATCCTGTTTGGGAAAACATTTGAGCTAGAATTGCATTTTGGAAACGATAAGGTTGGCAACTGCACGCACAAATTTTTTTTTTATTATTATTTTTTTTTAATTTTTTTTTTTTTTTTGTATGCACTGTTTTGATTTTGTTTCTTGAAAGGGGAAGGTTTGGGAACACTGACTGTTCTGTTCGTTTTTGTTAGGGTTGGAGAAGGCACTCGCAGTTTGGGTTGGTTTGTTCCAGGCTGGCGGTTGTAGAGGATGAGTTGGCGCAGCTTGTGTGGCATAGACTGTTGGTAGTCTGCTTGACGCTTCGCCGCAGTGACTGCTTCGTGGCTTTGTGGGTGGTGTCTTGGAGTAGACGGGTTGTGATGTCACTTCAGGACTTCTGCGGTCTGCAGGCACTATTGGCCAAGGCGAAGCTGCTAGCAGTGCTAACCAGGATGAAGCTGCTGGAGGCTGAGTCTGGGTTGATTCACCAGTGCTGCGCACTCTTCTCCTTCCTGTCCACTGTTCCATTCACAGGTTGTGTCCACAGCAAGTCCATTTTGCCGGATTTGCTTTCGAGGCAATCGCACTGTTGTGTTACACTGGGACTTACTTCTTTTTGAGGGATACCCCCTTTAAAAAAAAAATATTGTTACTATTCTCAAAGTGCTTTTAATAAATTCATATATATATATATATATTTTTTTTTTGATTGTGCAGCTGCTATACTGTAAAAAAACTGAGGTTTTAAGTATTACCGAGAATATAAAAATAAAAAAGGGTAACTGTCGTGTTGCTTGAGGGTGGTGAAGGGTAAGTAGCAGGGCGGTGGACCGATCACTGACGGAGTTGGCTGTGATCTATCAGGGGCATAGTGGATTTGACCCACGATAGGTGCCGGGTAACCAAGGCTGGACTGGTGTGGGTCGCGTAAACCGATTTTTGTCTGTGCTTTTGTGTTTGGAAGGTGTGAAAGGATACAAATTCTATATTAACCCCTTTTTTTTTTTTTTTACGCATGCAAACTGCAATTAGCAAAATTATTCTTGATTTCACAAGCATGCTGCTGTTAACAAAGTCCCGACGATACGGTTTCTCTTTGGATTCCTGCCGGTTTTGTTCTTGGTGCGATACACGGGCGTTGATGGGACGGGCAAAAATATTTTCTATTGGAAGCTTGTAAACCTATATATTAACTTAAATAATCTTTGATTTTTCCTAAGACCTAACTACAGTTACCACTACAGACTACTTAAGTTAAGAAGAAAGGAAGAAAGAGATCAAGGGGATGATAGGAAAGAGTATAGTGAGAGGTTGTCTCCCAACACTCGACTGAATTCAAGGTCGCCACAGAAGGTGCCTCTACTGAGCCCTTTCCTGCAGGGTAAAATTAAAAAAATTAAACATAAAAGGTAAAACACCAGCAGGAAAGTAATTTTTACATAAAAAAAAAACTCAAAACAACTCAGCAGGGGTGTCGGAGACTAGAAGAGGGGGTATTTGACCAACAGCGCATGGGGAAGGGACGTGTAGGGCAGCCCATCCTATGGAAGGATACCCTGAGACTCACTAGTCCCCCGTGCGTTGGCGGTTGAAGAGACAGAGGGTGGAAGACTTAACTTAGTATCACATCGGCACTGCGTTTCTGGTCTGGGTAAAGGGAGTATTTCAAAATTGTGGTTGGAAAAAACGCTTCAATTGAGAGATATGTGCATTTCTGATGAATTTACCTGTGGATGGGTTTATCAAACGTGCTGTAACTGGTGATGAAAATGTTTCTATAACACAAGGCTTTGACCAGACAGGCAACAGCTTTTGATTGATTGAGTCGGCAGCCTTGCTTAAATTATGTTCCTTAAACATTACCCAATCTCCCGTCTTGTAGGGATTGGGCAATCTGTTTAAGTCGTAGCCTTGCTGCCTACGTTGCCTAGCTTTTGTGAGGTTTTGTACCGCCCTTTCCCATTCCTCACGTGAGGATTGTGGGGAAGCATGCTCGTCAACCAATTTGTCCAGGTTCCAATGCAACTCCAAGGGGTGGTACAGGTTTCTACCAAGAAATAAACGGGCTGGGGAAACTTTGGTTGATTCATGTTGAGCGGAATTAAAGGCTATCTGAAACCAGTGCAAGTCCTGGTCCCAGTGCTTTTGATGCTGGTGATGGAAAATCCGGATTGCAATTTTAATCTGTTTGTTGA